>NW_026695240.1:2442352-3042352 GCF_021218885.2 Marmota monax | reverse complement strand
TGCCCAAAAAGTCCAAGTCCAAAGTCTCCTCTGAGACTCAAGGCAAACTTTCAGCATGAACCTCTGTAAAAGCAAGTTACAAATATCCAGTATATAAAGGTACAGAGTAAACAGCTCCATTCCACACAGGAGAAATAGGGGCATAAAAAGAAGGGATGGGACCAAAGCAAGACTGAAATCCAGTTGGGCAAACAAGTCCTGTGGTTCATGTCTGGCATCTGGAGCGCGTAGCATGGTGATGTTCTCTGTCCAAAGCCAGCTCCACTCTGGCTTTGCTGGCTGCAGCCCACATGGCCTCTCTCTTGGCTTGTTTCTGCTTGGTTCCTGCAGCTTTCCTCATATTTCCACATTTGAAATGTCTGGTATTACACTTAATCTTGGGGGGTCTCCACTGCAATTTTGGCTTCCTGCTCACATCTCTACAGGGGCTGCCTACAGGGACTTCAAGCCTGCTACAGCCTGCCTGGCCCCCTAACTCCAGAATTCTGCATTGCTGCAGAACCAGCACCACATGGTTGGCACCAAGGTCTGCCACCATCTCTAGTAGTAGCCCAGCCCCCAGGGACCATGGCTTCAGCAGCCTCTGAGTACCTGTGTGGCTAAGCATGGTAGAACAACTTCCTAGGCCCCTCTGTATAGTCTCTCTGCAAAGGAATTTTTACTTTTACACCCTTGAGCCTGAGATGGGTGTGGTCTTGCCAATGCTTTAGATATACTCAAGCCATCTTTCTTATTGTCTCTGGGCAGTCATTAGCATTTCTTTAGTGGCTATAATGTCTTTAACAACCACATTCCTTAGCTCCAGTTTTAAAAACTGCAAAGTTTTTAAAATCTTTCTGCTTTGCTTTCTGCTCCTGACTATCACAATTAACTTGGCTTTATAAAAGCCACCTAATCGATTAGTATAAGGGAAAAGAATGAAGGTACAAGGAACTTCATCTTAGTTTTACTTGTAAAAATAAAATATTGGAAGCAATAAAAATGTCTTAGCAATTGAAGAATGATAATGATAAACCACAGAATGGAACATTAGGTAGACATAATGTCTACCTGAAATAATAATAATTGAAGGCTGGGGATAGAGCTCAGTGGTAGCTTGCTTGGTTAGATGTGCAAAGCCCTGAGATTCAATACCTAGCACTGAAAACAACAAATAATGACAATAACAATAATAATGAGGATGATGTAAAATCTGGGTGTGGTAGTAAACACCTGTAATCCCAGCTCCTCAGAAGGCTCAAGTAGGAGAATCACTTGAACCCTAGAGTTTGAGACCAGCCTGGGAAACAAATCAAGATTTTTGTCTCAAAAACAAAACAAGGGCTGGGGATGTGGCTCCAGTGGTAGCACGCTTGCCTGGCATGCACGAGGCACTGGGTTCGAGCCTCAGCACCACATAAAAATAAAATAAAGATATTGTGTCCACCTAAAATTAAAAAATAAATTTAAAAAAACTAAGAAAGAAAGAAGAAATAAATAAAAATGGAGAAGTATGAAGGTACAAGGAACTACTCACTGACTTGGAAGAGCATTTGTGATATACACTGATGTATAAATTATAACAGTGTGAAAGCAAGATTTTTTTTTTAAAAAATTATGTAAGTCTAAATCTATGAAGATATGGACTGCTGTTTTTTCTGAGTTAAGGAATTGAAAGGAATTTTCCTTTTTGATGCTTTAATTTCTTGACTTTATCAATATCCTCATGTTTATATATTTATTTGAATACATACTAATATCAATAGTAATAATAGTAAAAATCATGATAAATCAAAATAAGCAGTTTCACAGAGGAATGCAACTGTTCTTAGGAAAGAACAAATAAAACTGTGATGCATTGAATAAAATAAAACATTATTGAAACTGAGAAGGTAGATATAGGAAAAAATAAACTGGGCTTGTATTTATTAGGCCCTGACCTCAAATAAGGTACTCAATTATTTCCACATATTGACTCATTCAATCCTCACACTCTCCTCTAAACCAGGTACTACTCCATTTACAGACAGGACATAGTGCCCTGCAGAGGTGAAGTAATTAGGCAGCACTGAGATTCAGATCCACTGCAGACCATGTGCTTTTGGTTTCTCGGTTTTACTGTCTCTCCAAGAGAAGATAGGTTTCTCTTCTTCTTCTTCTTTTCTTATTTTTAGTTGCAGATGGACATAACACTTTTTAAATTTATTTGTTATGTGGTGCTGAGAGTCGAACCCAGTGCCTAACGTGCTAGACAAGCACTGTACAGCTGAGCCACAACCCCAAGCCCTAGGTTTCTCCTCTTCTTCTTCTTCTTTTTTTTTTTTTAAAATATGTTTTAGTTGTAGATGGACACAATACCTTTATTTTATTTGTTTATTTTTATGTGGTGAGGGGGATCAAACCCAGTGCCTCACGCATGCTAGGCAAGCGCTCTACCACTGAGCCCCAACCCCATCCCTAGGTTTCTCTTCTTAAAGAACTATACATCTGATATGCACACTGAATTGAACTAAAATCACCGCTAGCCTTCGATTCTAAAATATAAAATTGATACAGATGGTGAAACTATGAAGAATTTTTTCTCCAAGATGTTTTCTTATGAAGGTCTGAGCTTTGGCTCACTATCTAACACAACATTTTTAAAGTTTTGTTAAGTTTCAAATATGCAGCCCCTATCTTATTTTGTTGATACTGTACTTTGAACCCAGGCATGCTTTACCACTGAGCTACATCCCCAACACTTTTAATTGTTTATTTTATTTTAAATATTTTTTAGTTGTTGATGAACCTTTATTTCATTTATTTATATGTGATGCTGAGAATCAAACCCAGTGCCTCACACATGCTAGGCAAGTGCTCTACCACTGAGCCACAACCCTAGCCCTAATTGTTTATTTTGAGACAGGGTCTCACTAAATTGCCAAAGTTAGGTTTGAACTTGCCCAGCCTCCTGAGTACCTAGGATTATAGGCATGTGCCACCTGGCTACAACCCCTATTTTATTGCAAAAAGGACATATTACTACATTCATACAAATAAATGCAAAGAAGATAAAGGATAATAAATGTAGAAGGAATTATGTAACTACAAAATCACCATTTGGCAACTATAATAATAGTAATTAATTCAGCCCAGAATCATTATGGATTCTTGCCTAACACTAGTGGAAGAAACTTTGAGCTTATTTACATGGTCTCAAATGATCTCTCCACAAGTTAGTTATTAATATAATTTTACAGTGGAGAAGTCTGGTGGACATAACCTTAACCAGGTGATTAAAGTTAACATCACCATTAATGTGACAAACTGACAATATCATGTACTTGATGGAGCACATTGAAAAGGATACAACGTTACTTTTGTGGTATTCTTGTCAGAGATGTACAACATGACTCTCAATAAGAGGAAAAATCAGAAAAATTCAAATTGAGGTACATCCTATAAAAATAACTGGCCTCTACTCCTTATAAATGTTATGGTCAAAAATGATAAAATATAATCATGAGAAAATTGTCCGAATTAAAGCAGTCTTATTGTGCTGTAGGTGTAGATCAGTGATAGAGTGTTTGCCTAGCACACTCAAGACTCTTGGTTCAATCCCCAACACTGGAAAACAAACAACAAAACAAAAACAAAAACAAAACAAAAAACAACAAGGAGTCCAAGGAATCATGTAATCCTAGATTGGAATCCTGGATCACAGAGAACATAAAAGACATTACTGGGCCAAGTGGAGAAATCTAAATAAGGCCTGTGATTAGATAATAATATTTTAATTTTAATATTTATGCTTTCAACAATTTTATTGTGGTCATGTAAGAAAATGTCCTTGTATTTAAAAATTTTTTTTATTTGTACATGGACACAATGTCTTTACTTTATTTATTTTTATGTGGTGCTAAGGATCGAACCCAGTGCCTCACACATGGTAGGCAAGATCTCTACCACTGAGCCCCAGCCCCAGCTCTGTCCTTGTATTTAAGGAGCCAAAGGGTAAAGGATCATGTCTACAAATTACTATCACATGGGTCATAAAACAAATATGCACATATATACAGAGAAAAAGAAATTATTTGCACACATAGCAAAATGTTAACAGAATCAAGATGAAAGATATAACAGGAATTTTTGTTCTATTTTGTAACTTTTCTAAGTCTGAAATTATTTTAAAACAGAAGCAAACAAAACAAAAAAACCACCTTTGTTTGTAGAAAATGAACAAGATGGAAGGGAAGACCTGTGAGTTGAAGGAAGAGGTTCACTTTTTCTCAGATACATCAGTTGAATGTGAGAGACAGAAGCTTGTTCTCCGCCTCAAAGTAAATGTACCATCTTCCTGGATCCCAGCACAACAGTCTCCCTAAACATGCAGCATTTTTTGAGCCCTTATGCCTTGGACCCAGGCCAGAAACCCCTTTAAGATCTGTTTTCCATTTGCTTTGCTCAGGTCTCTGCATACAATGGTCAGTCCCTAAGAGATAGAGGATTTTGACCAAAGGAACTCTGAAATTCCAGACTATCTGTTGAGAAGAGGCTTCCTCACTTGTCAATTTGTTGAACTTGTTAACTTCACTGATAGGATCTTGGCCCGCAAATCCACCCCAAACTCTATGAGTCCACTTCATTGTGCAAGTTTTTGGCTTGTGGAGAGAATAACCTAAAACAGGCAATCTTAGGGGCTGAGGTTATGGCTCAGCGGTAGAGCACTCGTCAAGCACATGCAAGGCACTGAGTTCGATCCTTAGCACCACATAAAAATAAATAAATAAAATGAAAGTATTGTGTCCAACTATAATTTACACACACACACACACACACACACACACACACATATATATATATATATATATATGTATATATATTTTTTTTTTTTAAAGAAAAACAGGCAATCTTACATGGCCAATTTTATCCTGGTGTTCGGCTTCAGATTATATGATTCAATTTGAATCATATCACATTCAAATTATATGAATATATGATTTAATTCAAATTCAAAAATAGGCAAAAATAATCTATCAATCCCCTAATGAGGAAAAATAGGTAATATACCCTAATAGATACAACCAAAGAAAATGAAATCACTATGTTGAACAGACAACTATACTTCCATGTTTATTGTAGCACTACTCACAATAGCCAATATTTAGAATAAACCTAAATGTCCAACAGATGAATGCATAAAGAAAATGTGGTACATATATACACAATGGAATACTGTTTATTCACAACAAAAGGATCAAATCCTGTCAGCTGTGATAACATGGATGGACCTGGAGCACATTATGTTAAGCAAAATAAGCCAGATACAGAAAGACAAATACTATATGATTTCACTCATATGAGGAATGTAAAGAAGTTGATGTCAAGCCAGGCAGGGTAGTAAATGCCTGTAATCCCAGTGGCTTGGGAGGCTGAGGCAGGAGGATCACATGTTCAAAGCCAGCTGCAGCAACTCAGCAAGGCTGTAAGCAGTTTTGTGAGGACCTGTCTCAAAATAAAAAATAACCCTGGTGCAGTGGAGCACACCTGTAATCCTAGCAGCTCTGGAGGCTGAGGCAAGAGGATCATGAGTTCAAAGTCAGCCTAAGCAACTTAGCAAGGCCCTGTATCCAAATAAAATACAAAAAAGTGATGGAGATGTGGCTCAGTGATTAGGTGCCCCTGGGTTCAATCTCTAGTACCAAAAAAAAAAAAAAAAAAAAGAGAGAGAGAGAGAGACAGAGAGAGAAGTTGTTGATTTCATGGAAGTAGAGAATAGAATAGTGATTATAGTGATTACCAGAGACTGAAGAGGGTCAAAGGAAGGGAAAGATGGGGAAACGCTGGTTGATGGGTACAAAGTTAAGAGTAGACAGGAGGCTGGGCGTGATGGCACACACCTGTAATCCCAGTGACTCAGGAGGCTGAGGTAAGAGGATTCCAAGTTCCAGGCCAGCAACTTAGTGAGGCCCTGAGTAACTTAGTGAGACCCTGACTCAAAGTAAGAAATAAATAAAGGGCTGGGAATATAGCTCATAGTTAAGCACCCCTAGGTTAAATCCCCAGTACAAAAAAAGAAAGAAAGAAAAGCAAAAAGTAGAGAGAAGCAATATGTTTTGGTGTACTACTGCAGAGCAGGGTGTCTATAGTTAACAATAATGTATTGTATATTCAAAATAGCTAGAAGAGGGGCTGAGGTTGTGGCTCAGTGGCAGAACGCTTGCCTTGTATGCGTGAGGCCCTGGGTTTGATCCTCAGCACCACATAAAAATAAATAAAAATAAAAACATTGTGTCCATCTCCAAAACAAAATGCTACAAGAAAGCTTTTGAAAGCTTGCACCACAAAATAATGATAAATATATAAGGCAATTTATACTTTCCCTGATTTGATCATTATACAATGTATACATGTATTGAAACCTCACACTATACTCCATAAGTATAATCGACACAATTATAATGTGTCGATTTAAAAAAAATAGCCAGGCATGGTGCCACACACCTGTAATCCCAGCAATTTAGGAGGCTGAGGCAGGAGGATCGCAAATTCGAGGCTAGCCTTGGCAATTTAGTGAGGCCCTAAGCAACTTAGTGAGAACCTATCTCAAGATAAAAAATAAAAAGGGCTGGGGATGTGGCTCCTTGGTTAAGTACCCCTGGGTTCAATCCCTAGTACACCCCCCTGAAAAAGAAAAGCAACTAAAATTAATCCATTGTTTTAGATACCCAGAATACCTCTGGGTGGCCTTGGGCACTGACTAGTAAAAAAGGCTTTAAGAAATAATATATATATACACATTTATTTTATTGGGGGGGTATCGTTGATTGAGCTCAGGGGCACTTGACCACTGAGCCACATCCTCAGCCCTATTTTGCATTTTATTTAGAGACAGGGTCTCACTGAGTTGCTTAGGGTTTCGCTAAGTTGCTGAGGCTGGCTTTGAACTCTCGATCCTCCTGCCTCAGCTTCCCAAGCCCTGGGATTACAGGTGTGAACCACTGCGCCCAGCTGAAATAACATATATCTTGATCTAGGTTGTGGCTACATGATTCTGTAATATAAAAATTCATTAACCTGTACCCTTAAGATAAGCATATCTGATATATGTAAGTTATATCTCAGTTTTTTAAAAGGAATATTTAATTACCTGGATGAATGTCTGTTTTAGAAATGAAATATTCTAGATTGAAACTTAAAAAGTTTGTTCAAACAGAGCTACATCTTGCTTCTATACTATTCTATTCCCCCAGTGAGAGTTCAGTTAAATTAGAATTCAAAATAGGTCAAATTAGCTTGTGATATAAGAAGTTGGGAGAAAGGTTCCCATTGGCTGGGTGACTAGAAGGGAGCATCATGAGGACCTTCAGGGTGCTATAATACTGTTTTCTGATCTGAGTGTATTAATGACCAGTGCTCCCTTTGTGACAATTCATTAAGCTGTATATTTATGTTAATTTTTGCATGCATCTTAAATCTCAATAAAAGGTTTATGTTACCATTATTTGCTCCCAAATGTAATACTGAGCACAGTGTTGGTAATAAGGGAATTTGCTTGGAGAACAAGGAAATACCTGAACACCTTATTCTGGCTTATGACTTCAGCTTACAAAACAACTACTTATGTTTTATTCTGTGCAACTGAAAAATACTCTCTGACCTTAAAATTAAAAATTTGTCCTGTATGGTTTCTGATATATATTACCTGCCTTAGCTTCTGGCTTCCTCTATTTCTTAAGATATTATAAGCATTTTGTGTTGTCTAAAGATAACATAAGGACTGAAAAACTTTAAAATCAATTAAAATATTGTTTCAGCAATGCACCTTTTCATGAGGTTAAAATCTCTTTATTTCCATTTTATTTGTAATCATGTCTCAGCCATCTTAGTGACTATTAGTTCAATTTTAACTTAATAAACAACACTTTCTAATAGTAGCTTTAAATTTTGTTTTTATCTTTATTGAATTGCTCTACCAGTACTCATAAGGAACTGATTCATGGAGGTCAAATGTGCCATTCCTAAAAAATACATGACAAGATGAAATGACTCTTAGAACACAGTGAATTCCAGATCTAGTTTCTTTTCCTGCGGTAATTTTGTTTTTTTAATTATTCTTTTTTGTTGTAGATGGACACAATATATTTTATTTATTTTTATGTGGAGCTAAGGATTGAACCCAGAGCCTCACATGTGCTAAGCAAGTGCTCTACCCCTGAGCTACAACCCCAGTCCCTGTGATAATTTATTTTTAAGATGAATCTAGATAAAAGCATTTTCCAAACTCAGTTTGCTCTCTCAGCCAAATCTTACATTATTAGTTTAGATACTTACTCAGTAAATTCTTTGTTGTCTAACCACAGGCGCGGTCACACCCATCTTGGTTGCGTCCAAGTAAGAAACCAGGCTTACTCCTGGGATGCTGTCACAGATGGACATGTCATTATTTTTCCCCAGAAAGAACACTAAAGAAAACATTAAAAGAAATATGCATCAAATTCCTGACAAGAGCAAAAGAAGCCATATCTTTAATAACATGTTACTTTAGATAAAGTTTAGCACTTGATTTCTTTTAAAGCATTTTTATCGTGGTTAACTTTTTAAGATGGAAGTTTCAAAAGAGTTTCTAGGTGGGCCAACAAGAGGGATCTGATGCAACTGGCTGCTCAGCAGAGCAGTGTCAGAAGGGTGAAATGTTTTCCCATTATGCAGGGTGGCAGCCTCAAATTCTTGATTCTCCTGTCCCCTACCTCTGAATTTCACAGGCCTCCTCATCACCAAACCCCATAAGCGTCCTAATCATTGACATAACATGTTCCCACTCATGGGCCCCCATTCTCTGATCCCCAGAGATTCTTGAAGTTACTGATATTCCCATATGTCCAAATCTGACCACAAAACTGTGGTCAGAGACTACAAAGTTCACTGATACAATCCGGTTGCCAAACAGCAAATTATACAGATCCTAATTATGAGCCCACACTGACCTCGATATTCCAATGACCCAGGATCAATAGCTGACTTCCACAGTCCCACCCTTTTGAACAACTCAGAGTTCCAATCACTGACCCCCCTGATTACTCTTCATTCCCTGATCTACAAAAGTTCAATTATTAACACCATCAGAAACCCCAGTGGTGATGTAAAGTCTGAATCACTGATGGTCCGAAGCCCTAATGCTCTCCAAATCAATGCCTTCTAAGAATCCCACTTGGCCCCAGACCCATGAAAAACATTATAACTGACCACGCATCCTGCCAATCAAGACACTTCAAAGAACCTTCGTTTATTAATTCCAATACATTCGCAGAACATCTTCACAGAGCCCCTGACACTGACTCCTACAAACCTCCGTCCCCCGCTATGGCTCCCCCAGAGACTCGGAACCCAATCACAGCACCCCTCAGTCCCTTCGACATTGACCCTTACAGGTACCCATAACTGATCCAGTTAGGCCACCGTAGTCCCCGGTCACCATACTAGACATATCACCATACTTGACTGTTTCTCACACTGACCATTCCCTTTTATCCTGGATCGGCGCCTTTAATCTGCAATCGCCCTACCATACACCCTCACCGTGGTATAAGCTCTTCCCATCCCTAGTGACCCGTGCGCAGCCTCAGTCGCGACTTAAGAGATTGTCAGCCGCCACCCGGTAACCTTCCAGAGAACAGGATTCTGGGGTTTCAAAGCTTTAACGGGAGGCACGATGGCGGCGCCGGCATGATGAACACTGGATGGGGGCGGCCATTTTTAAAAGTCTACCGTACAACGTATGACTAAACTCTTTTCTAGACCAGAGGATGCGGCTCTAATGGAGAGAGGAACCAAGTGCCCCTGGGTCTCTAAACACAGAGGTCGCCCCTGCTTTGAGACAAAGACACCCAAGCCTCCTGTGACCAATATGGCGGGGCTCGGATCTCGAACCTGAACATTCTTTGTCTCCATTAGCTGGGACAATGAAGATGACCGCACATTTTGATTTCTCCCATGCAACGAGTACGGCCGTCTTTTAGGAGGGGCTCTCCTACAGCAAGATAAAACTTTTCCGGGGCCAGCCTTAAGACTTGGAGAGCAGCGAAGTGACTGGTTCTCAGAGGGTCTGAGGTGATCTGAGGAAAGGGCGTGGCTTCATAGAGTGGGCGGGGCGGGATAGAAGTTCTTGCCAGTTATTGGTTTGGGGGGGGGGGGGGAATATTGAAAGTGCGGTCTTTATCTTAGGTGGTTTGCCTCAGAACCCGACCTGAGACAAGAATGTAAAAGCAAGCAGTTAATTTGATAGGTAGAGGATGGGAAAGTGAGACAGGGAGGAGGAAAATCAGTAGAATGCTTCAATGAGCACATTGCCCATGAGCTATGGGAGCTCTGTGTTCTGGAGAACCCAGAGTGTTGTGTAGAAATCACCTCCACATTGCCCCACCCAGGGTCGATGAAGCCGAGACGTTTATACGCCATCTCCCCTTCCTTATTGTTTACGAGCTACATTACAGGCGTTAAAGGTCCAGATTTTCCAGCCTGCTTCATGGGCTGTTCTCGGGAAGGGTTTGTAGGTGCATTTATTAAGACGCCGGCGCTCTGCATCTGGAAATGGTGAGCACCCCAGGGAAGAGCTTGGGTATGGACAGCATTCTCTAGAGTCCTTCCTTGAATACCGTGTAAAGCAGTGTTGTGCACATCACAGGCATTGGAATATCTCTAGAAATGGTTGCTTTGCAAAAAAGGCAAGAACATTCAAGGGTGTGGGGTTTTTTTTTTGGGGGGGGGTTACTGGGGATTGAACTCAGGGGCACTGGACCACGAGCCACATCCCTAGCCCTATTTAGTATTTTATTTAGAAACAGGGGCTTACTGCGTTGCTTAGTGCCTTGCTTTCGCTGAGGCTGACTTTGAATTCATGATCCTCCTGCCTCCCAGGCCGCTGAGATTTGGTTTGCCACTGCGCTCAGTGAAAATAGGTTTAAAAAAAAAATCCTAATTTCAATTGGTCATCATAGCAATGGGGTACAACCTCCGAAATGGTTTCCAATGATTCCCACCTCCTAGTATTCACCCACTGTGTACACCCCACTCACATCATGCCAGAGTTGGTCTGTGAGATACAATACTATACAAACTAATACAATCACGGTTTAGATTAGGTTATAGAAGACATTTTTACTTGTCTTGAAGTATTCCCAATACAACCCAAATAACTTACTCTGGAGAAGTTAATTGCTGTTTTGGTCAGTTTTGTGTAGCTGTGATCAAAAGACCTGACAAGAACAATTTAGAGGAGGAAAAGTTTTCTGAGTGCTCATGGTTTCAGAGGTCTCAGTCCATAATCCACTTACTGTATGGCTCTGGGCCCAAGGTGAAGCAGAACATCAAAAGGGCTGTAGGGGCTGAGGTTGTGGCTCAGCAGTAGAGCACTCGCCTAGCACATCCAAGGCTCTGGGTTCGATCCTCAGCACCACATAAAAATAAATAGGTAAAATAAAGGTATTGTGTCCAACTACAAATATATATATATATATATATATATATATATATATATATACACACACACACACACATACATACATATACATGCTGCATAGGAAAACAGCTCAGGTCATAGTACCAAGAAGAAGAGAGAGAGAGCTCTGCTCACCTGGGACAAAATAAAAACCCCAAAAGCATGCCCATTTCCTCCATCCACATTCTACCTGCATATGTTTACCACCCCGTTAAGCCTAATCAATGAATTAATCCACTGATTAGGTCACAACTCTCTTAAACCAATCATTTAACCCCTGAATGTTCTTGCATTTTTGTTTCACTCATGAGCTTTTGGGGAATACCAAGCCATATCCAAACCATAACAGTTGCCATGTCATGAGAACACTGAGAAAACCTGTGGAGAGGCCCATGTAACAAGGACTAGACTTCCAGCCAACAACTGGGAGGAAGGAGGCCTTCAAGTGGATCATCTTTGCATCAGATTTTTCCTTTCCAATGAATTCTTGAGACAACTGCAGGCCTACCCAATAGTTTGACTGCAATTGCCTGAAAGTCGGTCAAAACCATCCATCCCAGCAGCTCAGTGGTGGAGTGCCTGCATACACAAAGCCCTAGGTTCCATTCCCAATACCACAAAAAACAAAACAATCAAAGCCCCACCCAGCTATAGTACCTGACCCTAAATTTATGTTTGTTGGTTTAAGCTTATGAGCTTGGGATAATTTGTTATGCATCAATATATAACTTCAATGCGGTGGTAAATATATTATCATTTACATTTCCGAATTCCTTAAACAAGTTCCTAAACTTGTGAGATTGTCTTATCAAAATGAAATTATTAGCAGTTTCCTCTAATTTTACCAAAATTGAATTATTAGCAGTTTCCTCTTCTTCCACATGATAGAAAAATTAAAGACCTACCTGGACATAGTAGGGCCTGCTTGTAATCCTTGCAAATCGGGAGACTAAGTCAGGAGACTCACAAGTCCAAGGCCAGCCTCAGCAACTTAGCAAGACCCTGTCTCAAAATGAAAAAGAAAAAGGGCTTAGAGTGTAACTCAGTGGTAAAGTGTCCCTGATACAATCCTCCCACCAAAACAAACAAACAAAACAACAACAAAAAAAACCAAAGCCTGTGGCTGTGCTTGTCTTTTAAATTTTAACAGTATTGCCAGCGTGGTGGCACATGTGTGTAATCCCAGAGGCTTGGGAGACTGAGTCAGGAGGATTGTGAGTTCAAAGCCAGCCTCAGCTAAAGCAAGGCACTAAGCAACTCAGTGAGACCCTGTCTCTAAATAAAATAGGGCTGGGGATGTGGCTCAGTGGTCAAGTGCCTCTGAGTTCAATCCCAAGTACCAAAAATAATAATAATAATAATAATTAAAAAAAATAACAAAGAGCTTAAGAGCCTTGTGTTGTTTGAATTAATATAACTGGTTTATAGAGTGCCTATTAATGCCTGGCCTGTTACTGTCTCACTCATTTCAAAGGCTGCTCTCCTTCTAGGATAGTTTGATGAAATAGTCATAATTGGTAAACTGTCAGTCATGAAGGCAGAGGGAAGAAGAACTTTGGAGGATCTTTTGCTGGAAATTAAATGCCCTGCCTCAGAATCTACATATATATCATTTCCTCTCATTACTCATTGGGTGGTTACATGGTCACCCTACCATGATAGTAGAAATACAGTCCAGAAAAGGGACAACTGGGCTGGGGTTGTGGCTCAGCGGTAGAGCGCCCGCCTCCCACGTTCGAGACCCTGGGTTCGATCCTCAGCACCACATAAAAATAAATAAGTGAAATAAAGGTGTTGGTGTCCAACTACAACTAAAAAATAAAATATTAAAAAAAAGAAAAGGGACAACTGGAAATATTAAAAACTGCCAACATTAAAGACTGCTGCAAACACTGTGAGAATATTTTATAATACCCAACTTACAAAAACTGCAGAGTGAGGTGACTTGTCTGTAATCACTCAGCTATAAGTAAGGCAACAAGAATCAGAGACAGATATGTCTGTTGTGTTGGTTTTCTTTTACACCTGAGATAAAACAACTTTTTAAAAGGTTTATTTTGGCTCCGTTTTGGAGTTTTCAGTTCATGATTAATTGGCCCATTGCTTTGGAAACGTTGTGTGGTAAAACTGTTCATTTCATGGCCAGTTGGGAAAAAGAGGAAGAGGAAGAGACAGGATCCCACAGTCTCCTTTTAGGGCAATGCCTCCAAGAACCCAAAGACCTCTGACAGCCCCCACCTCATAAAGTTTCTACCACCTTCCATATCCCAACAGGCAGCATGGGCTGGGAAGAAAGCCTTTAACACATAGGCTTTTGGGGGGAACATTCCAGATCTGAACTGTAGCATCTGTGTTAGACAAAGTAAAGGATCATACTATTATTAAAGTTGATTTAAAAATCTCAATATATCTAAGACACTGAATTAATGAGCAAAGAAGGGGCTGAGAACTCCAATAAAAGCAGAGTACTCAAGGAGCTGAAGTCTGGATGGGGAAGGAGAATGCCTGGATAAAGGACAGGAGTAAAAGAAGAGTGTTTATAAAATAGTCTATGGTGTATGGTCACATTTATGACATGCTCAAGAATAGACAAAACTTAGGGCTGGGGTTGTGGCTCAGTGGTAGAGTGCTTGCCTAGCATGTGTGAGGCACTGGATTCGATTCTCAGCACCACATTATAAACAAATAAATGAATAAAGGTCCATCAATAACCAATAAAAATTTAAAAAAATAAAAAAGGATAGACAAAACTATTGAATTAAAAAACAGAAAGTGGGCCTGGGGTTGTGGCTCAGTGGTAGAGTGCTTGCCCAGCATGCATGGGGCACTGGGTTCGATCCTCAGCACCACATAAAAATAAATAAAGATATTGTGACCACCTAAGACTAAAAAATAAATTAAAAAACATTTTTTTAAAAAAGAAAGCAGTCAACTTGAGGGGTTATTGACTCAGAAGGGAATGGAGAATTGTGTGAAGAAAATATTCTACCTTGTTTAAGATGGCAGTTTCATGCATCTATATATTGTCAAGATTTATGAGAGTGAACATTTATGATTTGTGCATTTATTATATGTTAATTATACACTAATTTTTAAATGAAAATACAAAAGGTTCTGAGTATTGAGTGATAATGTGGTCCCAAAACAAAGAAGGGGATGAGAGAAGTGATAGCTTCATCACAGTCCATGGAAAGATGGACCCTGTCGACTGCTCATCACTTCAGCACTTATGCTTAATATAGTGCCCTCTTTAGGCAGAGGGACTTGAGAAAGGAGCCCTCTGGGCAGACTTAGTTCCAAGGATTTGTGGCTTGCAAATTAAAGGTTGTGGGCTAACCCAGCCTGCACCGACTTCTTTCTTGCTTCCTTAGCCTGATGTGTATAGGTCCAAACCTATAGAATATATGTGGTGACCCTGGACATTGTCATCATTTAAAGGGTCCAGGAGATAGTAAAGGCTGGTGGCCAGACACTGGAAATCACTTGAGACAGCCCTGTAGATCCTAGACATTAATGTAAACTTTTCCATGAAGTTTTAGTTCAAAGGCATGTCCTTAAGTCACTCTTCTTTTCTCCGTCATTGTGTAGGTTCTGCAGTTAGGTTACACTTATCATAAGGGAAAGTGAAGAATAAAATCAAGAGTACCTTCCTTGACCTCTGGAACATCTCTTCTAAAATGAGTACCTCCTGAGATTTTTGTCTGGAGGCAGAGGTGTTGTCATCTGTCGGGACAGGTTGCCCCTGAGGATTAGGGGGGAGCTTCCTATTCCTACCTGTCCTAGGCAGCACCTGATTAACCAGGCCTTTAAAAACCCAGGCAAAAATGACTCCTGAAGCTGAGCCTTAGGGATCAGAGCAGCCCTGAGGAATATAGGCAGTCCTGTCCTCCCTGTCCCAAGGCAGACTCCTGCGGGAGACACCCTGGAAACCCTCAAGGCGGGCCTCAGACGGCCATCTGGTGCGGCCAGGACTCCATACGCTGCTTCTTCAGCCTAGCAGCCTAAGAAGGTTCCTGCTCCCCAACCCCTCAGATGCACATCTCTAGGCAACACCGTGGTCACTGTGACGCAAGCGCAGGGTCAAGCACGCGCAGGCGAGTGGCAGGGCCTGTTGAACACAGGGAGCAGGTTTTCTGCAGGCTGCCACTAGGCAGGTGGAGGGTAGTACTGCAGTATTCAGGGCGGGTCCTCTGCCTCGCTCCCCTCGGAATGCAATCCGCAATCCGCCAGACCTCTGGGTTGCTGCTCGGCCCGGTCAGTCGTGGCAGTTTCACATGAGGTGGGCACGCCTGAAACTAGTCTGTGGATCTGATTCTACAATGGATGGAAATGATGTCTTGGATGATACTGGATTGGAGAATGGGGCCCGTACAATTGAGAAGATTCTCGAGTCCCCGATTGAAATTGTTAACTGAGAACTCCTTGACTCTGAGCCCAGTGCATCACTTGGAGATGGGCCTGGGCCAACCTGGCCCTGGCCTCAAACCCTAGGGGCCCCAGTATCTGAGAATAGTCTTCCGTGAAATGAAATGGTGCATGGGTACAAACAGAAATGCAAGGTACCGCAGTGATTCACGGGCAGGTGCATTGGCAACCCAGAGAGGGAGTGGGAGAGTGCTTCACGAGCAGCTTTTGGTCCTTCCAAGACTTAAGGTGGCACCAAGGCCCTCTTTCCACTGGCAGTTAGGACAATCTCCTGCCCCAAGAAGCCTCATGAAAAGAAACTATCTGGAACCAAAGGAGGAGTCGTGCTGAAGGCCACGCTAAGGTCTGAGACAAGGAGAGATCCTCGCACTACGGGCCACCAGACCTCTATCCCATTTCTTGGTGAAAACAGGGGGACCCGAAAGTTTCATAACGTGTAAGCAGTCACATGCAAGGAAACAGGAACTGGGTATCACTACAGAATAAAAAGTGCAGAGGAAATGGCAAGTCTGAGGATGGCTGCATTTGAATGAATCTTCAGATTCTAGAACATTGTTAAACGAATGGGCTCTGAGATCAAGGTTCACCTTCACACAGAAGGTATGGAACCCAGAACACTGAGGTCATTTTGTTTGTTTCTGAGACAGAGTTCTGGCTGCTTTGCTCAGGCTGGCCTCCAACCCATGATCCTCTTGCCTCAGCCTCTCCTGTAGCTGGGCAGGACTCCACACACTGCTCAGTATATGTGGATAGGGCCTGGGGCTGTAGCTCAGTGGTAGAGCGCTTGCCTCCAACATGTGAGGCACTGGGTTCAGCCTCAGCACCACATAAAGATAAAGGCATGCTTCCAACCACAACTACAAAAAAAGACAGAGAAATAAATAAATATATGTGGATAAAGAAACACTAATGGAACTTATCCCCAAGGATTTTGTCCTATAATTGGGAAATCTTATTTGTTCATAACACAAATTAAGGACCATCAAAGATATTATTATAGCTATATATTATTCTGTTGTACTGGTGTAGCAAATTTCCCATTCTCCCTTGCTAAGCGCAGCCCTATGACTAAATGAAATGTCATCATAAGTGATATATGTAATTTTCTTTTTTTTTCTCTTGGTACTAGGGAGTGAAGCCCAGGGGTACTTTAGCACTGAGTCACATCCTCAGCATCCCCCACTTTTTTAACATGCTAGGCAAGCTCTCTACCACTGAACTACAACCCCAGCCCTATTTTTTGAGATAGGGTCTCACTGATTTGTTGAGGGCCTCACTAAATTGCTGAGGCGGACATGAACTTGCAATCCTCCTGTCTCAGCCTCCAGAGTCACTGGGATTAAAGACATGCACCACCATACCTAGCTGTAAATTTTTAAATAATTTCCAGTCTTCTCTGCTTATAGCCACGTATATACCCATGTTAAAACCCATGTTTATAGCAGCATAATTCACAATAGCCAAACTATGGAATGAGCCTAGGTGTCTGTCAGTGGATGACTAGAGAAAGAAAATGTGGTATAACTAAAAAGAATTTTAAAAAAAGAAAATGTGGTATATTTACACAACAGAGTTTTATTTAGTCATAAAGAATGAAATTATGGGGCTGGGGTTGTAGCTCAATGGTAGAGCGCTTGCCTCGTATGTGTGAGGCACTGGGTTCAATTCTCAGTACCGCATATAAACAAATAAAGGTCCATTAATAACCAATAAAATACTTTAAAAAAGAATGAAATTACGTCATATACAGGAAAATAGGTGTAACTTGAGAACATTGTTAAATAAAAGCCAAACTCAAAATGTCGAGTCATTTTATCTCTTATGTGGAAGCTAGAGTGGGAAAAAAGAAAAGGTTCTGTGTGTGTGTGTTGTGTGTGTGTGTATTGTGTGTGTGTGTGTGTAGGGAGCTCTCAGGAAAATCAAAGACAGATCAGTACAGGAAAGAAGGACTGGGGAAGGAGAGGAAAAGGGAAAATACTGAGGAATGATATTGGCTAAATTATATAGTTATTATCGTGTACTTGTACCAACAATATATAACAATTCCACCATTATGTATAAAAATATGGAAAAAAACCTTTTCATACAGCCTTATAGCTAGATGGACAACTTGACTGGATATGAAATCCTTGGTCCTCTTGATAGTCTCAGTTATTCAGGTATTAGTTTTAGAGCCTCTCAAAGTAAGTGGTAGTTAATTTCTTCAATATCCTTAATTGCTTCTTTTCCCATTTAACTTGTAAATAAAAATATGAAAAATGTTAGACTGTTAAATGTTATCCAAAAATCTGGATATTAGCACGGTACAGTGGCCCACACCTGTAATCCCAGCAGCTTGAGAGGTTGAGGCAAGATTGTGAGTTCAAAGCCAACCTCAGCAAAAGCGAGGTGCTAATAAGCAACTCAGTGAGACCCTGTCTCTAAATAAAATACAAAAATAGGGCTGGGGATGTGGCTTAGTAATTGAATGCCCCACTACCCCACCCAAAATCTGGATATTGATTATAACTCCAGTGACTAAATGAATTTAGGCATATCTCTTTTAATCCAGAGTTACTGTGTGTCTTCATTCTTATGTGGGACCTACTTACAATCTGAAGTGAATTTCAGTCTCCACCCCAAGCTTCTACTTTAAAGGCCTCATACCATTTCCCTTCCAGTTTCCTTTCACCACTGTCCAAATATTTTATAAAATATTAGTATACTACCATTAAGTACTGCTAGGAATTAATATGTATAATGACTCCATGTAACAAAGATAAAAATCATCTCAGAAAACTGGGTTCAGAAAGGATGATAATTGGTGCATCACAGTCCTAGACATTTAAGCTGGCACAAAAGGAAATAAGTCATTGTGCATACAAAATGGGCAATGTTTTAATGTTTTTAATTTTAAACATTAAAATGATGATGGGAAAGCTAATTAGGCTTAAAAAGCCCTTAGGCTTTTATAAAAGCCTTAGAATTTATAAAAAGTCTCAATCAGGGAAGAAGTCTTCAAATTTTCAACAGTGGTTATCTCTGGGAATTCATTATATGTGAACTTCTTTTTGAAGAAAATGGTGAATATAGGAACACCACAGACATGACTGAGGCATAGTAAAGAGATAGTTGACAAAAGCATACATCACTTACTCTTTATTTTTATTATGAAATAAATAGAAAGATACAGAGAATAAGAACCCACCCATACACCCACAACCAGCTTTATCAGATTTTAAGAATTGACTATTTGCTTATTTTAAAAGAGAAATATATGATTAAAGAGATTTCCCATTGTATTCTTTCCCCAAATCCCATTTTCCTTCTGCCCTAGAGACCACCTGTTTCAGGTTTGATTATGTCCATTAATGCATTTATATTCTCCTAATATTTAGCCATGGAAAATATAAGTAACATTGATTTACATACTTTCACCCTTTATATAAATAGGTGATACTCTATCATACAAAATACTCTCTAGCTCAATTTCATTAATACTATTTTTGAGATTTATCCATGTTGATAGTAATATTATCCATCTTAATTTGCATTGCAATGTATATTCAGCACAATGACTAATTGCTTTCAACTTTTCATTTTCACAAACAGTGTTTCAGAGGGCCTTCATGTGTATCTCCCCAAGACATAAGGAGACTACAGAGGAAATGCTGGGTCAAAGATTAAATTCTCACCTTTATTAGATAATGCCAAATTGGGCTAAATACAAAAACTTCCAATAGCATTGTATGAATGTTCCTAAAGCTCCATATCTTTCCAGTAATTGACACTGTGATGCTTTTGCCAATGTGATTTAAAATAGTTCACTGTGGTTTCATTTTGCATATCCCTTACTAGTAATGATGTATAGGGTCAATTTTTTTAGTGCTCCCCAAATCCTTTCTCTGCTGGTGTGAACCATCATTAACATATGGAAAGTTTTCACAAATATGATACATACAACAATTTTCTTGCTGTTCTTAAGAATTTACACTTCAGCTAGGTGCAATGGCGCACTTATGTAATCCCAGTGACTTGGGAGAATGAGGCAGGAGGATTGTGAGTTGAAAGCCAGCTTCAGCAATATAGTGAGGTCCCAAACAAATTAGTGAGACCTGTTTCAAGATAAAGAATAAAAGGGGCTGGGGATATGGCTCAACAGTTACCTGGATTCAATCCCTAGTACCAACATAACAACTTGTGAAATTAAAGGGCAAAAGAGTCCATTAAGAACAACTGTGGGAGGCCAACCTTACGGGTGACTGAGTTACACTCCCCAGCTGGGTGCTGAGGCGCTCAGTCACAGAAATGGGTGTGTCTTGCTACAGCCCCATGGGTAAAGCTATGCTCACCTGTTCCTTTGTAATATAACCCCTTGCCCTGTTTAGGATAGAATCTTCCATGTAAGTGCCTTGTGTGTGTCCCCTTCTCTTACTGTGCCGTTGGGTGTGGCCTACCCCGGTGTCAGTCAACCTGCTAACAGTGGACATCATGAAGATAGACTCAGCCCCCTGAAACCTGAACCCTTGCCTCATTTGAATAGCTTCTCCTCAATAAAAGGGGTCAGCGCATGCCCTCACTCTCTCTTCCTGCGGACACTTAAGGTCAGAGGAGCCGTCACAGCAACCCCAAAGAAAAAGGTATTTGTGTCTCTTGGGTGGTTATTTCGTGCAGCCCAGTTAGCCCAGTTTAACTAGAGTGACCCCTGAGCCTTTTAGTCGCGAGAACAGAAACCCGGCAAACAACTCACTTTATTAGATTCAGTCTCTTCAGCCTAGGCTATATAATGCTCCTCAATTAATTTTGTTATTCTTCAGTTTTCTGGGGTTAGAAAATCTATTGTTTTAGCGCTGGGGCTGTAGCTCAGTGGTAGAACGCCCGCCTCACATGGGTTCGATCCTCAGCACCACATAAAAATAAATAAAGATATTGTGACCACCTACAACTGAAAAAAAATTTTAAAAAAAGAAAATCTAGGGCTGGGGTTGTGGCTCAGAAGTAGAGAACTCGTCTCGCATGTGCGGGACCCTGGGTTTGATCCTCAGCACCACATACAAAAATAAACAAGTGAAATAAAGGTGTTGTGTCCAACTACAACTAAAAAATAAATACTAAAAAAAGAAAATCTATTGTTTTATATTTAAGTAATAATTTAATTGTTTCAGCCTCTGGAATTTAACTCCATTGAGCACATGATTTTCTATTGTTCATGGTTGTCTTCTCATGCCTCAAATAGTGTCTAGCAAAGACTAACTACTTGACAGTCATTGAATGAATGAAAGCATATATTATCTATATTAGCCTATTGTTGTATGCCTTTGATTACCTTTCCATTTTGATTTCAATTTTGAAATCCACAAACTTTACATTTTTTGTATAATATAAGATGACTTATGTTTTCAAAATTACCTGAATTCACCCATACAATTAGTTGGGGTTGATGCTTTTTTTTATGGCACCTATGAATTTTTTTAAGTTAATAATGACCATTTCTATTATTTCCTTGACCTAAATTTAAGTTCTGTATTCTTCCTAGTGAATCCTTATTTTCTTTATTTTATTGGTTTATACAAGCCATTCTCTTTAGAAACTTTCTAAAACTGGTTATAATAGTTCTACTACCTGTGTCTATATTGATTATTCACTCAGAATATAAAGACTGTCTTATGTTCTAAAATTTTTGTTTTTCGAATTTTGGTCTGATGTTTCCCAGGGATGCTATCTACCTTGTCCACTAATGAATATTGTCTTAAGTCTGAGGAGTGAATGAGTTAATGTATGTTGAGTATGTATAACAGTGCTTAGTGCATAGTAGGCACCCAATACATATTAGGTTATCTGATATTGTTGACATTCTATATGAATTATTTTACATGCAAATTCCTCACTTAATAGGCAACAATTTACAACAGACATAATTTCATTTAATACATTTCTACAATAGAGTATCTTTTGTCATCCCTATTTGAAAAAAAAAATCCTGATGTTTAGATAATTAAAACAAGTTGTTCAAAGTCACACAATGCCATTAGTAGTGATTTTCCAGAATCCAAGTTCTTAGTTCTGGGAAGTACCTAGTGCCTAGAAGAGACTGGAATAAAATAAGGCTATGTGGAATGTAAGAAACAGATAATGGAGAGCCTCATTGACAATTTTAAAGGTGATGACAATTTTAAAGGAGATTGAATTTATAAGACTTGGTGATTGGTTGGATTGGGTGGTTAGTTTAAAAACAATAGCTAGCAAAAATCAGTTTTTTAAAAAATATTTTTTAGATGTTGATGGACCTTTATTTTATTCATTTATTTATATGTGATGCTGAGAATCGAACCTAGGGCATCACACATGTTAGGCAAGTACTCTACCCCTGAGCCACAACTCCAGCCCTGCAAAAAAACAGTTTTAACTAGAGAGATGTTAATTCTTAGACTTTAAAACTTCAGTTTGGGTGCATTATGGGAAATGGATTTAAGGGTGGCAAAAAAAGAATACCAGAAGGCACATTAGAAAGCTATTACACTGATCTATGTGAGATGAATCTTAGACTTAAGGTAACAATATTAAAAATAAGGAGTAAAAGTTCCAGAAATATTTAGGAGATTGAATTTATAAGACTTGGTGATTGGTTGGATTGGGTGGTGAGAAGGATTCCCCAATGTGAATTCTCTGATGATGAGCAAGGTGTGCATGTTGCCTGAAGGTTTTCTTGCATTCTTTACATTCATAGGGTCTCTCTCCAGTATGAATTCTTTGATGTTGGGCAAGGGATCCACAGTAACTAAAAGCCTTTCCACAAACATTACATTCATAAGGTTTTTCTCCAGTATGAACTCTCTGATGTTGAGTAAGGGATGAGTCATTGCTGAAAGCCTTCCCACATTTAATACACTCATAGGGTTTCTCTCCAGTATGAACTCTTTGATGTTGAGCAAGGTAGGCAATCTGGCTGAATGCTTTCCTACATTCCTGACATTTATAAGGTTTTTCTCCTGTATGAATTCTCTGATGTTGAGCAAGGTGTGAATTCTGGCTGAAGGCTTTCCCACATTCCTTACATTCATAAGGTCTTTCTCCAGTATGTATTCTCTGATGTACAGTAAGGTATGCACGAAGGCTAAATGCTTTCCCACAAACATTACATTCATAAGGTTTCTCTCCAGTATGAACTCTCTGGTGTTGAGCAATGGATGATCTATTGCTAAATGCTTTCCCACATTCAATACATTCATAAGGTTTCTCTCCGGTGTGAACTCTCTGATGTTGAGCAAGATAGGCAAACTGGCTGAAGGCTTTCCTACATACCTTACATTCATAAGGTTTTTCTCCAGTATGAACTCTCAGATGTTGAACTAGATGTGCATTCTGGCTGAAGGCTTTCCTACATTCCTTGCATTCATAGGGTTTTTCTCCAGTATGGATCCTGTGATGTTGAACAAGGTTTGATCTCTGACTGAAGGCTTTCCCACATTCCACACATTTATACGGTTTCTCTCCAGTATGAATTCTTTGATGAAGAGTAAGGGATGAGCTCTGGCTAAAGACTTTTTCACAATCATTACATTTCAAAAGTTTCTTCTCTGCATAGACACTCTTGGGTTTAGTACCCACCAAACTGTTTTTTAAGCTTTTCTTATATGTTTCATGTTTATATACTTTCTCCTCTTTGGGGATTATCTGCTGTGTATGAAGCAGGGTGTTCTGATGGAAACTTCCCCAAGATTTGTTATATTCTTCTTTTCTCTCATCAATAAAGGCTTCTTCATAAGGGATTATCTCTTTCTTGAAATATGTCTTCTGATTTCCTGGTTGCCTTTCAAGAGGGCCTTCACATTTCCAGTCTTCTCTCAAACTGGAGTACTCAAACCCAAAGCTTGTAAGTTTTTCCATTATATTCTGGGATGATTGTTCTTCATAAAGTTCCTGCTTTGGCATTAATTCTTTAGTCTCATACATAGATTCCCAGCCTGAAAAAATAAGAAGAAAAAAATGTCTCTTCTATTCTGTGCCAGAAAGATCATTTCTTAAATTACATTCATAAAGTTAACCATGTAATCTGGTTACACATCTGTAATCCCAGTGACTTGAGAGAGGCTGAGTCAGGAGGATTGTCAGTTCAGAGCCAGCCTCAGGAACTTAGTGAGGCCCTAAGCAACTTACTTAGACCCTATCTCAAAATAAAAAAGGGCTAGGGATGTGGCTCAGTAGTTAAGCCCGTCTGGGTTCAATCCCTGGTATCGAAATAAAGTTAACCATGTGAATTTTATAGCAAAGAAACCCAAAAGAACATTGGCTATCCTAGTTTTGAAGTGGGCAAGAAGAGAAAGTGAAATAAGTTGAAATAATTGAAATGATAAATAAATTTAGAAACCTGAGGAGGAATGATTAGAATTATAAGAAAATCAGTAAGGTCAATTTCAGGGCAAGAAGGAATTATGGATATGGTTGGATTCGGATATAATTTTAGATCTATGTTAAGAATACAGACATGAATATAGTCTCCATTCTTATAGCTGTTTCATTTAAGAACATTCATTGGGAGCTGGAGCTGTGGGCTCAGGGGTAGAGTACTTGCCTGGCATGTGTGAGGCCCTGGGTTCGATCTTTAGCACCACATATAAATAAATAAAAGATCTATTGACAACTAAAAAATATCTTTAAAAAAGAACATTTATTGAACAAATACTTAGATTAAATATTTAGTACTAGACACTGTCCTAGATGCTTTTAATGCCATAAAACAAACATTTTTACCTTCATGGACTTTATTTCTTAGAAGGGACTGAAAATAAGTAAGTAAATTTTATTGTACATTAGAAGAAACTAAGTGCTTCAGGAAGAGGAAAGCAGGGTAAGGGAAATCAAGAGTGCTGGTGAAGTCAAAGGTAAGAATCATTAATAAGTCAGGCAGGTGTGGTGGTGCGCGCCTATAATCCCAGCAACCTGGGAGGCTGAGGAAGGAGGATGGCAAGTTCAAGGTCAGACTGGCTCAAAATAAAAAATAAAAAGGGCTGGAGATGAGGCTCAGTAGTAAAGCACTCCTGTGTTCACTCCATGGTACCAAAAGATAATAATTCATAAGTTAACATTCAAGCAAAGATATGAATGAAGTAAAGAAATTAGTCACCTATATTTTTAGGAAAAAAACATTTTGTGCAGAAGAGAGAACCAGTTTAAAAAGATGTAAAAGTAGAAACATACCTAGTGTATTCAGGGAATAGTGGGAAGGACTACTCCTTTTCACACTAGAAGTATGGCTAGAAAGGACTGAGTAGTAGGAGATGAAGCTAGGAGGTAAAGGGTGACCAGATTATTTAAATTTTATAGGCATTTTGCTCTGAATAGTCAGATGGAGTGTTCTGTGGGCAGTTGCTGTATTACGAAATTATTGTAAGGTAGGAAACAAGGGGAGAAGTAAGGAGACCTATTCGAGTCATTCTGGTGAGAGATGATAGCCATTCACACCAGATAGATATTAGTGGAGGTATGAAGAGGTGGTAAGATCCTCAGTATATTTTATAGGTAGATCCAAGAAGATATCCTGACAGACAGGATACGACATGTGATAGAAAGAGATGAATCAAGCATAATTTCAAAGTTTCTGATCTGAGCAATGAAGTATAGAGTAGCTATCAATGGTGATATGAGTATTGCAGGTCTGGGCAAAAAGGTCTGAAAGATCTGGAGTTCAGTTTTAAATGTTTTTAAGGTGTCCTTTAGAGTGGGCAAATGAACACATGATGCTGGAAGTTAAGAAGTAAGTGTGGACTAGAGATTTAAAATTGGAAGTTGTCAGCATATAAGATGGTATTTAAAGATGTATCTGAAAAAATGAGTGTAGATAAAGAGAAGAGGAAAGAGCAAGGAATGAACCCTAGAGCACTCCCAACATTAATATATACAGGAAAAGAGAAGAAATCAGCAAAAGAGAAGTGGCAAATGTAAACAAAAAGGAGTCAGGACTGCAATAATACCTCATGATAATAAAGGTATAACAACTTGTTTCATGAATATTCTGAAAAAGAATCAAATATACTTCAACATAAAAAACAAGGTATTAAAATATATTAGATAAGGAATGTCAAAAATAAATAATAGTAATAATAAAAATAAAAGTAGTTATTAAAAAGAATTTTGTGGGCTGGGGTTGTGTCTCAGTGATAGAGCACTTGCCTAGCATGTGTGAAGCACTAGGTTCTATTCTCAGCACTGCATGTAAACAAATAAATAAAAATAAAGGTCCTCAACAACTAAAAAAAAATTGGAAAAAAAAATGAATTTTGTTTATGTGGTGGTTTGGATAAAACCCACAAATGATTTTTAAAAAGAGGGCACATAATAGAACATAAGGGCTATGGGAGAGGTTATTGTTTATACATCTACATTTTTATCTAATACAAATGTATTTTCCAATTTTAGAATAAATTTAAAAATAAAATAATTAACATTAAGAAGATACCTTTAGCACTGACAACACCATCACCAAATGGGGAAAATTCGATAGAAATAAACTTTACAAGAAATGAGCAAAATCAAGTCAGGCGTGGTGGTGCACATCTGTAATCCCAGCAACTCAGGAGGCTGAAGTGGAAGGAAATGAGACCCTGTCTCAAAATGAAAAATAAAAAGGGCTAGGGGATGTGGCTTAGTAGTAAAGCACATCTTAGTTAAATCCTCTTTACTAAAAGAAAAAAAAAAACCTTGAAAAATTAAAAGGTAGAGGGGTGTAGATCAGTGAGAGTGTTTGCCTTACATCCAAGAGGCCCTGGGTTCAATAACTAGGTCCAGGAAAGAGAGAGAGAGAGAGAGAGAGAGAGAGAGAGAGAGAGAAGGCAAGAGAGAGAAAAAACAAAAGGTTGTTGAATTTTGTCAAATGTTTTTCTTTATTAATTAAAATGATCATGTGGTTTCTTTCATTCTATTATTAAGGTGTTTTATATTGATCAGTGTTCATATGTTGAAGCTTCCTTATGTTTCAGGAAGAAAAATACTCTGAAAAAGAATCAAATATACAAATATACCAAGAGCTATGTTTTGAAAAGATAACAAAACTGATAAACCTTTAGCTAGATTGACTAAGGAAAAAAAATAAAGAGAGAAGACCTAAGTAAAATCAGAAACAGTGACATTACTATCACTTTTACAGATGGGATTACAAGACAGTACTATGAATTGCTGTATGCCAGCAAACTGGGTAACTTGAATGAAATGGACAAATACCTGAAAGCTCAAACCCAAACAAAATCATAACATAATGGAAAACCTGAACAACACTACTATAAATAAGGAGACTGAGTCAATCATTTGAAATCTCCAACAAAGAAAAGGCTAGGATCAGATGGCTTACCTGATGAATTCTGTCAAACATTCAAAAAAGAGTTTATATCAATACTCTTCAAACAGAAAATCGAAGAGCAAAGATATCCAAACACATTATATGAGGTCAGCATTATCCTGATACCAAAGCCAAACATATTATTAAGAAAACCATAGATTGGTATTTCGTAAGAATACTGATGCAAAAATCCTCAACAAAATGCTAACGGAATTCAACTGTATACTGAAAGAATTATACAATACAAAGTGAGAGTCATTCCTGAAACATAAGGAAGTTTCAACATATGAACACTGATCAGTATTAAACACCATAATAACAGAACGAAAGAAAACACATGATCATTTCAATTAATGAAGGAAAACAATTGACAAAATTCAACAACCCTTTGTATCCTTTCAACTTTTCATGGTAAAAACTCTCAACAAACCAAAAACTACAAGAAAACTTCTGAAACATAATAAAAGCTGTATAGGTCTGAAAACCTCACAGCACAGATCACATTTTCAATAAAGAAAGACTGAAAATATTCTTCCAAGATCAGGAACAAGGCAAGAATGCCTCCTTTGTCCCTTTTATTAAATCACAGTACTTGAAGTCCTAGCTAGAGCAATGAGGAAAGATCAAGAAATTAAAGGCACCTGAGTTGGTAAGCAATAACTAAAATTCTACCAAAAAACTACTAGAACCCATAAAAGAATTCAGCAGAGCTGGAGTCATAGCTTAGTTTCAGGATACAAAATCAATACACAAAAACAGGTGCATTTCAGACACTAACAACAAATTATCTGAAAAGAAAATGAAGAAATAAGGAATAAACTTACCTAAGGAAGTGAAATACTTACATCCTAAAAATTAAACAATATTGCTATAAGAAATTAAAGATACCAATATATGGAAAGTCATCCTCTGTTCATTCACTAGAAGATTTAATATTAAGATGTCAAAACTTCCCAAAACACATGTGAGGCAACTGCTCTACGACTGAGCCACAACCCCAGCCCCCATGAATAGTACTTTTAAAGTGCTTTGAACAGTGGGACTGGGGTTGTGGCTCAGTACACGTGTTCAATCCTCAGCACCACATATAAATAGACAAATAAAATAAAGGTATTGTGTCCATCTACAAATAAAGTGTGTGTGTGTGTGTGTGTGTGCGCGCATGCGCGCGCGTGGTTTGAACAATTCCATCTTATAGTATGAACTCAATAACTATTAGCTGCTATTAATAATAGTAGTTTCCAAACTAATTTTTTCTGAATGATCACTTCATTTACCTTTAATCAACATTTTTGAATTTTCATTTTAAACAGGGTTTGAATCCTATTCCCCAGCTCACTCCCCAAGATGCTCAGGTGTTATTTGTATGTATAAATAATCAAACAATTAACAGGCTAGTAGCAGAAATATGATATAGCTATAGAACAACACATTTGAAGAGAAAGCTGACATCAGAGAAGCTCAGAGAAAAGGTGAGAGGCAGAAGAGTACAGGTAACTGTTAATGAAAACAGAGGTCAGCAGCTAGAAAGCATTGAAGGGAGAAGAGACTAAGAATTTAGTATTGCAATGTAGGAAGGAGTGTCAGATAGACATAAGAAACAGGTCAAATGAAAGACTAATGTTCATTGTAAACATTCTGTCAACTCCATTCCCCAGGTCACTTCTCAGTTGCCTCTACCCAATCCTTTATGTCTTTGATCAATTTTCTAAGAAAAAAACTTTACTATGTAACTATAGTTTCAAAGGACATATTATTAAATTTCGTTGATTAATATTATTAGATGAATCACACAAATATACATTATCACATGTATATAGTTTAAATAATAGAAAAAAAATCTATTTACTACTACTATGTTTTCTTTTGTGGTACAGGGAATTGAACTCAAGGCCTTGCACATACTACACAAGTATTCTACCACTGAGCTACAATCCCACCCCTTTTTATACTTTTATTTTGAGATAGGGTCTTGATAAGTTTCCCATGTTGGCTTCAAATTAGCAATCCTCCTGCCTCAGGCCTTCTGAGTAGTGGGGATGACAGGCATGCACCACTATGCTCGGCTCCACCTAACTGCTTCTTAGCTTGAGAGAAAATGGTCAATGCCATTGCAAGCCCTTGAGGGCCTCTTTGTAATGATACATGACTCCTCTACCATGGCCCATCCCACCCTCACTGGGTATCCATTATCTTATGATTTTGCTTATCATGTCCTGGCTTTTCTTTATAGTTGTGAGATCCTAAAACAAAATGTACACGTGTGTGTGTGTGTATGTGCATATATACATATATATATATATTTAATCCATATTAAAATTCCAACAATCTTTTTCTAGAAATAGAAAATCTGAAGGAATTATTAATAGCACAATGGTGAAAAACTGAAGAAAGTCAGAGGTCTCACACTTTCTGATTTCAAAATTTACTACAAAGGTACAGTAACTAAAATAGTGTTCTACAGACATACAAACCAATGGAATATAACAGGGAACCCAGAAGCAAACCCTCACATATGTGGTTGAATTATTTTCTGCGAGAGAACCAAGACCATTCAATGAGAAAGGACACTCTTTTCAACAAATGGGTTTGGGGAAAGTTGGGTATCCACATGAAAAATAATGAAGATGGACTCTTACCTTACAAGGTATACAAAGATTAACTCAAAATGAAAAAAAGAAGACCTACTCTATAAAACTCTAAGAAGGAGGGGAAAAACTTCATAACATCAGATTTGACAATAAGTTCTTCGATATAACACTAAAAGCAAGGCAACAAAAGAATAAACAAATTGGACTAAAAACTTAAAACTTAAAAAAAATATATTTTTAGTTGTAGATGGACACAATACCTTTATTTAATTTTATGTGGTGCTGAGGATCAAACTCAGTGCCTCATACATACGAGGCAAGGGCTCTGCTATTGAGCTACAACCCCAGCCTTCAAATCTAAAACTTTTGAAAGTGAAAAAGCAAGTAACAGAATTGAAGAAAATATTTACAAATCATTTATCAGATAAGGGATTAATAATCAGAGTATATAAAGAACTCCTACAACTCAACAACAAAAACCTAGTTCAAAAATAGGCAAAGGACTTGAATAGACATTTCTCCAAAGAAGATATTCAAATAGACAACAAACAAGCACTTGAAAATATATTCAACATCATTAATCATTACGTAAATGCAAACCAAAATCACAATTAGGATGGCCACTATTAAAACAAAATGAAACAAAACCAGAAAGTTGGTGAGGATGTGGAGAAAAGTGGAATACCTGTGCATTGCGGGTAAGAATGTAAAATGGTGCAGCCACTATGGGATACAGTATGATAGCTTCTTAAAAAATTAGAAATAGAATATCATGGGAATCTAACAGTTCTACTTCAGTTCTACACTCATTCATAACCGTGTTTTACACACTAGCCAAAAGGTGGAAGCAACCAAAGTATCCAACAATGAATGAATAAACAATGCGGTATACACATAAAATGAAATTTAATTCAGACTTAAAAGGGGAAGAAATTCGGACATATGCTACGTGAATGAACATATTAAATCCCAAACACAGTTAAATATAAAGAGGACTAGGGAGTATAGCTCTGTGGCAGACCTCGTAGTTTATCATGTATGAACTATAGGGTTTTATCCCCAGCATAAATAAAATAAAACAAACAACAAATTTATATCTAGATACAATACTGAAAATAGAATAACAAGGGCAAGAGAAGAAAGTTCTTAAAAGTAGGAAGGAATAAGACATTAATGAGAGTTGACTTCTTTAATATCAATAACAAAAGTCAGAAATGTGTGGAAAGACCTTAAAATTTTTTTTAGTTGTAGATGGACACAATACTTTCATTTTATTTATTCATTTTTATGTGGTGCTGAGAATTGAACCCAGTGCCTCACACATGCTAGGTAAGCACTCTACCCCTGAGCCACATCCCCAGCCCCTGGAAAGATATTTCTAAAGAGATTAATATCTATCAATCTGTTCTTGTATGCGAGACAGAAAAATCAACACACAAAACAAATGAACAAAGCAATAACAACAATAGCAAAATAGTTTATATGAATAATATGCCTCTAAAATATTTATAAATAATTTGCTTTTGCAAAAAGTTCTGGGATAGAATGGTGAAAAAAGAAAATGACAAATATAAATCTATACAACACAACAAAACAATGTTCTAATGTATAACTTCATAAGAGAAAATAAATTATAACATTAAAATAAAGCCAGGTTCAGTGGTACATGCCTGAAATATGAGAAGCTCAGGACTCAGGGGCAGGAGAATTGCAAGTTCAAAGCCAGCCTCAGCAACTTAGCAAGAGTCTAAGCAATTTAGCCAGACCCAGTCTCAAAATAAAATATAAAAAGGGCTAGGGATTTGGCTCAGTGGTTAAGAGCCCCTGAATTAAAAAAAAAATCATTAAGTACACATAAGATTTGTCCAGAACAGTCAATGAAATTAATCAAATGAACATATATCAAAAACTATGCTCAGCTGTGGTGGTGCACACCTGTAATCCCAGCAGCCTGGGAGGCTGAGACAGCAGGATCACAAGTTCAAGGGCAGCCTCAGCAACTTGGTGAGGCTATGAGTAACTCTGCAAGACCCTGTCTCAAAATAAAAGAATAAGAAAGACTAGGGATATGACTTAGTGGTAAAGTGTCTCTGGATTCTGTTCCCAGTACCAAAACAAACAAAAAAAGTTAGGGTTAGGGATGGGGTTATGGCTCAGTGGTAGAGTGCTTGAGTAACACACATGAGGCACGGGGTTTGATCCTCAGCACCACATAAAATAAAATAAAGGTGTTGTGTCCACCTATAACTAAAAAGAAATAAATATTTTTTAAAATGTGGTACTTTATATACACAATGGAATATTACTCAGCATTAAAAGAGAATAAAATCATGGCATTTGCAAGTAATGGATAGAGTTGGATAACATTATGCTAAGTGAAGTAAGCCAATCCCAAAAAACCAAATGTTTAATGTTTTCTCTGATATGTGGTGCTGATCCACAGTGGGGATGGGGCGGGGGGTGGAGCATGGGAGGAATGGAGGAACTTTGGATAGGGAAAAGGGGAAGGAAGGGAAAGGAGGGGACAGGTGGGTAGGAAAGACAGTGGAATGAGATGGACATCATTACCCTAAGTACATGAATGGAGACACAAATGATGTTATTCTACTTTGTGTACAACCAGAGACATGAAAAATTGTGCTCTATATATGTACTATGAATTGAAATGCATTCTGTTGTCATTTATAACAAATTAAAATAGATAAATAAATTTTTAAAAATTTTAAAAATAAAAAAATGTAGTACTTAAAATGGAATAGGATGAAGCTCAAAATCACACACATAAATATAGTAAAATTTGATATATTACAAGGTAACATTCAGAACCACAGGCAAAAAGAGATCATTTATTCAATAAACATCTAGGACATTGATTTTTCATAAGGCACAGAAATTAAATTCTTACTTCAAATAATCCTCAAAAATCAATCCCAACTGGATCATGGGCCTAAATATATAACAAAAATCTTTAGATGACAAATTTCAAATATTTATATGACCTCACAACATACCTAAGAATAATTTCTTAAAACTATTATAAAAAATATGAACTACAAATATACAAGAAAAATATATATGTATTGTCATACATGCACGTGCACACATACATACACACAAACACTTTCCTTAAAATGAGCAAATGACTTCTTCACAAAAAAAGAAATCCTAATGGCTATTATAAATGGGAAAAGATGGTCTATATCTTTAGTAATCAAATTGTAAGTATAGGGATATTATTTACCTAACAGGTTGGCAAAAAATCTTGAACTCACAAATTATGAATGTTGAGCAATGGGTGCTCTCATACACCACTTTTTGAAATGTAAATTAGTACAAGCATTGTCTAATAAATTCATGGCTACACTGTCTACATGAATTCCAGCATGTGTACACCAGCAGTCATGTATAAGGTTCACAGAAGTAACATTTATAATAATATAAAGTGTAAACAACTGAATTGACCATCAGTGGATAAAATCCACAATGGAGGACATTTAAAAAAAATTTTTTTTAAATTTATTTTTTAGTTGTAATTGGACACAATACCTTTATTTCACTTATTTATTTTTATGTGGTGCTAAGGATCGAACCCAAGGTCTCGCACGTGCGAGGCGAGTGCTCTACCGCTAAGCCACAACCCCAGCCCTAAAAATTTTTTTAAAAATCAATCAATTTGGGCTGGGGATGTGGTTCAAGCAGTAAGGCGCTTGCCTGGCATGCGCGGGGCGCTGGGTTTGATCCTCAGCACCACATAAAAATAAAAATAAAGATGTTGGGTCCACCGAAAACTAAAAAATAAATTAAAAAAATAAATCTATGGACCACAGCTATAAAAGTCAACATGGATTAAATCTCAGGGACATAATTTCAATTATGAAAGAAAAAAGGTCACTGAATCACATGCATAGAATGTTTTCATCTATAAAAAGAATGTGTATATATATATATATATATATATATATATATATATATATACACACACACACACATACACACACACACATACATACAGGATATATAAATATAAATATAAATAAATACATAAAGTTGAGAATATATATACTCAGTATATATATATATATATATATATATATATATGAAAATATACTATGCATAAATATACTATTTATATTTCTCTCTATCTCTCTCTGTATATTTTCAACTTTTTTATTCCCAATTCTTTTTATTTTTTGAGACAGGGTCTCACCAAGCTGTGGAGGCTGGCCTTAAACTTGCGATCCTCCTGCCTCACCTCCCGAGTTGCTGTGTGCCACTGCACCCAGTTATATTCTCAACTTTTTTTTTCTGACTCTCATTATTGAGATTTTATTTATTTATTTTTAGATCTATATGACAGTAGAGTGTGAGTATAACTTATTCTAATTAGGTTCCCATTCTTGCAGTTGTATGTGATGTGAAGTTTCACTGGTATATTCTTAACTTTTTTTTTTTTTTTAACATTTTTTAGTTGTTGATAGACCTTTATTTTATCCATTTATTTATATGCAGTGCTGAGAATTGAACCCAGTGCCTCACACATGTGAGACAAGCACTATACCACTGAGCCACAACCCCAGCCCCATTCCCAACTTTCTATGGAAGAAAACATACTATGTGTGTGTAAATGTATATATATATATATATATATATGTATACATGCACATACACACACACACACGTGTGCATTTTGTTTTAGGATCTCACAACTATAAAGAAAAGCCAGGACATGATAAGCAAAATCATAAGATAATGGATACCCAGTGAGGGTGGGATGGGCCATGGTAGAGGAGTCATGTATCATTACAAAGAGGCCCTCAAGGGCTTGCAATGGCATTGACCATTTTCTCTCAAGCTAAGAAGCAGTTAGGTGGAGCCGAGCATAGTGGTGCATGCCTGTCATCCCCACTACTCAGAAGGCCTGAGGCAGGAGGATTGCTAATTTGAAGCCAACATGGGAAACTTATCAAGACCCTATCTCAAAATAAAAGTATAAAAAGGGGTGGGATTGTAGCTCAGTGGTAGAATACTTGTGTAGTATGTGCAAGGCCTTGAGTTCAATTCCCTGTACCACAAAAGAAAACATAGTAGTAGTAAATAGATTTTTTTTCTATTATTTAAACTATATACATGTGATAATGTATATTTGTGTGATTCATCTAATAATATTAATCAACGAAATTTAATAATATGTCCTTTGAAACTATAGTTACATAGTAAAGTTTTTTTCTTAGAAAATTGATCAAAGACATAAAGGATTGGGTAGAGGCAACTGAGAAGTGACCTGGGGAATGGAGTTGACAGAATGTTTACAATGAACATTAGTCTTTCATTTGACCTGTTTCTTATGTCTATCTGACACTCCTTCCTACATTGCAATACTAAATTCTTAGTCTCTTCTCCCTTCAATGCTTTCTAGCTGCTGACCTCTGTTTTCATTAACAGTTACCTGTACTCTTCTGCCTCTCACCTTTTCTCTGAGCTTCTTTGATGTCAGTTTTCTCTTCATATGTGTTGTTCTATAGCTATATCATATTTCTGCTACTAGCCTGTTAATTGTTTGATTATTTATACATACAAATAACACCTGAGCATCTTGGGGAGTGAGCTGGGGAATAGGATTCAAACCCTGTTTAAAATGAAAATTCAAAAATGTTGATTAAAGGTAAATGAAGTGATCATTCAGAAAAAATTAGTTTGGAAACTACTATTATTAATAGCAGCTAATAGTTATTGAGTTCATACTATAAGATGGAATTGTTCAAACCACACGCGCGCGTGCACACACACACACACACACTTTATTTGTAGATGGACACAATACCTTTATTTTATTTGTCTATTTATATGTGGTGCTGAGGATTGAACACGTGTACTGAGCCACAACCCCAGTCCCACTGTTCAAAGCACTTTAAAAGTACTATTCATGGGGGCTGGGGTTGTGGCTCAGTCGTAGAGCAGTTGCCTCACATGTGTGAAGCACTGGGTTCAATTCTCAGCACCACATACAAATAAATGAATAAAATAAAGGTCTATCAACAATTTAAAAATATTTTTTAAAAAGTACTATCCAATTTTGGAGATGATAAAACAAAAAGCACAGGTTAAAGGGCTTGGATTGTAGCTCAGTGGTAGAGCATTTGCCTACCACGTGTAAGGCTCTGGGTTCGATCCTCAGCACCACATACAAATAAATAAATAAAATAAAGGTATTGTGTCCATCTACAACTAAAAATATATTTTTTAAAAAGCACAGGTTAATTAATATTCCTAAAATTTCACTGGCATGTAAGTTTCAGGCAGGATTTGAACCTGGTACTTCATTTAGGGCTATCTGAATGGCTCAAAATCGGGAAAAGTTGTTTGTTTCATTTTGTTTTGTATTGGGGATTTAAACCTCCACCAGCCCCTGCTCCTTTTTAAGTATTTTTTAGTTGTAGAGGGATACACTACCTTTTTATTTATTTATTTATTTTTATGTGGTGCTGAGGATCGAACCCAGTGCCTCACATTTGCTAGGCAAGTGCTCTACCACTAAGCCACAACCCCAGTCCCCCTTTTACTTTTTTTAAATTTTGAGACAGGGTCATATTAAATTGCTCAGGCTAGCCTTGAGCTGGCAGACCTCCTGCCTCAGCCTCCTGAGTCACTGGGATTACAGGTTTGTGCCCAGCTTGAGAAAGATTTTTTTAGAGACTGGAAGAGGAGGGCTGGGGATAGAGCTCATGGTGGAGCACTTGCCTAGCTAGCATATGTGAAGCCCTGGACACAATCCCTAGTGCCAGAAGAAAAAAAGAAAAAGAAAAAGAAAAAGAAAAGACTAGGATAAGATTATGAAACAGAAACGAAACAGGACTCAGAGAATATTAAACAAGTTATAAGAAAGAAGAGGGCAAAGTGTGAAAGGAGAGTTAACAATAACACATGTGGGAGAACATCCTAGAAGGCCCCAAGTTTCTATTAAGCCCTAGAACATGTGAGAGTAGGCCCACAAATAATAATGAAGAGGTGATTTCTTTGAATCAAACTGAGCTGTCATTTGCAAAGGTTTTTTTTGTTGTTGTTTTTCAGTGCTGGGGATGGAACCCAGGACCTTGTACATGCGAGACAAATGCTCTGCCAATGAGCCACATCCCCATCCCACCTGCAAAGGTTTTTTCCTGCCTATTCCTCTTCACTCACCTGAACACAAGCCATTTGTGAACTCTCTCTTCACCATCCATGGCTCTTTTCCTTGTTCCAACAATAATATCACATTTGGCTTAGAAAAGCAAAGACCTGCACATATGGAAAGAAACAGTACTTGGTCATGCTGTGGATAGCCCAAAACTCAGACTGGATCCTTGGACAGTCAGGGAAGATGGAGCTTACAGGAAGTCAAAGAAAAATGTGTAAAGGACATGTATCAGAAGGACAGGGAAGATAAAGCTTCAGACATAGGTCAACAGTAGACTTGTCCACTACCAATGTCACAAACATTAAACCATTTGTTTGGCACAGCCAGCAGACACTTTTAGATAGCAGCTATCCAAAAGTTTACAAAGGTGGTAGCAAAGAGCACCTTATGAGTACAAGTACAGTTCTGTAAGGGGAAGATATCCTTACCCAATGACACCAAGATTCTATAGTTTTCCAACATCACATTACTGTATAAATGCCTCTGAGAGGAATCTAGACAATTCCACTCTTCTTGGGAGAAGTCTACAGCCACATCTCTGAAGGTCACCAAATCCTGAAAGAAAATAAATGAATTAACTTCCTCCCTTATCATACTCACCTCATTTACTCTGACCCAAGCATACAGGGTTCTCCCTTATACTACATCCTTAAATACGTCTGCCGTGTTCCCCCTGAGGGCCTACGTCTCAGATTTTCTGTATGAAAGAGAAATGCTGATCAGGCATGATGGTGCACACCTATAATCTCAGGTACTAAGAGGCTGAGGGAGGAGGATTTGCAAGTTTGAGGCCAACCTCAGCAACTCAGCAAAATCTTGTGTTGGGAGCTGCCCTGGATGCAAATGTCCTTAAGTCCTGAAGCACTGGGTTCCGACCAATTATTGCCTTCAGTCTGGAACAGCAGTGCCAAGTAGCAGTAACTTGGGTGTTACCCTGCTTGGATAGTGAGGTGTGGCTCTAGGTGTAAGCATCACCCACGGGGAGGAGAGGGTTTGAGCTACATTCACCTGTTCCTTTGTAATCCTACCCCTTGCCTCATTTGAATGGCTTCTTCCCAATAAAAGGGTTCAGCTCATGCTCCTTCTCGCTCTCTTTCTTGCCTGCCTTGCCCCCCTTGTGGGAGCTGCAGCTGAGGAGTGGGCACTAACTCAAAGGAAAGGTACTTTCTGTGTCTGTATCTTTATTTATTCCCCAAATTCACTTGGAGTGATCCTGACTAGTTTAGTCATGAGACGCAACAATCTTGTGTCAAAATAAAAATAAAATAAGGACCAGGGATATAGTTCAATCCCTCATATCTCTCTCTCTCTCTCTCTCTCTCTCTCTCTCTCTCACACACACACACACACACACACACACAGCCATGCTCCTAATCCAATCCCCTGTTCTCATAACCCTACTTTATTTTCCTTCAAAGTACTTATTTTGTTATTATTGTCTGTCCTCTTTCCACCACTAAAATTCAACCTCCATGAGGGCAGAGTGCTTTTGCTTTGGTCACTGGTGTATCCTCAAAGGACAGCATGTGATCCACATGAGGCATTCAGATACCGAATAACCTGAATCAATGAATGAATTGTTTGAAAATTTCAAGAGCTATAGGGGTTTAAAGAGTGACATCAGGAAGTATTCGGCATATTTCTAAAAACCAAGCATAGAAAATCATCAATTCTATTAAAATTCAAATACTTGAATCCAGATTTTTGAGTTTTTGTGTAAAGAAATGTGTTTTGGGCTGGGGTTGTGGCTCAGTATAGAGCGCTTGCCTAGCATGTACGAGGCCATGGGTTCGATCCTCAGCACCACATAAAAATAAACAAAATAAAGATATTTTAAAAAATAAAAAATAAAGAAACTAAAATTTAAAAAAAGAAAAATGTGTTTCTTTAATGTGACCACTTGCTGATGCAACTAATATAATGTGTGAACTTTTAATTAATTTTTGTTTTTACAAAAGTAAAAGATGTGACTATGTCAAGGGCAATAAAAAAATGACTTTTTGTTATATTTGATAGTTTTGTCTCCATTAAAGGAACTGTACCCATAGAAACAAAAGTTTCCCAGAGTTTTTCAACTCAGTAACATTTTTTTCTCAATTATATGAAGTACAATGTGAATAGTTTCCTCTCTACAACTGCTAAAGGTTTGGCTGGTATGGTATATATTCTTACCAAAATGTTTCCTTAGCTTATATAAACATATGTAGTAAATGTACACATTTATATATGACATTTTTCACTGATTCTTTGATTTAAATTAATTTACACAGTCAACAAAAATAAAAACCAAGTCAATATAAGGAGTTTAAATTCTAAACTTAAAACATTTAACCCCTAACAAATTATGATAATATAGTTATCCTTCATATTTGTGTGTTCTACATCTGCATTGGGATAAAAATATTTTTGGAGAAAATATTGTCTGTATTGAATTGTACAGATATTTTTTCTTGTCATTATTCCCTAAACAATGCAGTATAACCACTATGTACATAGCATTTAGCATGTATTAAATATTATAAATAATCTAGAGATGACTTAAAGTATATGGGAGGGCTGGGCACGGTGGCGATTGCCTGTAATCCCAGCAGCCTGGGAGTCTGAGGCAGGAGGATCATAAGTTCAAAGCCAGCCTCAGCAAAAGCAAGGTGCTAAGCAACTCAGTGAGACACTGTCTCTAAATAAAATGCAAAATAGGGCTGGGGATGTGTCTCAGTGGTCAAGTGCACCTGAGTTCAATCCCCAGTACCACCCCCCCAAAAAAAAATTTTTTGGGAGATTATATGAAAATATTATACTAATTTGTGACAGAGACTTGAGCATTCTTGTTTTTTTTTTTAAAAGATTCAAGGTTTTATTTATTTTTTAATATTTTTTTTTTTAGTTTTAGGTGGATACAATATCTTTATTTTATTTTTATGTGGTGCTGAGGATCGAACCCAGGGCCTCATGCATGCCAGGCGAGTGCACTACCATTTGAGCCACATCCCCAGCCCTTTTCTTCGTTTTTTGTATTGGCAGGTGTCCTGGAACGAATACTCCAGAGATTCTGAAGGACAAATATACTTCAAAAATCATTCATAATTAATTATCAATCAAACCAGTCTGAAGCAAAAAATAGTTCCCTTCACTTTTTGCCCTTAGAAAAACATGGCTTCTAGCTAAATAGACTAATTCTCTGATGCCCTGTCATCTGATGACTCTTATTTCCCACATTTCTTGTGCCATGGTATTTGGAAGTGATGCAGGTGACCTCTCTACTCCTCACATTGTTTCCAGACCATTTCCCCCTTCCGCCCTTTTAAAAGACAATTCATTTTAAACCTCATGAAATCAGACCATGTCATTCACCATCCCTCCTTATTTTAGCTGTCTAACAATGCCCAGTAGGTATCTCTGTCATTCCTCGAACACTTCAGCACCTGGTTCATTGTCACTCTATTCTTATCATAATATTTGGCCATTTCAATATCCATATAAGTAACTCCCAACAACTTGGTCTGTTAGTCCTCCCCTGCTACAATAATCTTGCCCTCCATACTTCCATAGTCATTTACTTTCATGACCAGACCTTATCAGTAAGCATCAATGCCTCCCTAATTTCCATTGTTCTACTCTGATTTATACCTCCTATATTTCAAGTGTTGCCCTCTAATACCCAGTCAGGGTAACTCTGAACCCACTAGAACTTATAATTCAATGATCTTACCACATTTTAACCATTCCTCATCCCACACAACCTCACTTTGTAATACAACAATTTGTGATAATCATCTCTTATTTTCTTTTTTAATTTTTTTATTGGTTGTTCAAAACATTATAAAGCTCTTGACATATCATATTTCATACATTAGATTCAAGTTGGTTATGAACTCCCAATTTTACCCCAAATACAGATTGCAGAATCACATCGGTTACACATCCACATTTTTACATAATGCCCTATTAGTAACTGTTGTATTCTGCTATACATCCCCCCTCCCTCCCCTCCCATCTTCTCTCTCTATCCCATCCACTGTAATTCATATCTCTCCTTGTTTATTTTCCCATTCCCCTCACAACCTCTTATATGTAATTTTGTATAACAATGAGGGTCTCCCTCCATTACCATGCAATTTCCCTTTTCTCTCCCTTTCCATCCCACCTCATGTATCTGTTTAATGTTAATCTTTTCTTCCTGCTCTTCCTCCCTGCTCTGTTCTTAGTTGCTCTCATTATATCAAAGAAGACATTTGGGATAATCATCTCTTATATATAACCTCAACTTCCCTGCCCTTCTTTTGATTGTACTGATTTGGTTAATCACAGCCATCTGTCCACTTACTCTGTGCCTACATCCAGCAGAGCTGAACTTCACTGGAGAAAATCACACCAACTATGCTAACTAGTTTCACTTTAAATTTATGATCACTAATCTCAAGTGAGCCAAAATGCTCTCTTACATGATACATTTCCTAGCGTGTTTGTTTCCCCACTCCTTTAAATGACCACTTGATACTTTTCCTCAAATCTTCAATTCCTCCTTCTCCTCCATCCTGACTCTCATATGATGATTTGGTGTTCTGTTTGTTTTTTTCTCCTAACTTAAATTTCTACTTCCATTCTTGTCCTCTTTTAGTCTATTCAAAACAGACACTATTAAAAACAAAAGCCATTTGAAGAGAAATTCCACAAACTCCCTTAACGCCAATACATTGACCATACCCACATACTCTAACTTGCCCCTATTAATATAAATGAAAGCTCATTTTCCTAGAAAAGGCTAGCCTCTCAAGCACATTTTTCCAGCAATTCCCTCCTCTCCCTTTATCTTCGAAATGTCCCTTTCTACTGAATTGTTAACATCAGACTTCAAAACATACCCATTGTGTGAGTCAGCTTTCTGCTACTGAAACAAAATACCTGCAATAATCAACTCATAAGGAGTTTAAATTCTAAACTTAAAACATTTAACCCCTAACAAATTATGATAACAGCTCCTGGTTTCAGAGGTTTCAGTCCGTGGTCACTTGGCCCTACTGTGCTGGAAACTGTGATTGTGCATTATATCACAGTGGAAGTGTATGGCAGAGGAGGTGCTCACCTGATGGGGCGGGGGGGGGGGGAGGGGAGAGAGAGAGAGAGAGAGAGAGAGAGAGAGAGAGAGAGAGAGAGAGAGAGTGTTAAGGGTCTCAAAAATCCCTTTCTAGGACATACCACTAATGACTAAGGTCTTCTACCACCTCCCTCTAGTGCTACAGGCTAGGGATCAAGACTTTAGCATGTGGGCCTTTGGGGGACATTCAAGATCCAAAGTATAGCACCCACTATTCTGAAACCTAGTTAACCACACTTTTTCCTTAAGTTATCATCCATTTTTCTCCTGTCCTTACAATAATTTGAAAGAGTTGTCTATGTTCTTTATTACTTCCATTCACATCCCATCCCTATGAAGAATATCATGAAATATATGTTCACAGGATTACTATGGCTGCTCCATTGAGAATAGACTAAAAGAGAATAAGAATGGAAGTAGAAATTTAAGTTAGGAGAAATATAGCATTAATCCAAGTGAGAAATGATTCTGAACAGAATGGAAATGCTGGTAGTAAAAAGTAGTCTGATTCTAGATATGTTTTAAAGGTAGAACAAACAGAACTTCCTAATGGAAGAGTTTAGCTTGTGATAGGGGTGTAATATAAGAGTTTCTTCGTTGATTTCCCTTTTTCTATCCTTGTTCCATTCATTTTATTTTAAACAGCAACCAGAGTGATCCTACTAAAATGAGAATCAAATGTCACTCATGCTCCCAAACTTCTATTGGCTCATTTCACTCAATTTGAGAAATGTTTGCATTTGAGATATTATGAAACCAAATGAAGATGTTGAGTAGCCAGTCAGATATAAAAGTCAAGTTCAGGAGAGAGGTCTAAACTGTATACAATTTGATGGTTGTTAGCATAATAGATGGTATGTCAAGCTATGAGATAGGATGAGATCATCTAAGAATGAGTTTAGATAGAGGAGGAGGACCAGCACTAAGCCCTGTGGTATCCAAAGTTAATAAGTTCTTAATAAAAGTCCATTGAAGGCTTGAATGATGTTTGGGAAAGGAGAAGAATGAAGAAGCTGGCTTGTATCTGTTATCTGAGGGAACAGGATGCCAGGAAGAGGGAATAGCAAGTGCAAAGCCATGCATTAAGAATGTATCTGGAGGGCTGGGAATATAGATTGGTAGAGTGCTTGCCTCACATGCATAAGGCCCTGGGTTCAATCCCCAGCACCACCAAAAAAAAAAAAAAAAAAAAAAGTATTTAACTCATTACACGGAAGTTAGAACTGACTGAATGGGTGAAATTAGATAAAGTCAAGGGGGATAGTCAGTAGGGCTCTGCAGGCCATTCTTTTATTCTGAATGAGATGGCAAGAGTTTGGAGAGTTTCCTCCCTCTCCCCGGTGCTGGGGATTGAACCCAGGGCCTTGTGTATGAGAGAAACACTCTACCAACTGAGCTATATCCCTAGCCCCTATTAGAGAATTTTGAGAAGTGAAATGATTGGCTACTCAGAAAGTTTCAGCAGAAGGAAAGTTAATATTTGTTTGTTTTGAAAAGCAAGACGGTACTTCAGGAAAGAGAAAATTCTAACTCACCTGGTACATGGCATTAAGAAGTTCAACAGCCATTCTTTCTTCCTCCTGGCTCTTCACTTGAGAAATGGCAGTGACCTCAGTTGACTGACATGGGAAAGGGAACATGAGAAACTTTCCTTGCAGCATCCAGAATTACCAGGCTAGACTTTTAGGCTTCTCTTCCTTCTGTTTGCAATCTTCCCTCAAATAAAGAAAGCATAAGGAAGAGCTAGGAATTTATTTGCATACAGTTTAATCCATTCCTAAATCACGTCCCAATTTATCATTTAGCGTATGACTTTCAGATTTAACAAAGACTCTGAGGAGTGTAATCATTTACATAAAAGACAAGTAACAAATAAGAGCATCAAGATCAGCTAAAGGTTTGACTGACTCCACAGTCCTCCTTTTCAACAGATCAGTCATTCCGAAATTTGGTGGCACACTGAAGCACTTGGCTAAGACACTGAGTGGCACACAATCTAGCTCAGTCCCTCCTATACCCCAAATCTAAAAACTATTACAGTGTTAACGACGGCTTCACACACGCCAGTTAAAGGCCAGGGGCATAAACAGTTTCAAACAGGCAGCCCCCCCCCCCCCCACACACACACCTCATGCCTCCAACAGTTAGGGTATCAGGGGCGGGGGGTGTCACACACTCTAGTCACAAAGAGGCCACGGGGACTGGAACCACGGAGGGTGGAGAACACCTACCCACTCCCGCCCCTTTCAATCTCACCCTCTCGGTACCACCGGCTCACCCGCACCCACAGTCACACAGACACGACGTGGTCACGCACATCGGGTGACACTCTCACAAGGTTCGGTACCGATCACAGTCTCACACGTAGAGTCACTCAGGGGACCTGGGAACGGGTGTCCGGGAGACCCACAGGCCATTTCTCGGCCCACACCCTCACCTGCAGAACTGAACTGCGGGAAGATCCCGTTCCCGTCCCAAGGCTCAGGGAGTCTCCGCCACTCTGGCCTCGCCCGCCTCGCTCAGCTGGACGGAACCCTGCCTAGCGGGCCAGGAAAGAAGCACCTCAACTCCCTCCGCCCGGGAGGACACAAAGAGGCCGACGGCCCAGTTCCCGCGGGGGCCGCTGGGAAACGTAGTCCGGGGGCAGAAAAGGCCGCAGCCTTGCTGAGTCCGGCTCCGCGGGAGCCACTCCGGGCTGGGTTCTCCAACTCCTGCCGCTCCCTGGCTTTCCAGAGCGGTGTCCGAAAGTCTTGATTTCTCTGGTCTCTTACTGGGCCGGGCACGGGGACTAGGCTGAGGGTCAGATTAGACGGTCTGGGTTTGAAGTGCGCAGAAAAGGCTCGACACACCTCCCTTGGCAACCTGGGTGGGGAACCTAGAGTGCGCGCTCGCCGCAGGGGAAGAGGTTTGCGCCTGGACCGCGGAGGGTGAGTGCCGAGTTCGTAGGATGCGCGGGAATACTCGAAGAAACGGGGTGCAGGGAGGAAAAGGGCGCAGGTGTACGATGCTTCTGCCCAGTCCTGCTTCCCCGCCCCAAGGCCTCTTGTCCCGGGATGGTTACCGTGAAGACTGGGAGAGGCGCGGATAGGGCAGAGAGTGTCACCCTCGGCAGGTGGTTTCTGTTTTTGTGACTTGGTGACAGTGGGTGTGAATGGTTTCCCTCCCTAAAAAGGCTCTTCTACCAGGTTTCTTGAAGTTTCTCTTACTGCATATATACAGATAGCAATGTCACACCTTCGAAGAGGCTGTTTCTAATGACGCCTCTCCCTCACACTCCACAGCTCCTTAATCTTTGTACTCTCTTAGAACACTTAATATTTAAAGTTCTTATTTATTGTCTCCCCTCAAGTCATCTGATTGTGCTTTTGCGTGTGAACACATGACCATTTGTGTCATTATATTGTGAATGTAATTGTATGAAACTTTGTGTTGGGATGAGCACACTACATTTCTATGATCATGTGTATGATTGTTACATGTATGTGACATTTTTTAAGCATATAAAGCAGGGTTTATTTTAAAAGGGGTAACATAGACTTATTCAGGGAGGGAGAAGAGGACCATACCTAGTATCATGGTATTCCAAGAAGTGAAAGTGTTCTACCTTTTTATATGAACTAGACTTCCTTTGTTCTCCTGCTCTCTTCCCGGTATCTGTCTTCTTCCTGCGTGCTAGGTCTAGGAACTGCTCCGTGGGATGGCCAAAAGGTGGGAAACTGGTGGCCTGGAGGGATCAGGGAGGAATGATCAGGGCAGGAAGTGGGCCCAGGAAGAATTAATTTGCAACTCCCTGTATGGAGGGACAATTCCTGGGACAGGTTATCTTAGCAATGGGTTGGAGCTGGGGCAGGTTTTTGATAGGGGTAGAGGAAGGGCTCTGAAGGAATTAACTTTTCAATCCCTCCATTCTCTGGATTTGACCCTTGCCTATCTGCCTGCCTAATTCTGGCTCCATTCCCCCATGTAATTTTAGGACCTCCTTACTACTGTGGCTGCTTCCAGCTGAGAGGGGTTGACATGGGTGGGGCAAGAATGTATGTGACATTTTAAATGTAAACTATGGGAATGTGCTGGGATAGGGACTGATTTGTGGAAATGGAATAGGAATGTTTGTAACAGACCTTGGAATTCTGCTCTGTGGTATAAGATTACAAACCACCTACTGTGTGCCATATGCCTTTTGAGTTGTTGGGAGAGACACAGAAACTTTCAAACAATAGTGAATAGGCTGGGCCTGTTGGCACATGCCTGTAATCCCAGCCTCTGGGGAGGCTGAGACAGGAGGATTGGGAGTTCAAAGCCTCAGCAAGAGCAAGGTACTAAGCAACTCAGTGAGACCTTGTCTCTAAATAAAATACAAAATAGGGCTGGGGATGTGGCTCAGTAGTTGAGTGCCCCTGAATTCAATCCTTGATTACCCCCCCCCCCCAAAAATTTCGAATAGAATATTAATGAGCTGAAGGGTAACTTCAAGAGGCTTAATAGATGTGTAATTGTGTAGTACATGGAAATATGGGTGTACACAAAGAAATAAAAAGCACTAGAAATGGCAACTATGTGGTAAAAAAGTAAGACATTGTTAAGTCTCTCCAAGAGATAAATTACTGTTTAAACAAAAATGAAAACAATGTAATTTTGAGTTTATAACATGTATAGAAACAATTTTTGTGAAAATAATAGCATTAAGGCCAAAAGAAGAGAAGTAAATAGAATTATTAACATTCATGTATTCTGTGTAACAAAATATCACTTAAACAGTTATTGGGGTATTTGAAAGATGTACAGTATAAAACATTTGAAAAAGATTAATAAAAGTCAATAAAAACACTAGCTATATCAGGAATGAAAAAAAATTTCTTTTCATTCCTGATATAGCTAGTCTACATCCTCTAGATATTAAAATAATTAGAGGAAATTACTAGCTTTACAACAATAACTGAAAAATTGGATAAAATGTATAAATTCTTGGGAAAATATAATTTACTAAAATCAATAAAATCCAAAAAAGTGACTGGATACCATGGTACACAACTGTAATCCCAGCAATTCTGGAAGTGGAGGCAGCGGGATCACAGGTTCCAGACTAGCCTCAGCAACTTAATGAGGCAATAAGCAACTTAGTGCCAAAATATAAAAAAAAAAGTAGTCTCACAGGAGCTGGGTAGAGTGCTGTAAGTCAATGGTAGAGTGCTCGTCTGGCATGTGTGAGGCACTCAGTTCAATCCTCAGAACCACATATAAATAAATAAAATAAAGGTATTATGTGCATCTACATCTACAAAGGTATTATGTGCATCTGTTTTTTTTTTAAAGTAGTCTCAAAGTATAAAATATCTTAGTCTCAAAATATAAAATAAAAAAGCAGGAGATGTAGCCCAGTGGCAAAGCATCCTGGGTTGAATTCCCAGTACCAAATTTTTTTTTAATCTGATAAATTAATCTATTATTTAAAAAAGAAAAAAATGGGCTGGGAGTTGTAGCTCAGGGGTAGAGCACTGGGTTCACTCCTCAGCATCACATAAAAATTAACAATCAAAATAAAGATATTATGTCCATCTATAACTAAAAAATAAATAAATAAAGATTGAGGTTCTAGGAGGAATCTTGTGATTTCTCCCTTATTTAAAAAAGAAAAAAAGAAAAGAAAAGAAACAACAGAGCTGGGAGTATAGAGTGCTTGCCTAGCAATGTGCATGTACAAAGCACTAGGTTTAACCCTGAGTACTGCAATAATAAAATAAAAGGAGAAAACAGCCCTGACAAAGAAATGCTAATAACCAGTGGGATTTTACCATAAAGTACTGCAAGAAAGCAATAAAACCAGCCAGGTGTGATGGTGCACACCTGTAGCCCCAGGTACTCAGGAGGCTGTGGCAGCAGGATCACAAGTTTGAAGCCAGCCTGAACGACTTATATTCTGTCTCAAAATTCAAAACAAAAAGAATTGGGGGTGAATCCCACTGGTGGAGTGCTACCCCTAACCCTTGGGTTCAAACCTCAGTAACACAACATAGACAGAAAAACAATAAAATCAATATTGTACACATTTTTTCAAAGACAGAAATCAGAAAGTACTTATTAACCCATTTTATGAAGCCAGCATAATCTTAGGTTCAAAACCTGAAAAGGAGGGCTGGGGATGTGGCTCAAGCGGTAGCGTGCTCGCCTGGCATGCATGCGGCCTGGGATCGATCCTCAGCACCACATACAAACAAAGATGTTGTGTCCACCGAAAACTAAAAAAAATAAATATTAAAAAATTCTCTCTTTAAAAAAAAAAACCTGAAAAGGACAATACAGGAAGATAAAATCATGGATCAACTGTCTCATGAGCATGGATGCAAAAATCTTTAATGGAGTATTAACAAAATGAAAGCCGTGATATATAAAAAGGGTAATATATAATGACCAGTGTGATAGGTCATTATATATTGTGACACCACTGTCTCACACATAAAGTCACCCAGAGTCCTAGAGATGGATGTCCAGGAGACCCACAGGCCAATTCTCAGTCTACTCCTCACCTGCAGAACTAAGCTGCAGGAAGATTCCTGCCCCAAAGTTCAAGGAATTGCCTCTGTTCAGTTGGATGGAACTCAGCCTCAGTGGACTCTGAATAGTAGTAAAGTGTTAGAGTTAACATTTGGAAAATCGATTAATGCAACACATTTCATTAATAGAAAAATAACCATTTTGATGTATGAAAAAGCATTTTACAAAACTCAACACTTTTTCATCATTAAAACAAACTTTCAACACTCATAGAAGGGAACTTTATAACCTAACAAGGGCTGGGGCTCTTGTGGCAGCTCAGTGGCAGAGCGCTTGCCTAGCACATGTGAGTCACTGGGTTTGATCCTCAGCACTGCATAAAAGTAAAAAATAAAATAAAGGCATGCTGTCTATCTACAACTACAAAAAAAAATTAAATAATCTAACAAAAAACAGTGTAGAAACTTACATGAGAGAATATACCTAACAATAAAATATGGACAATGTTTTTCTCAGCAATCGGGATTGTGAAAAGAATATTATGATTGCTTTTATTCAACATTGTATTAGCAGTCATAGAGCAAAAAGCAAGCCAAAGATAGGAAAGATTAAGATATAAAAGCCTAAAGATTGTCCAAGAAGAAATAAAACATGATTTCAGGAGAAAATTATTGTGTACAGCCAAGTGCTGTAGTACATACCTGTAAACCTAACACTTGGTAGGCTGAGGCAGGAGAACCACAGCCAAACTCAGCAGTAGCAAGGCGCTAAGCAACTTAGTGAGGCTATTTCAAAAATAAAAAATAAGGGGCTGGGGTTGTGGCTCAGTGGTAGAGTGCTTGCCTAGCATGAACAATGCACTGGGTTCGATCCTCAGTACCACATAAATATAAAACAAAGATATTGTGTCCACGTAAAACTAAAAAATAAATATTTTTTTAAAAAATAAAAATAAAAAGGTCTGGGATATAGTTCAGTGGTAAGAAGAGTACAATCTCTAGCACCAAAAAAAAAAAAAAAGAGGTTTCTGTACAAAACTAAATGAATGAACCAATGTATTACTATTAATCAGTGAATTTAGCAAAGTCTCTGGATATACGAGAGTAAAAGATTGAATGCACATATGCAACTGTTAAACAAATTGAAAATGATATTTTAAAAATGGTCCTCCTAAATCTTATAGATACTTAAGGAGATACATAGCATAGATCTATATTCATGGGGGTAACACAGATAAATTATATTATGTAAGACTTTATGTGGAATGAATAATTATTAAAGCATTACTCTTCCAAAAACTTCTTTTGAAATGTCAACTACTTATCATATATCTAAATAAAAATGTGCAAGACATTTATATTGAAATATCACAAAGTAATGTTGATAAAAATTAATAATTAAAAATGGAGGGATATACTCTGTTCACGAATTAGAAGATCCAATAATGTAAAGAGGTCAAATAGTATCAAATTATTTGTAAGAATCAATGAAATCAATAAAATTTTCAGTAGTTTAAAAATATGTATACATAGTTGGGTGCAGTGATGCTTGTCCATAATCTCAGAGACTCAACTCAGTAGGCTGAAGCAGGAAGATTGCAAGTTGGAGGCCAGCCTCAGCAATGTAGTGAGACCCTGTCTCAAAATAAAAAAATTAAAAGGGTTCAGTGGCAGAGAGCCCTGGTTTCATTCTCCAGTATAAGAAAAAAATGAAAATATGTATATGCCTATAGAAATTGAGAAGCTTATTCTGGAATTCATATAGAAAAGCAGAGGACTAAGAATAGTGAAGGCAATTGAAGAATAATGACAAAGTTGGAGAACTTATTATAGTAAATAAGATGACCTATTTGGTGTAATGTACACAAACCAGCCAATTAAACAATAGAGAATCCAGAAACAGATGACACTTGTATGGTGCATTTGTTTTCTATTGCTGTGTAACAAATCACCACAAAGTTTGAGTTCTGTAGATCAGAGTTTGGTCTCTCTCCTTTGAGTCTCAAAAAGCTTAAAACCAAGCTGTCTGCCAGGCTAGGCTTTTATCTGGAGGCTCTCTGGAGGTCTCCACTGGGAGGATGACTGTACTTTCACACTCACTGAGGTAGTCAGCAGGAATTTTTTTTTTTTTCAGTGCTGGGGATTGAATTTAGGCCCTAGCATATGCTAGGCAAGCACTGTACTACTGAGCCACATCTCCAGCCCCCTCCCCTCAGCAGAATACATTTTCTTTTCTTTTGGTTATAAGACAAGGTCTCTTGTCCACCTTCAGCTGAAAGGCTGCTCTCAGCTCCTAGAGGCCATTTTTAGGTCCTTTTCCCTGAGACCATTTCATCTTCCAGCCAGCAACACTGTTTCAAGTCTCCCTATGCTTCACGTCTCTGAATTCTCTTTTGCCATCGCCAGGGATGATTTTTTTTAATAGTTGTAGATGGACAGCATGCCTTTATTTTATTTATTTATTTTATGTGGTGCTGAGGATTGAACCCAGTGCCGCACACATGCTAGACAAGCACTCTGCCACTCATAGCCCCAGCCCAGCCAGGGATGATTTTTTACTTCTAAAAAGTTCATATAATTAGGTTAGGCTGACTCAAATAATCTCCTTATCATAGGTCAATCCATTGGTAGATTTGTGTACACCTGCAAAATCCCTTTTGCTATGTAATATAACTATATGCAGATCATGGAACTCTTTTTAGAATTCTGCTTAATTAGTATGATTACTGGATTTATGTCACAGACAACTTTGTGGCAAAGAAATGGTGAACTTTTCAATGGTGCCAAAGTCAATTGGATAGCCAAATAAAAAAAATTATATATTGATCCCTACTGCACACAATTTAGAAAAATTTAATTTCAGATAGATTGCAGATATGATTTTAAGAGGTAATTTAGGCAATCTTTATGATATGGAAAATGCAAAAGATTTATTAAACAGGAAATAAAATCAGTAAATATAGGAAAGGTTAGTGAATTGGACCATAATAAAACTAAGATATTCTCATCATAAAAAGACACCATTAAGACACCTGGGGCGCATACCTGTGAACCCAGTGACATGGGAGGCTGAGGAAGAAGTGCAACTTCTAGACCAGCCTTAGAAACTTAGCAAAACCCTCAACAACCTAACAAGACCATCTGAACACTTTAGAAAAAGGACTGGGAATGTTTCTCAGTGGTAAAGTGCCCCTGGCTTCAATCCTCAGTTTTTCGCATGCACATGCAAAAGACAGCTTGGGGATGTAGCTCAGTGGTAGAGCACTGGCCTACCATGAGAGAGACCCTGGATTTGATCCCCAGTATCAAAAAAGACACCATTAAAAGACTGAAAAAAGCAATTTTCAAACAGGGAGAATATATTCACAGTACATATATCTCAGAGGATACTCACCCAGAATCTTTAACTCATATAAATCAATAAGAAAAGTTACCCACAAGATACTCATACATTGCTGGTGGGACTCCAAATTGGTGCAACTATTCTGGAAAGCTGTATGAAGATTTCTAAATCTTGGAATGGAACTACCATTTGACCTATCATCCCACTTCTAGATTTATGCCCAAAGGACTAAAAATCATCATACTACCATACTACAGTGACACAACCACATCAATGTTTATAGCAGCTCAATTCACAATAGCTTAAACTATGGAAACAACCTAGGTGCCCTTCAATAGATGAATGGATCAACACTGTGGTACATATATACAATGGAATATTATTCAGCCTTAAAGAAGAATGAAATTATGGCATTTTCTGGTAAATGGATGGAACTAGACAAATAAGCCAATCCCAAAGAATCAAAGGCCGAATGTTTTCTTTGATATGTGCATGCTAATTCACAATGTGGGGGGAGAATAAAGGTATTTTGGACTAGACAGAAATGAAGGGCAGGGGAGGAGATATGGGGGTAGGAATGATAGTAGAATGAATCAGACATTATTACCCTAGGTCCATATATGATTACATGACCTGTGTAACTAAATCATGTACAACCATACAAATGAGAAGTCATACTCCATTTATGTATCATGTGTCAAAATGCATTCCATTGACATGTATAGCTAATTAGAACAAATTAAACATATATTTAGGGGTTGGGGTTGTGGCTCAGAGGTAGAGTGCTAGCCTGGCATGTGAGGCACTGGGTTCCGTCTTCAGCACCACATAAAAATAAAATAGAGGGGGCTGGGGATGTGGCTGGAGCGGTAGCGCGCTTGCCTGGCATGCATGCAGCCCAGGTTCGATCCTCAGCACCACATACAAACAAAGATGTTGTGTCCGCCGAAAACTAAAAAATAAATATTAAAAAAACTCTCTCTCTCTCTTTAAAAAAATAAAATAGAGGTATTGTGGCAACATACAACTAAAAAATGTATATATATATATATATATATATATATATATATATATTTAAAAATATATTTTAAAAAGTTACCCACTAGGTAAATGAGCAAAAATTTAAAAGTAATTAATGATAAAACTATGTAAAGCTAATCAAGGGAATGCAAATTAAAACCAACTTATAGGGCTGGGGTTGTGGCTCAGTGGCAGAGTGCTCGCCTAGGGTTCGATCTTCAGCACTACATAAATGTAAAATAAAGATATTGTGTCTACCTAAAACTAATAAATAAATATTTAAAAAACCCAACTTGTAATAATACCACACAACCATCACATATGCAAAAAGGATAATATCAGATTTAGCAACCATATAGGGTACCAGAATCCTCATACACTATTAATAGGAATTTTACTTGGTAGAACCATTCTGGGACACTGTTAGACAGTATCTAGTGAAATTTGACATGTGGCCATATGATATAGTAATCCTACTCTTAGTATATATCCCAAAGAAGTGAATACAATTTTGCCCAAATAATGTTGTGAAAATTAACAGTAACACATTCCGAGGGTAATGCATTGATATGCTAATGGGTTCCAATGAATTAAGCCTTTTAGCACCCCCCCTTTTTTTTTCTAGGAATTGAACCCAGGGGTATTTTACCACTGAGCTAAGTCCCCAACCCTTTTTATTTTTTGTTTGAGACAGGGTCTTGCTATATTGCTTAGGACCTCGATAGCTTGTTGGGGCTGACCTTGAACTTGTGATCCCCCTGCCACTGTTATCACATGAAGAAGCCATGTTCAGTCTTCTAAAGGATGAGAGAGGCTACCTGGAAGAGAATAAAGAATCACCATAGTAACAGCTATGGAATGGTTTTAAAGAATCGGGGAAATCTTCAAAATAACCCACGTATCCACTAATAAGGGAACATTTAAATAAACTATGACATATCTCTACAATGGAGTATTATTCACTTATTTTTTATTAGAAGGGGATATTCTATCTACTTATGTGCAAAGAACTCCAGGATGTATTACTAATGTGAAAAGAAAGGAAGGTCCAAAACAGTGTATATAGTATACCACCTTCTACATAAAATAGGAATGGCAGGGGTTGTGGCTCAGTGGTAGAGCACTTGCCTAGCATATGTAAGGCCTGGGTTCAATCCTCAACAGAACATAAAAATAAATAAATAAAATAAAGGTAATTTGTCCATCTATAACTAAAAAAAAATTTTTTTTTGGTAGCAAGGACTGAACTCAGGGGCACTATACCACTGAGCCACATCCCCAGCCCTCTTGTGTATTATATTTTAGAGACAGGGTCTCACTGAGTTGCTTAGCACCTTGTTTTTGTTGAGGCTTGCTTTGAACTTGTGATCCTCCTACCTCAGCCTCCCAAGCCACTGGGATTACATGCATGTGCGCCACCATTCTGGGCTACAACTAAAAAATGTTTTTTAAAAATAGGAATGATAGGAAAAATAAAGGTATAATAGAAGAATCAGTTATATATAGAGAAGAAAATTGTATTCCACCACTAGAATTAAGAAAGGATTAAGCTTATGTTCATGAAATAGAGCAGTATAAAGAGGAAATGTAGTAATAAAATTAGAAAGATAATAGCTTTGCTTCTATTTACCACCCATAGACAAAGAGCACCCCAGGAGTGAGGATATTCTTGTTTCCCATAGCACTTTGCTTTCCCCCATCTTAATCCAGTTAAACCCACAGAATTTCTAGAGAACAATGAACAAAAAATAATCCTTGAAGAAGCTTGTTGGGAAAATGAAGTTTAAGCCTCTGACTTTTGGACTTTTTTTTTTAAACTTTTTTTTAGATGTTGATGGACATTATTTTATTAATTTAATTATATGTGGTGCTGAGAATTGTACCCAATGCCTCACACATGCTAGGCAAGCATTCTACCACCAAGCCACAACCCCAACCCCTTTTGGACTTTTTTTTATGGTGTCCTTGGGTGCAGGGCTCTCCCAACTAAGGACTCAGGTGAACATCTAGCTCAGAAACACTATCTTTTGGAAGTGGGGTACTGTTCTATTGGGTCTTGTGATGGCTCCTCTGACCTTAGGGGTCCGTGAAAAAAAGAGAGAGCACTGCTGAACCCCTTTTTTATTATTATTGGGGAGAAGCCATTCAAATGAGGCAAGGGGTAGGATTACAAAAGGAATAGGTGAGTGTAGCTCAACCCCAGTGGGCACACGTACGCCTTGCTATCAGAGCTGGGACAATGCCCAAGTCACTACGAAATGTAGTAATTGGTCAGAACCCCCAGGATCAGGAATTGAAGGTCATCCGCATCTAGAGCAGCTCCCGAAAGGTCTTCAAATAGTAGTTGAAGCAAAATAAACTTTTACTCTTGTGCATTCGGAGTAAATTTCCAGGGTATTTTTACATTTCATTTTCTTACTGGGCTATAATAATTTCAGAAAGCAAATGTGTCTACTTTACTTTTGAATGCATCTAAAATCTCCTGACACAGGTCTTTGACTTTCCTAGATTTCTAATATTTGAGCTAAAGAATCCATTTTCAGAAATGAGACTATGGAAATAACTGTACGTATGCTGAAACATATATATTCAAGGGAAATTCCATAAAGTATGATTTTTATTTTTTGATACCAGGTATAAATAACCCAGGGTGCTTAACCACTGAGCCATATCCTAGTCCTTTTTATGTTTTATTTTGAGACAGGGTTTTGCTAAGTTGCTTAGGGCCTTGATAAGTTGCTGGGGCTAGCTTTGAACTTGTGATCCTCCTGCTTCAGTCTGTGGAATCGCCCAGATTACAGGCGTGTATCACTGTGCCCGGCCATAAAATATGATTTAGGACAATTTTTTTTTTTAAAAAGGAATCTGAAACATCAGGCTGTGTTGTATAAACCATGATATACCAGAAGGAATGTTCCTAAGCTTAAGAACAGTGCCCACAGCAAACTGGGTATAGGAAGGACAGGGAACAAACTCCAAAATGAATCACTATCTGCCCCAAGTTTTAAAATATAGGAAATGTCAGGCGGCTCTCATGGAGACAGCTAGCATGAGGCTGGGGAGCGCTGAGCCACCCATTGTGCCCTGTGATGCCCAGACTAGTCAGCATGGCTAAAGGTGACCCCAAGAAACCAAAGGGCAAGATGTCTGCTTACGCCTTCTTTGTGCAGACTTTGAGAGAAGAACATAAGAAGAAAAACATAAGAAGAAAAACCCACAGGGGCTGGGGTTGTGGCTCAGCAGTAGAGCGCTAGCCTAGCCCTTGCGAGGCACTGGGTTTGATCCTCAGCACCACATAAAAATAAATAAAATAAAGATATTGTGTCCAACCAGAACTTAAAAAGTTTTGGAAAAAAAAAAAAAAGAAGAAGAAGAAAAATCCAGAAGTTCCTGTCAATGTTGTTGAATTTTCCAAGTAGTACTCTGAGAGGTGGAAGACAATGTCTGGGAAAGAGAGATCTAAATTTGATGAAATGGCAAAGGTGGATAAAGTATGCTATAATCGGGAAATGAAGGATTATGAACCAGCTAAGGGAGGCAAGAAGAAAAAGGACCCCAATGCCTTCAAAAGACCACCGTCTGGATTCTTCCTGTTCTGTTCAGATTTCCGCCCCAAGATCAAGTCCACAAATCCTGGTATCTCCATTGGAGATGTGGCAAAAAAGCTGGGTGAGATGTGGAATAACTTAAGTGACAGCAAAAAGCAGCCATACATCACTAAGGCCACAAAGCTGAAGGAGAAATACGAGAAGGATGTTGCTGACTATAAGTCTAAAGGAAAGTTTGATGGCTCAAAGGGTCCTGCTAAAGTTGCCTGGAAAAATGTGTAAGAGGAGGAGAAGGAGGATGAATAAAAAACTTTATCCATCTCCTTAGAGTAGGGGAGCACCATGATTGACACATCTTATGTGAGATGTGTCTGTTATTCTCATTAGGTTTAATTACAGAATTTGATCACGATAGTAGTCTCTCAAAGTGCTCTAGAAATTGTCAGTGGTTTACATGAAGTGGCCCTGGGGTCCAGAGCACCCTAAAACTGTATCAAAGTTGTACATATTTCCAAACATTTTTAAAATGAAAAGGCACTCTCGGGTTCTCCTCACTCTATGCATTTTGCTGTTGGTTTGACAAGGCATTTGAAGATGTTTCTGGCACTTTTTAAAAAATTTGTAAGGTGGTGTTAACTATATGGTTATTGGTTAGAAGTCCTCAGTTACCAACTGTATGTATCTATAGTCTGTAAAAAGAACAAAACAACCAAGACAAACTCTTGATGCTCCTTGCCTAGCGTTGAGGCTGTGCGGGAAGATGCCTTTTGGAGGGGCCATAGCTCAGGATGTGCACTGTGAGGCTGGACCTGTTGACACTGTGGTGGGCATCCATTTAGCTTCATGTTGTTTTATTTTTGTATGTAGTGATATAGCAATCTGCTGCCTTTGTTAGTTGTAGAAAAAGGGGGGGTCAGCTGGCATGAGAAGTATTTAAATTTTTTTTAGTTAAGTACAGTAGATTTTAAACTTTGTTTTCAAACAAACTGTAGAACTCTTCATTGTCAGCAAAGCAAAGAGCCACTGCATCAATGAAAGTTCAAGAACCTTCTGTACTTAAATGCAATTTGCAATGTTGTTATTTTTTTTGTATGTTTAGAATGCTGAAATGTTTTTGAAGTTAAATAAACAATATTACATTTTTAAAAATATAGGAAATGTTATGTCCTGAAATACAAGCAGGTCTTAATGGTATTAATTTAATTAAAAAAAAATGAAACAGAAAAATAGGAAACCCTAACACTTTTCTTGGAGAAAAGCAGAGCTGAGGAAGGAAGTAGGAGTCATGAGACACCAGGTCTTCACTTATAACTGTCCCACAAAACAACTCAGAGGGTGTGCTCCACATCCAACCACCTGCATTAAAAGAGAGATTAAAACCATTTTGTTCCTTATTGTGAAAGAGAAAGGTCAGGCTCTCTACTGTGTGGGACTCCATTCTTCCCCAAGTTCACAGCAGCATACTGAGGAGCACTTTGGACTGGAAGTACTGTATGTTCTAAAGTTCATTAGGCTTATGTAGGAGTTCCAGTGTAAAATCTCGATTGGGGAAAATGAGAATTCCTGATATTTGAGCCTCTTTTCTTCTCAAAGAGCCTACTTTGCGTTTTTGACTGAAGTCTAAACTTCTGATTTGATCTAAACTCCTGATGAGATCTGTAAATCTCTGGCCTCAGATAAAAACTGTTATACTTGAACTGTCACTCTTGGAAACAGCTTTACCCGAATGAACCCTTTCAATTCTCACTGAAATCCTTTGAGGGAGTTACTATTTTCTCTTAATTAAGACTATTAAGAACAAAGGCAGAGAATTTAACCAGTTAGTCCAAAGTCACACTGCTGGTAAATGGCTGAGTCTGTTTAGAATCCAAATAGTCTGGAGACACTACTCCATCAATCATGCACAATTTCAGGTCATCAGTCCAGTAACACTGTCACAGATACAATCCAGGATTTCGGAAAGAATAGACCAATGTATATCATTTCAGCCGAGTTAGGTGGAGCATGCCTGTAATACCAGCTACTGAGAAAGCTGGGGCAGGAGGATCCCAAGTTCGAGGCCAGCCTGGGCAAAATTAGTAAGATCCTGGGTAAAAATAAAACTATAAAGGACTAGGAATGTAGTTCAGCAGTAGAGCGCATGCCTACCATTGTGTGAGGCCCTGGGTTCAACCTCCAGCACCGGGATCGCGGGAAGAAAAAGAAAACAAAATGCCGTTTCCGATCATGTTGCAGGTCAGTGACGAGAACACATGACGCGACCATTGCGTCACACACACACAATCACATACACACAATCTCAAAATTCACCAAACTCCAAATTCTGTGGCCGAAGTTTCACACAAACACAGTCATATTACATCACTTCTTCACAGTGCCGCTGGAAGCTTGACGTTCAGACCGACCGGGCCTCCAAGAACCTTTAATCTTTCCCCACCTTCACCTCAAAGGAGCATATCAGTCTAGGGCGGAGCCCCCACCAGACGGAACTAAACTGACTGAGCTGCGGGACTCTCACGGACCACATAGCCTAACGCCTTCAATCGGCCGATCCAGCCGACGTAAAGAGGAAGTGCCTTTTTACAGAAACTAGTGTTGTGCCGGGAAGGTTTCTGGGAGCTGTAGTCCCCAGTAAGAAAGCGGCGGACCTCTTCAGATTCTTCTCAGTATCAAGTTGCGCTCCCAGGCTCTTAAAAATGGGTTTCAAGGGAGGCAGCTCCCACAAAACCTCAAGATGATCCTCTGGCGCGGAGCCGCGTGCCCTTAAATGCCGCCGTTTGCATTCACACAGCTTGTAAATAGGAAGACCAGTCCTGCAGGGGTGAGCCGCGGGGTCCTCTGGGAAGTGTTACCCGGTATCTAACGGATCTGGCCTAGTGTTGCTCTCCGCCACTGCCACCGCCACCGCCGACCTAGGTGGCTCCCTATGATAGCCCTCGCGGGCCGTGCCACTTGGGCGGCGCCGGAGAGTGGACTCGCGGCCTGTGTCAGTGGGCTGGGTGGTGAGTCCTCGGAAACCCTGGAGCATGGAGCCTGGGACTCTTTGTGCTGGGTGGGAGTAGGGGCCTGCGGACCCGCGCAGGTGTCGTTGGAAGAGGAACGCGGTGAGGGGCGATGCCTGTGTGGTTGGTTCCCTGGGACCGTGGCAGTGGCGTGTGAAGGACCGTGACCGCATGGCGTGCTGTGATTGGCATTGCGCTTTCCCTTTTATGTTTAGTTGTGATCGTGGCTGCGAACATGCGTGACTGTGGGATCGAGAGTGAATGAGACACTGCGAGGACGGAAGGTAGGGTCGGGTTTTGTCGGTAGATGAGACTGAACGGGTGCTGCATTTGTTTCGTTTTGGTAATTGGAAGTGTATTTCTATATGAAACATCAATAGCCCCAACACTTGAATATTTTATTATTTTTAGCCTTGTTTTCATATATTAGGTGATTTATGTACGTGCGAAATTCATTTTCCTTACTCCCCTCCACTCCCCAAATCGCAGAATACAGAAAACCTCAGAGAATAAAAATCATTCATAATTCTACCAGCTTCACTACCACTGCCAACATTTATTAACCATCTTTTTACCCTACCCTTTGTGAATACATAGGCATGCATTTCTCTTTTTACATATGTGCATAATGACTTAAATATTGCAAGCTAACTTACACATATTCTATAACCTACTTTCTCATTTAACAATACATAATTAGTGTCTTTACATTAAACTATTACAAATTTATGCCTTCATTTTAGTTTTTTTTTTTTAATATCTTTCAATACATTTATCCCTGTTGGGTAGGTTGGATCTTTTAACTTATTGCAAAGTGTTATCAACACTTTGCTTATTAGGAACTATTTGGCACATTTCATAGTGGGTTTTTATTTTTTTTGGTTCCAAGGATTAAACTCCTCGGGGGCACTCAACTTCTGAGCCACATCCCCAGCCCTTTTTTGTATTTTATTTAGAGACAGGGTCTCACTGAGCCCCACTGTTGCTGAGGCTGGCTTCCAACTTGGGATCCTCCTGCCTCAGCCTCCCGAGCCCCTGGAATTACAGGCATGGGCCACTGCACCCAGCTTCAGAGTGCTCTTTTTATTTTTTTAAAATATTTATTTTTTAGTTGTACACAATGCTTTTATTTTGTTTGTTTGTTTTTATGTGTTGCTGAGGATCGAACCCAGGGCCTCACGTGCTAGGCGAGCTATCTACCGCTGAGCCACAACCCCAGCCCAGAGCTCTTTTTTATTCATTATTTTTTTGAGGGGGTGGGTAGTTTCCTAGAAGTGGAATTAATAGATCAAAATATATGTCCCAAAGAATTCCTAAATCTCTCCAATTATTCCCAATGTAAGAGTCCAATAATATGCATTATTATTGTCATTATTATTGTGATAACAATAGATATTATATTGTCTATGATAATATAATATCTATTGTTATCACACTCATGATAACAATAGATATTATAAATAATAGTAATCTTTGTTAACCTCATAGTTACAATTTTATTTTGCTATAGAAATTTAATTTTCGCATATTTGATTACTACCGAAGTCAAGCATTTTTAAAAATCTTTGTTTGTGTGTGAATTATATGTTTTCTGAAGTAGTGTTCTCTTTTCAAATTTCTTTTCCAGAGTTGTTCTTGCATTAAGGAGTATTCATAGACTCACCATGTATTGAATGCTGGCTGTGTAGCAGGCACAAATCCTAGGTGCTTGGGATATAAGTGTGAACAAGAGACAAACCTCCTGATACCATGGTACTTACGCTGTTGTGGGCCAGATAATAAACAAGGTAAGTAAATTAAATATAAAATTTATTAAATGGTGAAAAATGCTAAGAGAAAATATAATGTGGGAGCATATTTAGAATTAGAGATGGGAATTAGTGTTTTAGATGGGGCAGTCAGAGAAAGCATCTTAAAAAGATAGTAATAAAGATGTAAAGGAATAATTTATGTGTATAACTGTAGAAAGGTTATCACATGCAAAGGGAATAAGAGTTATAAAAATCCTGAGGTGGCAACATGCTTGTGGTTTAAATAAAGCAAATGAAGTGGGGAGAGTTGGGGGAAAAGAGAGATGAAATCTAAGTGGAGAGGAGGGCAGATCAGGTTTGGCCTATGGAATGTAGTAGTGATTTTGGCTTTGATGGGAAGCTGTTGGAGAGTTGTGCATGGGAGTTACATTATCTGTTTACACTTTATGAGTAGTGCTTTGTCTGCTCTGGTGAGAATGGACTACTAGAGAAAGAATGAAGAAAGGGTAGAGAGGGAGAAAGGCAAGAAGCAGAGAGACTAGTTAGGAAACTATTGCAATAATCCAGGGATATTTGAGTTGTTATTCCTGGTTCATTTAATTGTCAGAAAAATTTCCTAAGAAATAAATTTCCTTCATCAGCTTTTACTCACTCTTCTGCACTGTATGTGCAAGAGAGAATAAATGGATTCTTTCTATTTGTAGGGTTTTGGGATATTGAATTTGTTCCTCTCATCTCTTAGTCTTATTATTACCATTATATATTCATCAATTTTAACATCTTTTATGTGGTTTCAAATATTTACAGTTACTTTCATATATATATATATATATATATATATATATATATATATATATATATTTGTAGGTGGACACAATACCTTTATTTTGTTTATTTATTTTTATGCAGTGCTGAGAATCAAACCCAGTGCCTCACACATGCAAGGCAAGTGCTGTACCGCTGAGCCACAACCCCAGCCCCACAGTTACTTTTGTTTTGAAGCTCATATTCCTCATCTTTGTTCACTCTTCAGAATAGCTTCTGAGTCCTTTGAAAACATCCCCAGTAGTCTTTGATAGTGTCCTGCATTTATTTTCTTTTTGACACACACACACACACATATTTTTAGTTGTCAGTGTACCTTTATTTTATTTATTTGCAGTGCTGAGAATTGAACCAACTGCCTCAAACATGCTAGGCAAGTGCTATACCACTGAGCTACAACTCTAGCCTAGTGTCCTACATTTCTGTTATGATAGGAGACCCTGGATCATTTGGAACATTTACTGCCTGAGGCATGAAGTCAGTTTTTTGTGAGGTACCTTGATTCCTTTTAGTAGGAAATGGTATTTTAAGACCACAGTTATAGGGCTTGGGTTATTGTTCAGTGGTAGACCACTTGCCTGGCATGTGTGAGGCACTAGGCTCAATCCTCAACATCACGTTAAAAAACAACAACAACAAAAAAGAATAAATAAAATGAAGGTATTGTGTCTTTTTTTTCCAGAACTAAAAAAAAAAAAGAAAGAAAATTTAAAAACCCACAATTGTAGTGCTTATTACTATTATTATTTTTTTTTTAGAGAGAGAGAGAGAATTTTTTAATATTTATTTTTTAGTTTTTAGGCAGACACAACCTCTTTGTTTGTATGTGGTGCTGAGGATGGAACCTGGGCCACACGCATGCCAGGTGAGCGTGCTACCACTTGAGCCACAACCCCAGCCCCTTACTATTATTTCTAATTTTTGTGTGCTTGCGTGAACAGAGCTAAGAAATATTTTCTTTTTTTTTTTTTTAACAGTTCAATTAAGATATAATTCATACACATTTTACCCATTTAAAGTAGACAATTCCAAGACTCTGTCTCAAAATAAAAAAATAAAAGTGGGAATTAATGAATTCTAGATAGGGCAGAGAGGTGGGAGGGAAAGGGAGGGGGCAGGGGATTAGCAAGGATGGTGGAATGTAATACACATCATTATCCAAAGTACAAGTATGAAGACACAAATTGGGTGTCAACACACTTTATATACAAACAGAGATATTAAAAATTGTATCATATATGTGTAATAAGAATTGTAATGCATTCCGCTGTTATTTTTTTTAATCAATAAAAAATAAAATAAAAGTGGGGCACGATATGGCATGCCTACGATCCCAGTGGCTTGGGAGCCTGAGGCAGGAGGATCACAAGTTCAAATTCAGCCTCAGCAAAAGTGAGGTGCTATGCAATTCAGTGAGATCCTGTCTCTAAATAAAATACAAAATAGGGCTGGGGGTGTGGCTCAGTGGTCAAGTGCCCCTGAGTTCAATCCCTGGTACAAATAAATAAATAAATAGATAGATAGATAAATAGATAGATGGATAGAGATAAATAAATAAATAAGCAAGCAAGCTAGCTGAGGATGTAGCTCAGTAGAGCTCCCTTGGTTTCAATTTCCAGTACCTAAATAAATGAAGTATACAATTCCATTAAAAAATATACATATGTGTGAATGTGTGTGTGTATATACACACACACATTCACACATATGTATACATACATACACACACAGGGCTGTGAAACTATCACCACAATAAAATTTTAGAACATTTTTTTTGTCTCTGCTAAAAGTGACATTGTACTCATTAGCAGTTATTCCCATAATATTCCCTCATTCCCACCCAGCCTAACCAACCATAATCTGCCTTCTGTCCCTTTACATTTCTTTAGCATATTCCAAACATTTCATAATGCATGAAGTCAGACAATCATGTAACCTTTTTGGATAGGCTTTTTTTCACTTGTCATGGGTTCATTAATCTTATAGCAGGAAATATATTCTTAACAAAATAGACATGAGTTCATACTGTTCTTTCTATTATTTAAAATTTAGAATTACAGGATTTTAACTTTGGTATTGTTTTTGTATCTTTTATTTGCTTACCTATCCATCCATATATGTATGTATAAATAGATAGTTTCAGGCCAGGTTTAGTGGGGAATGCCTATAATCCCAGCAGCTCCAGAGAATCAGGCAGGAGGTTTGCAAATTCAAAGCCAGCCTCAGCAATTTAGCAAGGCCCACAGCAACTTAGCAAGACACTATCTCAAAATTAAAAAAAAAAAAAAATTTAAAAGGACTGGGGATGTGACACAGCAGTTAAGCGCCTCTGGGTTCAATCCCTGGTACAAAAAAGTAAAGTTTCAGAACAACTTTATCAGTACTTAACATTCCTACTAAAACTAATTTTACTTTTTTTTTTAATTGGTACTAGGGATTGAATTTAACCTGAGTCAGTTAGTTAAAATGGTACTCAACCACTAAGCCACATCCCCAGCCCCATTTTTGTATTTTATTTAGAGACAGAGTCTCACTAAGTTGCTTAGGGCCTTGCCAAATTGCTGAGCCTGGCTTTGAACTTGTGATTCTCCTATCTCAGCCTCCTGTGTCACCGTGCCTGGCTCACATTTCTTTATAGATCTATTGTTATAAGGGTAGATCCCTCTAGGGAAGTTTAGTCCAATTATTGTGCTTTAAAATAACTAGAAGTAATTTCTCTTTGGTTAAGCTACAAACTGATAAATGATTCACTTTATTTGTTTTATTTTGCTTTTGCTTTTTAGGTATAGCTTTTGTTTTATAATTATATAAAATATTTATATGGTTAGAAAGTCAAATATATAAAAATCAATTATATTAAAGTATATATATATAAAACAAATATAAAAAGCAAAGAGAGGGCTTGGGTTGTGGCTCAGTGGTAGAGTGCTTGTTTCACATGTTTAATATCCTGGGTTTGATAACCTAAGCACCACATAAATAAATAAAATAAAGTATTGTGCCCATCTACAACTTAAAAAAAAAAAAAAACATAGGGCAAAGAGAAGTCTTGTGTTTATTCTGTTAATGTCTCTACCACCTTGTTCTTTCCATATTCCTTTTAGTTACTTTTTTAAATTTGTTAATTTTTATTTTTATTTTTTTTAGTTGTATATGGACATAATAACTTTATTTTTAAGAGGATTGAACCCATGTCTCTCACATGCCAGGCATGTGCTCTACCACTGAGCTACAACCCCAGCCCAGTTATTTTTAGGTTTTTAAATTTAAGCAATCATTTGTAGCTTTCTAACCTTGTTCTTTTTCATCTCATTTTCTCTAGCCCTTTCATCTTAAATAAATTTGAGGGTTGGCTTAACAAGTTGACTTATATATTTTTTTTGGTAATTATGATTGGAATTACATTAATCTTGTAGATAATATAGGGAAAATGGGCATCTTTGCCAACCTGACTTTTCCTATTTTTTTTTTTTTTTTTTTTTTTTTTTTAAATTTATTTTATTTTATTAGTTTTCGGCGGACACAACATCTTTGTTTGTATGTGGTGCTGAGGATCGAACCCGGGCCGCACACATGCCATGCGAGCGCGCTACCTCTTGAGCCACATCCCCAGCCCCTTTTCCTATTTTTAAAAGTTGAGTACAGGAGGCAGACACCTATAATCCCACTGACTTTAGAGACTGAGGCAGAAAGATTGTAAGTTCAAGGCTAGCTTCAGGAACTTAGTGAGGTCCTAAGCAACTTAGTGAGACCCTGTCTCAAAATAACAAAATATAAAGCATTGGGGATATGGCTCAGTGGTTAAGCTCTCCTGGGTTCAGTCCCCAGTAACCCCCGCTACCCCCTGCCCGAAAATTTACTCATTTAGTTCACTTTTATGAACTTCTATAAATGGAAGAAGTTTTCTTGGTTAGGCCCTTACACAGCTTTTGTTTGGATTATTTCTAATAATGTCTCAGACTTTTTGTCATTTTTATGAATTCTGAATAGGTTAGTTAAAATGGCATCCAGATCTCCTACAGTGTTTCAGTCAACTTTCTCCTGGTATTTTCTTTGGTATAACTTTTGTCTCCCAGAGTTCTGTAAAGTTAATTCTGACAGGATTTTGTTGTTGTTGTTGTTGTTGGTACCAGGGTGCTTTACCATTAGCCAGGCCACACTCAAGAGTTCCCTCTTATTTCATTTTTGTTGATGTTACTCCCATTCCCATCGCCATTTTGTGGTACTTGGGATTGAACTCAGGGCCCTTTACAATTGAGCTATATTCCCAGCCATTTAAAAAAAAATTTTTTTTTAAATTTTTTAATATTTATTTTTTTAGTTTTAGGTGGAGACAATATCTTTATTTTACATTTATGTGGTTGTGAGGATGGAACCTAGTGCCTCATGCATGCCAGACAAGCACTCTATCACTGAGCCACAACCCCAGCCCCATTTTTATTTTTTGAGACAGGATCTCACTAAATCGCAGAGGCTGACCTGCAACTTGTGATCCTCTTGCCTCAGTCTCCCATATAACTGGGATTACAGGCATGTGCCAATGCAACTGACACATGCCTTTCTTTTTAAACTGTTTATGTTTAAAGTGGGGCTTTTTTGTGGACACATATAATTAGGTCTTGATTTCTCATCTCCTCTGCGAATCTTATCTTTTAATTGGGGTTTTCAGACATTTTACCCTTGTAATTTTTTGTACCACTGATTAAATCCACTGAGCCACATCCCCAGCCTTTTTATGTTGTGATTTTTTTGAGACAGGATCTCACTAAGTCGCTTAGAACCTTGCTAATTTGCTGAGGCTGACCTTGAACTTGCTATGCTCCTGCCTCAGCCTCCCATGTAGCTGGGATTATAGGCATATGCCATGAGCACAGGGCTACCCTTCTAATTTTTTATGCAGTTGGATAATATCTACCATCTTTCTAATTAAATTATTTTGTTCCATTTGTTCTACTTGCTTTTGTTTTCCCCTTTTTGTTTGGTCTTAATTGAAATTTTTATATGATTTCATTTAATCTGTTTTATTATATAATTTATACTTCTTTTTAAAACTTTTTAAGTGTTGCCTCTGAATTTTCAATATTATTTTTAACTAATCTAAGTTCACTTAAAGAAAGTGCTAGACTGCTTCATACACAGTGTGGAAGCCTTATAACTGAGTGTTCCCAATTTCTCTTTCCCATTCTTGTTGACATTCCTGTTATTCAGTTCACCTATCCATGTGCTATAATCAGCCACTACATTGTTATCACTGTTGCTTTAAATGAACATTTATCTTTTAGATCAATTAAGAATAAAAGAACCAAAATATTTTTATTTTACTTTCATATTCCTTCCTTGTCTTCCTTTCTTTATGTAGATTCATTTTTTACATATAGAAATTTTCTTCTTCCTGAAGAATTCCTTCTTAATAATTTATTCAGGGTAAGTCATCTTGATAAATTATCTTAGTTTTTCTTTGTTTGAGAAAGCATTTTTCCTATTCATTTTTTTAAATATTTTATTTTTTAGTTGTAGTTGGACACAATACCTTTATTTTATTTATTTATTTTTATGTGGTGCTGAAGATCAAACCCAGGGCCTCACACGTGCTAGGCGAGTGCTCTACCTCTGAGCCACAACCCCAGCCTCTCCTATTCATGTTTGAAGGATGATTTCTTTCTTTCTTTTTTTTTTTTTTTTATTTAGAGACAGGGTCTTGCTGAGTTGCCTAGCACCTTGCTATTGCTGAGGCTGGCTTTGAACTTGAGAGCCTTCCTCAGCTTCCTGAGCCACTGGAATTACAGGTGTGCACCACTGTGCCCAGATCAGGATAATTTTCTTCGACAGAAAATTCTAAGTTGATGGTTTTTTTTTTCATTCCACTCTTCTTGCTTGGGTGCCATTGTGCCTCACTATTTAAAGTTCATTGCACAAACTTTACTATATCTTTTCATATGTAAATTATTGTGCCAGGCCTAAAAACATGAAGCCATATGAGCAGTCCTTCCCATAAATGGTTCACAATCCTAGGAAAATAGACAAATCAACTGATACTGTTGCAGAGTGAGAAATGCCACAAATTGGGCAAGTTCAAGTGGTACAGGAATATAAATAGATTCTATAGATACAGATATCCTAGTCAAGTGATAAAATGTTTTTTTTTTTTTTCTTTAAGAACAGGAAAGCATTGATCAAAGGAAAGATGAGCTGGTCAGAAATCAGGAGATGGTTCTAGGTATGGGAACATGATGTGCAGTGGTTAGGAAGCAGTTAGTGTTTTGTGTATTTTAAGAAAGGCAAGTCATTGTATATGGCTGGAGTTTAATTTCTGGGGGTGAAACGCTGCCCCTGTTCAGTGTGGGTGGCTGAACCAAAGTCACTCATATGAATTTGGGATGATGCAAAATACCACACAGACACAAAATACCTTTTATAAGCTTCAGGATGGTTTCCCCATCTCCCGGCCTCAGGCTCCCCAAGAAGGGGGCAAGAGAAGATCACAAGAGGCTGGAGAGAGAGAAAAAGAGAGCGTGCGCACTTTAGGGAGTGGGCTTTTATTTGGGGGGATGCTGTTTCTTAGAACATTCTATCTGAAAAAGGCAGAAGGGGTAGGATTACAAAGGAACAGGTGAGTGTAACTCAACCCCAGCAGGTGATGCCTACACCTGGAGCCACGCCTTTTTATCTGAGCTGGGGTAACACCCAAGTTACTGAGGAAGACAATAATTGTTCAGGACCCGTGTGTCAGGACTAAAGGCGCATCCATCCAGATCGTCTTCCCACAGTGAAAGATAAGACTAATAAGGCATTCAGACAAAATTGTTAAAGAAGTCACATTGAAGAAGTGTAAGCAGGAGAGTGTTTAAGATGTGTTTTATAGGTATAGAATTATTGATTAAATCCTGGAATTTTTTTTAAAAAAGGATTTAAAAGATATTTTTGAAATAATTAGGAAGATAGAAATAGAGATAATGTATTAAATTTTATTACTTTGGCAGAGTTCAGTAATTTTGGTGTGGTAATGGCAGTATGTGTAGGAGAATTTCATACTTTTTAGAAGTACAAACTGAAGGAGCTAAAGGTAAAGTTTTTGTTTTTAGAGAAGGAAAGAGTAAATGTGGTAAATGAAAGCAATTGTTAAATAAATTGTTAAATACAGGTGAAGGATTTCACAAGTATTACTTGCATTTATCTTTCAATATTTCTGTAGTTTGAGTTTTTAAAATTAGATGTAAATTGGGAGAAAAGTATGCATATAAATGTGTTTATAAATGTGAGCTAGAGGAAAGGAAGGTTGGAGACAAACTATTTTTGGAAGCTTATTTCTCATTTTCAACCTCTTATCTAAAGAAAAAGTTCTGTTAATAGGGAGTTCTGTTACTTAATACTTAACAAAGATGAGCGGGAAACTTCCTCCTCAAATGAGAGGGCCCCGACATTCCCTAAGAGCAAGGAAAGGCTTATAAACAAACCTTGGTCCTTTCATTATTGACTTTGTTTGCAAAAGCCTATTTCTGTTTGTTTATTTTATTTTATTTACTTTTTGCTGGGGAGGGTACCAGAGATTGAATTCAGGAGCACTCAACCACTGAGTCACATCATCCTCAGCCCTATTTTGTATTTTATTTAGAGACAAGGTCTCACTGAGTTGCTTAGTGCCTCACCATTGCTGAGGCTGGCTTTGAGTTTGCAGGCCTCCTGCCTCTGCCTTCTGATCTGCTGGGATTATAGGTGTGTGCCACCATGCCCAACTTTATTTATTTTAAACTAGTGATTTTATTATTTGAAGTGAATAAACATACATGGATATACATACATATTCAGACCTTAATACACACACATACATGCATCCGTATCTATATATATTCACATATGCAAAGACCCAAAAATATATTCTTTTTCTACATATATGTTTTTTCCCCTGAAGGTTGCCAAATGATATAAAATGGGAAGTAAGACAGGCATGGTGGTGCACACTTGTAATCCCAGAGACTCGGCAGTCTGAGGCAGGAGGATCACAAGTTCAAAGCCAGTGCCAGCAACTTAGTGAAGTTCTAAGCAACTTAATGAGACCCTGCCTCAAAAATACAAAATAAAAAGGGCTTGGGTTGGTTGTGGCTCAGCAGAAGAGCACTTGCCTAGCATGTGTGAGGCACTTGGTTCGATTCTTGGCACCCTATATAAATAAATGAATAAAATAAAAGCCCATCAACAACTAAAAAGATATGTATAAATAATTTTTTAAAAAGGGCTGGGGATGGGACTCAGTGGTTAAGCACCTGGATTCATCTCTTGAACCAAATAAATAAATAAAGTAGAGAGTAAGACACTGTTTTGCTCTAGATACCCATTCCCCTTCTATCAGGACAAATACTGTTTGTCTCTTATTTATCTTGGATCTATATGTATTTTGACTATTTTTAAAATTGTGAATAAAAAAGCTTGACCATTTTCCCAGAAGAACTGTTACATTATTCACAATTTTCTTCTGAGCTGTTAACTCTTTTGGGACCTTCCTTATCATTTCAATCCCATGTCTTGGGTGTGAGCTGAGAATCCAATCCCTCTCCCTTATTAGGAATGTAGTAATTTCCGTTTGTTTCCTCATTTGTAGAATGGAGCTCTAATTTTTAATAAAAAGTAAAAAATTAAGAATGTATTTCAAGCCTGGCAGTGCTGATCTGTAATTCCAGTGACTTGGAAGGCTGACACAAGAGAATCACAAATTCAGCAACTTAGTGAGATTCTAGTCTCAAAATAAAAAATAAAAGGGACTGGGGGTGTAGCTGAGTGGTAAAATATCCATGGGTTCAATTCCAGCACCCCGGGCCCTTCAAAAAGAAGAGGAATGCATTTAAGTGTATATGTGGACTTTGCTTCCTGGTGAAAATAGCCCTTCCTCCCATAACTCTAAAGTTGGAAGTATTAGAATACTTTACATTTTGGTACTTGTTTGTACATGAAATTTTGCTTTTCATATTGTTACAATCATACAAATATGTATATCTGCAAATTGATTCTAAATATAAGCATAAAATATAAAGCCTATTTCTTTTTTTTAATATTTACTTTTTTTTTTTTTTTTTTTTTTAGTTTTAGGTGGTCACAATGTCTTTATTTTACATTTATATGTGCTGAGGATCGAACCTAGTGCCTCATGCATGCTAGGCAAGCACTCTACCACTAAGCCACAACCCCAGCCCTAAAGCCTATTTCTTAATGTGGACCTTTATTAATGAAGTTTTAAAGTCACTGCTTTAGAACATTTTGAAGGGCTGGAGTTGTAGCTCAGTGGTAGAGTGCTTGCCTCGCATGCATGAGGCTCTGGGTTCGATCCTCAGCACCACATAAAAATAAATGAATAAAATTAAGATTTTGTGTTCATCTACAACTAAAAAAATATTAAAAGAAAAGATTTTCAAAACCGTGAAAGACAGACATGGCAAAAAACTACATTTATTTCTTTTTCTTTCAAGCTCTCCACTAAAATAGCAATAAAATAATTTAAAGGGTATTAGATGATAAGGGAAAAAAGTAAAAGAAAATGAAAATTCCATGGTTGAGAATTTATAACATCATTTTAAAAGAAGAAAATTGAACAAAGTACTTAGAACACTACCAGAAACTACAATTAAATTGCCTACTGATGGGGCTGGGGATGTGGTAGCGCGCTCACCTGGCATGCATGAGGCACTGAGTTCGATCCTCAGCACCACATAAAAATAAAGATATTTTAAAAATGGTCAAGATGGTAAATTTAAAAAAATAATAAACTGCCTACTGAGGACAATACTAAAAAGAAGTGAACTATTAATATTACAATACCTCTGAAAAAACTATAGACCTAAATTTAGCAGGTACAGGGCAACATGGGGGGGGGGGTGTGCTGAGCTAAAAAGTGGGATTAGAATTTTTTTTTTTTTAGAGAGAGAGAATTTTTTAATATTTTAGTTTTTGACGGACACAACATCTTTGTATGTGGTGCTGAGGATCGAACCCTGGCCAACCGCTTGAGCCACATCCCCAGCCCAGGATTAGAATTTTGTAATCAATTATTAGACTGCCAGGGACCCTTTCCACACCCTTCATAGCCAGGTGATTATACTGCTTCTACCTCACAGAAGTGAAGGAGTGTGGAGGTATATTTTTCTTAAACCTGAATCAGAAAAGTCTAGACTTTGTTGACTCCAACCAAAGTAGACGATATGGGTGAGGTTTGGGATTGAAGTGGGAATTTCAGTCTATATTCTGAAAAATGTGACTCTCCTGCACTCTTTCTCTGGCCTTCTTTTAGAAAGTGGTAGCAAGTTAACTGATTTTCCTTTAGAGAAATGTGTGACCCCCCAAAGGAAAGAATTCCAAGAATTGATATTTGGCAGTCCCCAGTGAAAAGATTAGTTTATTATCCCACTGGCACATTGAAGCCCATCCAGCCAAGAAATGAATCATATACACAGACTTTATAGTCAACTTTGTAATGCCTCTATTAAATATGAACAATTAGGGATCACGGTAGAGTTGAAGAATATATCTATCATGAAAGAGAAAAACCTAAACAATTAGAAGGAAGAAATGTGAAGAAAATAATAGAGGAAACAAAAACTTTTTTTTTCAAACAGCAAAAAGCAAAGTATCTTCAAAGAGATATCAGATAGTAAATCTATTTAAAATAGCATTTAATGCATGAGAAAGATGGCCTCAATATTATATATGATGTCTGAATTAAGGATACACACATATGTCATAAAGATAGATAAGAGCAAGAAAATCTCTTAAGGAAGAGAAAAATGAAAATTTAAGGAGGCAAAATATAACATACTTAGATGATCAGTTTAAGAAATGTCATCCAATTCATGAATTGTACAGAAGGGAAAAATAAAGGAATTACAACAAAAAGTACAATAAAGTTTCCTAGATTAATATCTACATTGAAATACTCTACTCACTGAGCATTTCAATGAGAAAAAAAATAACTACTAAAAACAAACACAAGAAGGGCCAAAAACTTACAGAGGAAAGAAAATTAAAATGATTAATACTTTCTGTCACCATTATTATTCTTTCCAGCAGCATTAGAAGTCACTGGAGACATTTCTTCAAATCCCTGAGGAGAAAGGGTTTCTTTTAGAAGCCTACAGTTACCAAAAATTGTCATTTGATATGAGAGCAGAATAAAAAATGTTTCCAAACCTGCCAACCAGATTGAAGAGGAAACAAAGTAAGGACACTTTTGAAGGGGCTGGGGTTGTGGCTTAGTGGTGGAGTACTTGCCTAGCATGCCTGAGGCACTGGGTTCGTTTCTCAGCACCGCATATAAATAAATAAAAAGGTTCACTGACAACTAAAAAAAATATATTTTTTAAAAAAGATACTTTTGAGAAATTAACTTTTGGTGGGCTGGGGTTGTGGTTCAGAGGTAGAGCGCTCGCCTACCATGCATGAGGCACTGGGCTGGATCCTCAGCACCACATAAAAATAAAATAAAGATATTGTATCCACCTATAACTAAAAAAAAAAAAAAGAAATCAACTTTTGGACTGTTGTAGAATGCAGCATTGGATCCACAGAGTTTAATCCTATTCTTTCATCACTCAGCAGGAGCTAAAGTCCTTGTTTTATCTGTCACCTGCCTCCCTATTCCTTATGTTTTAAACATACTTTGCAAAATGTGGTGGTAAGACCTAGAACCTAAGGATACATGGTAATAGTAGTCAGGAGATTAGGAAACTGTTGGGGTGATGATAGAAATAAAATATTTTTATCCACTGTGGAGCCATGTTTCAGCGTGCTAGTTAACTCCAGCTGTTTAGAGAATTGCTGTGGTTAACACTTCCAGGAGTAGAGTTCTCAATGACTTTTAGGTAATCAAAATTTTGATTCAACCAAGCATGGTTTTAAAACAATATTCCTATGTAGGTGGTATCCAAGTCATTATAAATAACATTTGATATCAATATAATATCTAGGCTGTGAATTTGTTTCTGAAATTATTCTGCTTAACTTTGAAATCCTCCAATATACTGTATTCTCTTTTCTCTGAAGCCTTGCCTATTGCCATCACTTGCCTATAATACTTTCTCACCCCACACTCACCCTAGTGACTTTACTTTATACTATTATCTTAATCCTAACTTTGTGTAAAAGGTGTTTTTGCCCAGTGTCAAAATAAACTGAGGGACTTTTGCTCAGTGCTGTCCAAGCACACACTTCTCAAAGGTTTTTAATTGAGGCATCTTTAGGTTTCTCTGAGTGATATATAGACCTAGAAAGTCATCCTTACGATGAGGAAAAAATCTGGACAAACTACAAATACTGACTTTTCTTGATCTTGTCAAAGAACTGAGGTCACAGGACAACCAAGTAATTTTGAATCTGGGTGAGAACAGATGGCTTGCTGGGAAAGACAGGACTCAAGTTATACTTCCCTAATATGAACAATTCCAGACAGCACATAAGCTAAAAAGAAAAAAATTTTAGCAAATCATTAAAGATTGAATGCAAGCTAGTAAGAATGTGAAACTACTAGGTATTTGCAAAATTAGAGAGTTTTCAAATTGTAGACTTCTCCAGAAATGTCTCTAAGGCACTCACAGGTAGGATGAGGTAAGTACTAAGAAATTTTTCCTTGTTTTTCTAGCTGGAAATGAGGAATAGCAGTCCAGACCTTCCTTCCCTGTCTCCCCTGTAGAACAGAAACTTTAATCTACATAAAGAAAAACAGCAAAAACTGTTGCCTTAGGGTACTTGTGGAAACTGCAGTTTAGGAAAGCGACCAGTAACAGAAAAGCACTACCTCTAGGGGTAGGGGAGGAATGTGTGCTAGGTCTACCACTACAGCTGGAGGAGAGGCAAGAGTACTTGTGAAGGCCACATACCCAAGGTTCAGAGACTCAAGCCAGTCCAAGATTGAGGCTTAGTGATAACTCCTACCTGGCCCAGACCAAGATAATAAGAATCAAGGAAAAACAATAGAAGAATGCAGCTGGGAGGTCTTCAAGAGAGATTTTCTATGGAAAGCAAACAGAATACTCAAAGCAAAGGAAGAATCGTTCATTGAGAAAACAAGCATGGCAAACCAACCCTTACCTAAACAAAGATATTAAAAGAATTTGAAACCACTAGTGAATTGGGAGTAATAATAGCAATGACAAATACATTGACTAGATTATCATAAATTCATGCAAAGGAAAGCATGTCCTCTTGATGCACAAAAATACTTACCTTCGTATCTTTTTTTGTTATCCAAGGTGTCTAGATTTCAACAAAAATTAGGAGGCATGTGAAATGCCAAGAAAAAACATACCTCAATGATACAAAACAAATAATTATAACCAGACTTAAATATGACAAAGATGTTAGAAGAAACCATCAGTAATTTAAAATAACTGACTAGCCAGGTGCAGTGATGCATGCCTATAATCCCAGCAACTTGGGAGGCTGACTTAGGAGGATTGCAAGTTCAAGGCTAGCATAAACAACTTTACAAGGCCCAAAGCAACTTAGTGAGACCCTACCTCAATATGAAAAATAAAAGGGCTAGGGATGTAACTCAGTGGTAAATCTGGGTTTAATCCCCAGGACATTAATAAGAAAATAAATAAAGTAATTAATTAATAAAATAGCTACTATATAATGAACCATATGGTTAATTGCAACAGAAATGGAAACTGTATGGAAGAATCAAATAGAAATATTAAAAATCAAAATCATAGTTAACAGAGATCAGTAATGCTTAGAACAGGCTCATTAGTAGATTGGACACAGCTGAGGGAGGAATCTGATTTTTTTTTTTTAAAGGTAGGTCAATAGAAGTTCTACAAACTGAAGCACAGTGCAGAAAAGGAGGGGGGAACAGAATAGAGTCTTTAAGAGCAATGGAACATACCTACAGTCTCACATAACTGTAATTGGAATCCTAGGAAAGAATGAGGAAGAGAATAATTGAAGAAAAATGGCTGAGGATTTTCCATAATTGGCGACAGTAAACCATAGATCCAAGAAGCTCAGAGAACAACGAGCAGGATGTATGCCAAAACAAACATATGTCTAGGCATATCTTATTTAAACAGTTGAAAACCAAAGATAAAGAAGAAATCTTGAAGGTAAGAGAAAAAGAAATTGCCTATGAGGAACAAACATAAGATTATGTATATAATCTTATCAGACACCGTGCAAGCTAGAAAATTCAAAGAAACATTTTTTAAAAAAATATTTTTTAGATGTTAATGAACCTTTATTTTATTCATTTATTTGTGTGTGGTGCTGAGAATCAAGCCCAGTGCCTCACACATGCTAGGCAAGTACTCTACCACTGAGCCACAACCCCAGCCCATCAAACATTTTTAAAGTACAGAAAGAAAAAGAAGTTGTCAATCCAGAACACTATATCTAGCAAAAAAAAAATCCTTCAAAAATGAAGGAGGGAAGTGACATCAGCAAGGTGGTAGAGTAGGAAGGCTTGGACCCTTCCCCATTCCCCCAAACACTTCCATTCAGTAACAGTTCATGGCAAATTTCCTTTATGAGAAAACAGAAAGCAATTGAAAAAGCCTCTACATCCAGGAGAACATGAAACCAGACTCACTGAAGCCTGAAAGCAGATTTAGTACAACTTCTTGCTGGACACTCTGCCCCTGGTAAAGCTATATAACCAGCACAGGATTTTTTCACTCCCAGGCTCACCCAAGAGAGGGGAGGGGATCATTTGCAGGTCCACTGCCCCATCTTCTGGAGTGGGCTCCTCAGAGGACTGGCTTTTGTCATACCAAACTTGAGGTCTGAGGAGTCTGGCATAGCCTTGCTGCTCAGGGAGGATGGAGGCAATAGCAGGCTGGTAGATATCATCAGTCCTCCTCCACTGTTCAGCACAGGGCTAGCAGATAACATGTCTCAGTTCTTACCTACCTTCTGGGGAAGGAAAAAGTTGATCTGTTCATTCCACACCTCAACTTCTCAGGGGCTGCTCAAAGAACTAGCATCTCTCTTGTCAGTTTTAGAATTCTGAGAGGACTGGCACAGGGGAAGATGCAGATGGTATCCTGGGCTGGTAGATGGCATAGCTCCCCACACACTGGTTTGGCACAAAGTGAGGAGACAACTGCAGTTGCCCCTTAAGAAGATAGAAGCCCCTAAAATCTCTGACCAGGCTACTTGGTGGAGTCTTCTCCTGTTCAAGGCCAGTTCGTGAAGACTAGGAGAGGGACCTACTTTGTCTAATATACAGACAATACAGGACAAGAGTGTCAAAGAAAATGAAAAATAAAAAAAGAAAAACAGGCAAAGATGTTCTAAACAAAGGAAAGTGATTGGTTTTCAGAAACTAACCTTAATGAAATGGAGTTATATGATTTATCTGATAATTAAAAATAACTCTCTTAAAGATCCTCACCAATGTCAAGAGAACAGTGTATGAATGAAGTGAGCATTTCCACAAAGACAGAAAAAATGTAAGAAAATGCCAAATTATGGAACTAAAGAACACATCAATTGCATTGAGGAAAAAAATTCATTAAAGAGATCAGCACCAGACTAGATCAGGCAGAAGAAAGAATCAGCAAGTTCAAAGACTCTGGAAATAATTCAATTAGAGAAGCAAACTGAAAAAGATTAAAAAGAGTGAGAAAATCTTAAGGGAATTATGATGTCCCATCAAGCAGACCAGCTTGTACATTATGGGAATTGAAGAATAGAGGCAAAATGGTCAGAAAGCTGATTTTTTAAAAAAGTGGCTGAAAACTCCCTAAATCTGGAGAAGACTCAAGGAACCCAAAGAACACAATTAAGACAAAACCAAAAATAAGAGCACCAAGAGAAAAGCAACTTGTTCCATACAAGGGAACTTTGATAATGTTGTCAATGGATTTTTCAACAGAAACTGCAGGACAGAATAGAGTAGAATGATGATATTCAAAAAGCTAAAAAATTGGGGCTGGGGTTGTGGCTCAGTGGTAGAGCACTAACCTAGCACATGGGAGGTCCTGGGTTCGATCCTCAGCACCACATAAAAGTAAATAAAATAAAGATATTGTATGCAACTACAACTAAAAAAATAAATATTAAAAAAAAGAAGCCAAAAAATTAACCAACCTAGATGCCCTTCAGTAGATGAATGGATTAAAAAATGTGGCATATATACACGATGGAATATTACTCAGCAATAAAAGAATAAAATCACGGCATTTGCAGGTAAATGGGTGGAGTTGAAGAAGATAATGCTAAGTGAAGTTAGCCAATCCCCAAAAAACAAATGCTGAATATTTTCTGTAATATAAGGAGGCTGATTCATAGTGGGTTAGGGAGGGGGAGCATGGGAGGAATAGACAAACTCTAGGTAGGGCAGAGGGGTGGGAGGGAAAGGGAGGGGGTAGGGGTTTAGAAATGATGGTGGAATGTGATGAACATCATTATCCAAAGTACATGTATGAAGACACAAACTGGTGTGAATATACTTTGTATACAACCAGAGATATGAAAAATTGTGCTCTATATGTGTAATATGAACTGTAATGCATTCTGCTGTCACATATTAAAAGATTAATTAAAAATAACAAAAAAGCTAAAAAATAATTAATTAATAAAAACCAACTAGTAATACTATACCCAGCAAAACTTCCTTTAAAAATGTAGGTAAGAGAGTTGGGGTTGTGGCTCAGTGGTAGAGCCCTAGTACATTGAGGCACTGGGTTTAATTCTCAGCACCATATATAAATAAATAAAATAAAGGTTCATTGACAACTAAAAAATACTTCTAAAAATGTAGGCGAGGGCTGGGATTGTGGCTCAGTGGTACTTGCCTAGCACATGCAAGGCCCTGGGTTTGATCCTCAGCACCACATAAAAATAAACAAACAAAATAAAGGTATTGTGTCCAACTACAACTAAAAAATAATAATAATTAAAAAAATGTAGGCGAGATAAAACCTCCCAAATGAAAGATGAGATAATTCACCACACCACCACTAGCAAGTTAAAATGGAAAAGCACTAAATTCAACATGATAGTATAAGATAGGAGGAAACTAAGGCTGGAATGTAGCTCAGTAATAAAATGTTTGCTTAACATTCTCAAAGCCCTGAGTTCAACCCCCAACTCCAAATAAAAAAAAAAAAAAAGAAAAGACAAGCTGAGCGTGGTGGCACATGCCTGTAATCCCAGTGATTTGCAAAGCTGAGGCAGGAGGTTTGCAAGTTCAAGGCTAACTTCAGCATTTTAGTAAGGCACTAAGCAACTTAGTGAGACATTGTCTCAAAATCTCTGGTACCAAAAAAAATAGGAAACTTATTTAGTTAAATATATAGACAAATGTGTACTGTATTATTGTAAGGACAGGCAAATCACTTTCAATTGTAGTGTAACTGTTAAAAGACAAAAGTATTAAAAATAAATAAAATATGTTAAAGGATACATAATATGAATAGATGTAAATTGTGTGAGCAATAACAAAGTGTGTGGAAGAAAAGTTAAAATATATTTTTGTATGTAATTGAACTTAAGCTATTATAACCTTAATATAGACTTCCGTGTATATATAAAATGGCCCTCAGGCAACCAACCATACTTGCAAACTATTGAAGTTATGCAAAACAAAAAGAGGAGTCAAAACACATCAATATAAAAAAATCAGCAGAACACAAAGGAAGACATCAAGAGAGAAAAAAAATGAAGGAACAGGACTAATAGAAAATAACTAACAAAATAGCAATAGAAAAATCCTTTTCTAACAATAATTACAGTAAATGGATTAAACTCCTCAACCAAGGGACACAGACTGAGTAGATGGATGTAAAAACAAGACCCAAGTATATGCTGCCCAAGAAACTCACTTATTATTTAAGGACATAAATAGGCTGAAAGCGAAGAGATGGGGGAAAAAAAAAAATAATCCAAATTTGGGCTGGGGCTGTAGCTCAGTGGTAGAGTGCCTGCCTCACATGTGTGGGGCATTGGGTTCGATCCGCAGCATAAAAATAAATAGGAGATGATATTGTGTCCATCTACAAGTAAGAAAATATTTTAAAATAAATAAATAAAATAATAATAATAATATAAATTATAATTGTAACCCAAAGAGAGCAGGGTGAGTAGACAAAAAAAAAAAAACTGAGTCAAAATTTATGAGTTGAAGGACATTTTCTAATGAGAAAAGGCAGATATAACAGTTATAAATATATGTGCATCCAACACCAGAACACCCAGATCTATAAAGGAAACATTGACAGAACTGAAGGGAGAGTTGCATGGCAATAACATAGTAAGAAACTTAAATATCACATTTTCTCTTCTCCCTCCTCCTCTTTTTCTTCCTTCATTCTTCCTCTTCTTTTTTTTCCTTCTTTGTCTTAGTTGGGATTAGAGTCATGTTCCACCACACCCAGCTTAATACCTAATTTTTAATAATAAATGATACATCCATTGAGAAGATCAATAAAGAAACAGGGTTTTAATAACACTATAGGCCAACTGGACCTAACATACATAGAATGTTCTACCCAACAGCAACAGAATACCTATTCTTCAGCACAAATGGACCTTTCTCCAGGATACATCACACGTTAGATCACAAAACCTTAACAAATTTAAGAATATCGGAGTTTTACAAAACCTTTAAGGAAGAATTAATACCAATACTTTTCAAGTTATTTCAGGAAATAGAAAAAGAAGGAGCTCTGCCAAATTCATTCTATGAGGCCAACATCACCCTGATTCCGAAACCAGACAAAGACACCTCAAAGAAAGAAAACTACAGACCAATATCTCTGATGAACATAGATGCAAAAATCCTCAATAAAATTCTGGCGAACCGGATACAAAGGCACATCAAAAAAATTGTGCACCATGATCAAGTTGGATTCATCCCTGGGATGCAAGGATGGTTCAATATACGGAAATCAATAAATGTTATTCACCACATCAATAGACTTAAAAATAAGAACCATATGATCATCTCAATAGACGCAGAAAAAGCATTCGACAAAGTACAGCATCCCTTTATGTTCAAAACATTAGAAAAACTAGGGATAACAGGAACTTACCTCGACATTGTAAAAGCTATCTATGCTAAGCCTCAGGCTAGCATCATTCTCAATGGAGAAAAATTGAAGGCATTCCCCCTAAAATCTGGAACAAGACAGGGATGCCCTCTATCACCACTTCTATTCAATATAGTTCTCGAAACACTGGCCAGAGCAATTAGACAGACGAAAGAAATTAAAGGCATAAAAATAGGAAAGGAAGAACTTAAATTATCACTATTTGCAGATGACATGATTCTATACCTAGAAGACCCAAAAGGGTCTACAAAAAAACTACTAGAACTAATAAATGAATTCAGCAAAGTGGCAGGATATAAAATCAACACGCATAAATCAAAGGCATTTCTGTATATCAGCGACAAAACTTCTGAAACAGAAATGAGGAAAAACACTCCATTCACAATATCCTCAAAAAAAATAAAATACTTGGGAATCAACCTAACAAGAGAGGTGAAAGATTTATATAATGAAAACTACAAAACCCTAAAAAGAGAAGTAGAAGAAGATCTTAGAAGATGGAAAAATATACCCTGTTCATGGATAGGCAGAACTAACATCATCAAAATGGCGATATTACCAAAAGTTCTCTATAGGTTTAATGCAATGCCAATCAAAATCCCAACGGCATTTCTTGTAGAAATGGATAAAGCAATCATGAAATTCATATGGAAAAATAAAAGACCCAGAATAGCAAAAGCAATTCTAAGCAGGAAGTGTGAATCAGGCGGTATAGCGATACCAGACTTAAAACTATATTACAGAGCAATAGTAACAAAAACAGCATGGTACTGGTACCAAAACAGGAGGGTGGACCAATGGTACAGAATAGAGGACACAGAGACTAATCCACAAAGCTACAACTATCTTATATTTGATAAAGGAGCTAAAAGCATGCAATGGAGGGAGGATAGCATCTTCAACAAATGGTGCTGGGAAAACTGGAAATCCATATGCAACAAAATGAAATTGAATCCCCTCCTCTCGCCATGCACAAAAGTTAACTCAAAGTGGATCAAGGAGCTAGATATCAAATCAGAGACTCTGCGTCTGATAGAAGAAAAAGTTGGCTCCGATCTACATATTGTAGGGTCGGGCTCCAAATTCCTTAATAGGACACCCATAGCACAAAAGTTGATAACAAAAATCAACAAATGGGACTTACTTAAACTGAAAAGTTTTCTCTCAGCAAGAGAAACAATAAAAGAGGTAAATAGGGAGCCTACATCATGGGAACAAATTTTTACTCCTCACACTTCAGATAGAGCCCTAATATCCAGAGTATACAAAGAACTCAAAAAATTAAACAATAAGAAAACAAATAACCCAATCAACAAATGGGCCAAAGACCTGAACAGACACTTCTCAGAGGAGGACATACAATCAATCAACAAGTACATGAAAAAATGCTCACCATCTCTAGCAGTCAGAGAAATGCAAATCAAAACCACCCTAAGATACCATCTCACTCCAGTAAGATTGGCAGCCATTATGAAGTCAAACAACAACAAGTGCTGGAGAGGATGTGGGGAAAAGGGTACTCTTGTACATTGCTGGTGGGACTGCAAACTGGTGCGGCCAATCTGGAAAACAGTATGGAGACTCCTGGGAAAGCTGGGAATGGAACCACCATTTGACCCAGCTATTGCCCTTCTTGGACTTTTCCCTGAAGACCTTAAAAGAGCGTACTACAGGGATACTGCTACATCGATGTTCATAGCAGCACAATTCACAATTGCTAGACTGTGGAACCAACCCAGATGCCCTTCAATAGATGAATGGATAAAAAAAATGTGGCATTTATACACCATGGAGTATTACGCAGCACTAAAAAATGACAAAATCATAGAATTTGCAGGGAAATGGATGGCACTAGAGCAGATTATGCTTAGTGAAGCTAGCCAATCCCTAAAAAACAAATACCAAATGTCTTCTTTGATATAAGGAGAGCAACTAAGAACAGAGCAGGGAGGAAGAGCAGGAAGAAAAGATTAACATTAAACAGATACATGAGGTGGGATGGAAAGGGAGAGAAAAGGGAAATTGCATGGTAATGGAGGGAGACCCTCATTGTTATACAAAATTACATATAAGAGGTTGTGAGGGGAATGGGAAAATAAACAAGGAGAGATATGAATTACAGTGGATGGGGTAGAGAGAGAAGATGGGAGGGGAGGGAGGGGGGATGGTAGAGGATAGGAAAGGTAGCAGAATACAACAGTTACTAATAGGGCATTATGTAAAAATGTGGATGTGTAACCGATGTGATTCTGCAATCTGTATTTGGGGTAAAATTGGGAGTTCATAACCAACTTGAATCTAATGTATGAAATATGATATGTGAAGAGCTTTATAATGTTTTGAACAACCAATAAAAAAAAAATTAAAAAAAAAAAAAAAAAAAAAGAATATTGAAATCAAACTAAGAATCTTTTCTGACCATGATGGAATGAAATTTGAAATCAATATCAGAAAGAAAACTGAAAAATTCACAAATACATTGACATTAACAGAGTTTTGAACAACCATTAGCTCAAAGAAGAAAATTAGAAAATATTTGAGATCAACAAAACCAAAAGTACAACATGTGAACACTTATGGGATATAGCAAAAGGACTAAGAGTGGGTCATAGCAATAAATCACTACACTAAAAAGAAATAAGGCCAGACGGGTGGCCCACACCTGTAATCCCCAGTGATTCGGGAGGAGGCAGAGGCAGGGATATTGCAAGAGGTCAGCCTCAGCAACTTAATAAGGCCCTAAACAAATTAGTGAGATCCTGTCTCAAAATAAAAAGTTGGGCTAGGATCTAGCTCAGTGGTAGTGTCCCTGGGTTCAATTCCTAGTACCAATAAATAAATATGAAAAAATGATCTTAAATAATAAACACCTAAATTTAAATCTCAAGGAATTAGAAGAAGAACAAACTAAGACCAAAGATAGCAAAAAGAAGAGATGAGAGTTGAAATAGAAAAATTACATCAATGAAAAATAACAGTATTTTTTGAAAAAAATAAAATTGACAAACCCTTGGTTAGACTGAGGAAAATTAAAAGAAATAAACAGAAGACTTAGGTAAATCAGAAATAAAAGTGAAGTTATACATTTGATGACACAGAAATTTAAAAGATCATAAGAGAGTACTGTGAACAATACTCAGCAAACTGGATAACCTAGAAGATGTAAACTCATGGAAACTTAGAACCTACTAAGTCTAAATCATGACGAAATAGACTTTTGACTACTATTGAGATTGAATCAGTTATCAAAGTCCTGCCAAACGAAAACAGCTCACGGGCTGGGGATGTGGCTCAAGCGGTAGCGTGCTCGCCTGGCATGTGTGCAGCCCGGGTTCGATCCTCAGCACCACATACAGAGATGTTGTGTCTGCCGAGAACTAAAAAATAAAACATTAAAAAAAATTCTTTCTCTCTCTCTCTTTAAAAAAAAAAAAAGAAAACAGCTCAGGACCAACTGACTTCACTGGTGAATTATACAAAACATTTAAAGAAGGGTGCAAATCCTTCTCAGAAATCTCCCAAAACATTGAAGAGGACAGAACACTTCCAAACTCATGAGATCCAAATTAACAAGATACCAAAGCCAGAAAAACATCACAAAAAATGAAAACTACAGGCTAGCATTCCTTAGGAATACAAAGGCAATTCAAAATACTAGAAAACTGAATCTGATCATTAAAAGGTTATAGAGCATGATCAAGTGGAATTTATCCTTGAGAAGGTTCAAAATATGAAAATCAGTTTATGCAGCATACCATGTTAACAAAATAAAGAACAACAACAAAAAAAGAATAAAGTCACATGATCTCAATAGATGCTGAAAAAGCATTTAACAAAATTTGACACTCTTATGAGAAAACATTGAAACAAATTAGGTATACAAGGAATGTATAGCGACATAATAAAGGCCATATATGACAAGTTCATGGCTTACTCCATACTTAACTATAAAAAGTTGAGAACTTTTTCTCTAAAATCAATATTAAGATTAGCCAGTCTTGCCACTTCAACGTAGTACTGGAAATTTGCATCATATTGGATATATAACAAGAGCCAGTAGAGAAGGCAAAGAAAGAAAAGGCATCTAAATCAGAAAGGAAAAAATAAGCCAGGCACGGTAGCACACGCCTGTAATCTCATTGGCTCAGGAGGCTGAGGCAGGAAGTTTGCAGGTTTGAAGCCAGCCTCAGCAACTTAGGGAGGCTATAAGCAACCTAGTGAGACCCTGTCATAAAATACAAAGAGCTGGGGATGTGGCTCGGTGGTTAAGTGCCCTTGGGTTCAATCCCCAGCCTCCCCACCAAAACAAAAAGAAAGGAAAAAATAAAATTGTCTCTGTTTGCAGTATAACATGATCTTTAAAAAAAGAAGAAATGAATTCACTACAATTGCAGGATATAAAATCAACATGCAAAAATCACTTGCATTTTTGTATGCTAATTATGAACTATTAGAAAAAGAAATTAAGAAAAAATACAGTAGCACTAAAAGGAATAAGATACTTAAATAGGGAATTGAAAGACTAATATACTGAAAACCACAAAATCTTGGGGAAAATAATTAAACAACAAAAGCGGAACGATGTCCAATGTTAGTGGGTTATACAAATATTGTTAAAATGTCCACACTACTTAAAGTGATCTACAGAATCAATGCCAAAATAGAAAAAGTTTTATAAATCATGAAACCACAAAAACTACAAATATGTAAATCAATCTTGAAAAGAACAAATCTGAATGGATCACACAGATTTCAAAATAGAGTATAGGGGACTGGGGTTGTGGCTCAGTGGTGGAGTGTTTGCCTCGCATGTGTGAGGCAATGGGTTTATTTCCCAGCACCACATAAAGTGAATAAATAAAAGTACTGTGTCCATCTACAACTGAAAAAATATTTTTAAAAAATAGAGTATAGAGGGGCCAGGGTTGTGGCTCAGTGGTAGAGTGCTTTCCTAGCACATGTGAAGCACTGGGTTAGATCCCCGGCACCACATACAAATAAAAAGTAAAATAAAGGTATTGTGTCCAATTAAAAAATAAATTAAAAAAATCACAGGTAAGAAAAGCTGAAACAAGTGAGACTACATCAAAATGAAAGGTTTCTGCATAGTAGAGAAAAGCACAGAGGGAAAAAAACTGTGAAAAGGGTTTGCATGCCATATATCTGAGAAAGGGTCATTGTTCAAAATGTATAAGGAACTTCTACAACTCAGTTGTAAAAACAGAAATAGAATACATGCAAATGGCCAGCAGGTATATGAAAAGATGATCAACAACATTATCAGGGAAAATGCAAATAAAATAAAAAACAAAATGAGATATCATCCCCACCTAACAGGTGGTTATTATAAAAAAAAAAAATCAAGGAGCTGAAATTGTGGCTCAGCAGTAGTGCTCACCTGGCGCAGGCAGGACCCGGGTTCAATCCTCAGCACCACATAAAAATAAAGGCATTGTGTTGTGTCCATCTACACCTAAAAAAAATAAATATTTAAAAAAATCAAAAGGTAACAATAGTTGGTGAGGATATGGGGAAATTAGAATCTTTATACTGTTGGTGGGAATATAAAATGGTATAGCCTTTTGAAGCTCCTTAAACAATTAAAAATACAGGGGCTGGGGTTGTGGCTCAGTGGTAGAGCACTTGCCTATCATGTGTGAGGCACTGGGTTCAATTCTCAGCACCACATAAAAATAAATAAAGGTACTGTGTCCATCTACAACTAAAAATACTTTTTTTGAATTAAAAATAGAACTACCATATGATTAAATAATCCCACTTCTGGGTATACATCCATAATAATGAAATCAGAGGAATTTGAAGAGACTTTATCACTGCTATGTTCATTGCAGCACTTAATATCCAAGATATGGAAAAAGCCTAAATATCCATAAACAGATTAATGGATAAAGAAAATGTGGTACACAAGAAGAATGAAATTTGAAGAAATTATGCTAACATGAAACAGCCATAGATAAATACTGCATGGTTTCACTTATTTGAGGTATGTTAAATAGTCAAATTCATAGAATCACAGTTGCCAGCCAAACTATAGAACTAGCCTAGGGGCTGACGACAGGGAAAATGTGGAGTTATTAGTGGGCATAACATTTGAGTCAAGCATGATTTATAAACTCTGTAGATCTGTTATACGTTGTACCTAAAGTCAACAATAATGTATCATACACCTAAGATCTCAAGTTTCCTGACCACAATGAAATAAAATTTTAAAAAGAAAGAAAAATAAGGACTTCCTTAGACAAATAAATTCATTTTCCGCAGACCTTCTCTATAAGAAATGCTAAAGGAAGTTTTTGTTTTTTGTTTTGTTTGTTTCTAGCAAATAGAAAATAACCAGGAGGATGGTGGACCTTAATTCAACTATCTCAATAATCAATTTAAATATCACTATTAAATAACACATCAGTTAAAAGATAAGATAGAACTTACCACCTTTCATAAAAGCATTTGTCTAGCTGCTATCTATAAGAAACCATTTTAAACATACAGATGGGGTCGGGGTGTAGTTTACTGGTAGAGTGTATGCTTTATAAATGCAAGGCCCTGGGTTTAATCCCCAGTACCCAAACACACACACACACACACACACACACACACATACACTCTCTCTCTCTCTCTCTCTCTCTCTCTCTCTCTCTCTCTCACTGAATGGTATGGAAGAATATACCACAGAAATACAGTAATAATCAAAAGAAAAATAGGGTGTCGATTTTAATATTAGACAAAGTAGGCTTTAGAACAAGTAATATCATCAGGGAGATATTACCTAATAATCAAGGGAGCAGTTCTCTAAGAAGGGATAATACTTGTTAATGTGTATGTAGCTAACAACAGAGCTTCAAAATAAATGCAAAAACTGATAGAATTGAAAGGAGAAATAGGCATACACACAATTATTAAGGACTTAATACCTTTTTCATAGCAAAGAATAAGGAAACCAAACCCCTCTCTCATTAATTGATGGAAAACGAAAGAAGAAGAAAATCAATAAGATTTCAGAAGACCCCCCGCAAAACATCAGTATTCAAATGTTGAATGTCAGTTTTTCAACGGACATTTGACATTTATAGAATACCAAACAGCCAACTACATGTCGTCTTCTTTTTTAAAAAAATTTTTAGTTGTACATGGACACAATACCTTTGCTTTTTATTTATTTATTTTATATTGTGCTAAGGATCGAACCCAGGGCCTTGCATGTGCTAGGCGAGCACTCTGCCACTGAGCCACAACCCCAGCCCCTACATATCTTCTTCAAGTACATGTGAGCATTCATCAAGATAGATCATATATTGGAACATAAAACAAGCCTCAGCAATTTTTCAAACAGTAGAAGTCATTCAAAGCATGTTCTCAGACCATAGCTGACTAAAAGTAGAAATAAAGCACAGAAAGATACCTAGAAAATCTCCAAATAATTGGCTATTAAATATACTTCAAAACAGGGCATGGATAAATGAGGAAATCTTAGAGGAAAAAATACTTTGAGATACTTTGAAAATGAAAATACAGTATATCAAAATGTGTGCAGTAAATTAGTGCTTATATGGAAATTTATGGCATTAAATGATATAAATAATTAGAACTCCAATTAGTACTATACTTCTACATTAAGAATCTAGACAGGAGGCATTCTTCTTGCAAACCAAGGAAGCAAGAAGCAATGCACACTTCTCCTTCTACCCTAAGACTTAGCCTGCTTCCCATTGTCCCATCCCTCTTGGGAGGGTACTAATAAGAAATATTGTCTGAAGTTTCACAGAAATGCCTCAGCATGGCCCTATTCAAAGCCAACCAGAACATCTTTCCTGCCACACCAGGCCCAACTCCCACTACACATTCCTCCAGTATGCCCCTGAACTGGGTTGCAGCAGATGTTTTCTCCATTAACTCAACTGGATACTTTCAGAAAAGATGGGAAATCCTGACATAAACCATCTTAAGTAACACAATTAGGGGAAGAGAACATCTACTCTGAAGGAAGAGCAAGAAATTATTGAACATGGCTACACATTCTCTTTTGTGTCCTTCCAATAATCTATTTAATTAAATTGTCAAACTGATTGACATGTTGTCCATAATACACCATTATTAGTATTTTAATATGTACAAGATCTGGAAGATTTATACTCTTTGTTTCCTTCTTTCTTTTACCGACGTTGGGCTTATATTGTTTTTATGCCTTAGAAGTGCTGATTTTAATTAGAGAAAGGCTAATCAAAACTACACTGAAATATCATCTCAAACCAGTCAGAATGGCAGTCATCAAAAATACAAATAATAATACTGAGGAGGATGTGGAGAAAAAGGAACACTTTTATACTGTTGGCAGAATTGGAAATTCTGCCACTATAGACATTCAACCACTATGGACATCAGAATGGAGGCTTCTCAAAAGACTAAGCATGGAACCACCATATGACCCAGCTATTCCACTCCTCGGTATTCTGAAGAATTAAAAGTCATCATACATGCATAGCCATGTTTTTACAGTAATACAAGAGCCAAACTATGGAATCAGCCTAGGTGTCCATCAACAGATAAATGGATAAATAAAATGCGGTTATACATAATGGAGTTTTATTCAGCCATAGAGAAAAATGAAATTATGACATTTGTAGGAAAATGGATGGAACTAGAGACCATTATGCTAAGTTAAATAAGTCCCAAACTTGGGAAGGTTAAGTGTCGTGTGTTTTCTCTTATGTGGAAGCTGGAGAGGAAAAAGGAAAAGAAAAATGGGGGTGGATCTCATGAAAATCAAAGTGAGGGCTGGGGTTGTGTGCCTCAGCTGTAGAGCACTCACCTAGCACATGCAAGGCCCTGGGCTCGATTCTCAGCATCACATAAAAATAAAAGTATTGTGTCCAACTACTTCTAAAAAAATAAATATTAAAAAGAATCAAAGGGAGATCAGTAGAGGAAAGAGACCAAGGGGTTAGAGGTTCAGAGGGAGGGGGAAGTGCTTGGAAATGATATTGACCCAATTATATTGTGTATTATGTGCATGTGCAAACATGTAACAACAAATCTCATCAGTATGTACTTAATACATAATAAATGTAATGCCCCAATAAATGTGGGGAAAAAAGAAGCGTCTGTTCCAGGATGAACATTAGCATGCAAGGACCTACATTTCTGTGAAATATTTTAATTGCACAACACAACTTTTTAAAAGTTATGTTCTAATTTTCACTGAATTTGTAACTTCTTTTGTATTTGAGAATAAGGTAAGAACATACCCTCTCATCTCTTCTATTAGCATTGTATTGATATTCCTAGCCTGTACATTAAGGGAAGAAAAAAAATAGTCATATAGATTAGAAAGTAAAGGGCTGGGGGGGGGGAGCAAATCAAACTCAAAGTAATAAAAGGATTTTTTTTTTTTTTCTCACAGTACTGAGGATCAAAGCCCGGGCCTCCTGAATGCTAGACTAAGGAAGCAATATTAATGATTAGAGCAGAATTCTATTAAAAAATAAAAGAAAATCAGTGAACCAAAATCAATTTGAAAATCATTAACTGTGTAATTCACCATAAAGGGGACTGAAGAACCATTTGTACATCATCCCAATTGATGCAGAGAAAGCACTTGACAAAATTTCTTGATTCATGTAAACAAAAATAGAAACAAAAAAATCCTGGATCTATCTTTACTAAAGTGTATCTACAAAAATTAACTTCAATCATTAACTCATCTTTTTGAGTTTGAGATACTGAATAAACAATGCCTGGCCTCATCCAAACAGTGGGATAGTTTTGTTTGGTTTTGTTGTTTTATTTTGTTTTACTAGTAAAACAACAACAACAACCAAACAAAATCCTCACACCAGCATACTAGCCTCAGTGACTACAGATACTGTGAACCATCACCACTTGATTTTCATTCTCTCTGTCCCCATTGATCAACCCGCAGCCTCCTTTTCTTCCCAAGAAGACGGAGGTCTATGTTAATATGTGATTGAAGTCCTTCCACAAGCTTGCTCTGGGGCCTCTATGAGTAATTCTGTCCCTTCAGAGTAATATCAGTATTTTCTGGAATGTTGACACTGATTGCTAATAAAAGTCTTCATTCCAGCAATGGATGCAGCCTATAAAACGGTTTCAACTAGATATTATAAGGCCAAAGTCAAAAACAAGTTACTCAAACACTGTAATCTGATTGGTTTAGGTAAGTGGATTTAAGTAGACTATGGACTCTGACGCTGTTTTATTTGTATATTAATGTTGAATAAATAAGTATGTTGTAGAGTGTAAGAGCCAGATATCTCTTGCAGGAAAAGAAGTTACAGGGCTTGGGTTGTGGATCCGTGGTACAGAGCCTGCCTAACGCCACATTAAATAAATTAATTAATTAAAGTTATTATGTCCGTCCACAACTAAAAAATGTTTGAAAAAGAAAAAGAAGTTACAAATAAGCCAAAAGGAATATTATAATGAACCCGTTGGCTCTGGACTAAAGTTCAAAATAACAGTTTGAAGTTGTGTTTAATATAAATGAAAGGTAGATTCAGAAATATGTTTTTTACACGAGGGGTGCTTGTCGGTTTTAAAAGAGAAGCACACTTGCTCAGAGATAAGGGAGGCGGAGGAAGGGAAGTGGATGAGGAGGGAGATGAAGAGACTTGCTTTGTTCGGGAAGGGATCCTTGACGAAAACTGAGGGCTTACCTCCCCTCAAGCACACACGCACCACCCCAATTTGTTACCCCTTTGGTTTGCTCAAATTACAAAACGTGCCATTTTACCACTAAACTTGTTGTACTTAGAATAATTTTTGGCTGAACCTAATAGGGTATTAGACAATGAAGGCATTTTTTATCTCCCTTACGACTGTGCCAGGCGCAGTGGCGCCCACTTGTAACCCCAGCAACTCTGGAGGCTGAGGCAGGAGAATCGCAGGTTCAAAGCAGCCTCAGCAATCTAGCGAGGGCCTGAGCAGCTTAATGAGCTCCTGTCCCTGAGTAAAAAACAAAAAGGGGGATGTAGCTCAGTAGTTAAGGACCCCATGGGGTTCAATGGCCAATAGCAAAGAGAGGAGAGGATGGGGTGGACACTAAGAATGTGTATGTTGGTGCGTCATAGCGGCGGGGGGGGGGGGGGTGCGTCACAGCCGGCAGAAAGCCGGGGTCCCTTTGTTTGTGTTAGGTGAAGACAGAACCAGAGCTGGTGCGGCAGTGGACTTTGTTCTGCCAGGAGCTAAAGATTACTGTAAATGTGTACTTGTCAGTCACCGGTGATGACCCAAATCGACATGACATGCTGGTCTAGTTGGTCTCAGCATTTGAATCTGGCAAAGATCGAACAGGGGGCTCGGGGACTCCCTATGGACTGGCTGTTCCCTGAGATTCCAAGCTAATCTGAAACACGAATAGGTTCAGAACTTCAAAATACTACAAGCAGGTTTTAAGAGGATGGGAGTTGACAAAATTCCTGTGGATAAATTAGTAAAGGAAAATGCCAGTACAATTTTGAAGATTGAGTGGTTGAAGAAGTTTTTGATGCAAACTACGGAGGGAAAAAGTATGACCTTGTGGCTGCCAGACAAGGTCAAGGAACTGTATTGGCTTCCTTATTGCTCCAGCTCTGAACAAACCGAAGAAACTGCTGAAGAAGTTTCGGTCCACAGAGCCCATCACCGCAGAAAACCACTGTGACTCCTAAGGCTGGCCCAGGGTGGTGCGAAAGAATCCTAGTGTGGGCAACAGCCCCACAAAGTGGTCAAATCGATGTAGCAGATCAACGTGTTGAAACTTACTGTGAGGACTTGGAGAAAGAGATTTCTACTTCAGGAAGGTAAGGAACATTGGACTGATTTACCAGGAGAATGAGGAGGCAAACCTCCCTGCATTGCAGAGGACTGTAGAAATTTCCTGCCATAGATGAAGGTTTTGTGATACATGATTGAGGCCCACCAGAGAAACAAGAGTATTAACAGCCTGGACTAGCAGAGCAGCATCGGAATTTCGTACTCTAAATTATGTGCTTAAATGTGAAATACACCCTTTTACAATTCTTAGGGGACCACTTTTTTGGTTTATTTTTGTTTTTGTACATCCGCCACATCCGCAGCCCTTTTTGTATTTTATTTAGAGACAGGGTGTCACTGAGTTGCTGTGGGATCTACAAGGCTAGGGTGTTTTCAGTATCTGCCATCCACATCTCTCCACTATCATGCGAATACTTTGCCAGTGTACTAATCTATTTGGAGATAAAATTCACTGATGTGTTACAAAATGTGAGTTTCTTTTGCAAAAAATACAGTACCATGTCTGGGCTAATTATTAATATTTAAAATATTTCTGTCCTTAACTCTCCCTCATTTTCTTTGCCCATGGCCTATTCACTCCCTTTGTCAAAATTCTGCAAATTTTTCTCAGTAGTTACCCACTGCTGAGATTGTTCAGTTCATGATGTGTTTGTATTGATTTGTCTATGGTGGTAGCTTATGTAGGAAACAAATGTTTTATGATCAAATTGCTGTGTAATACATTATCTGTGTGGAATTCAAAGAAAAACCCACACTTATTAATTAATAATTTAAAAAAAATGCAGGTAACTAACCATTGTTCCAATGGTACTGTTTCTCTTCTGTGACCTTTTAGACTTTTGTGGACATAAAATTCTATTTTATTAGGAACCCATTTTCCACCTAGTCTTTCTTGACAGGATTTCTGTCTACTTTTAAATATTTTCTAAATAAAATTAGGTATTTCAAGAAAAAGAAGGAGAATACTGTAAGATTCCAGTCTATTTCAGTGGTTTCTTATATCATCAAATCTTCATTTTTTTTTTCTTTGATCCACCGCCTTTAACTGGTCACTGTTGGTTCCTATACCTAACACTTCAAGGTTATAAAGCTAACTGCCAGATATTTATTTTTTTAAATTGTTTTGAAATTGTAGATGGACAGCCTGTCTTTATTTTATTTATTTTTATGTGCTGCTGAGGATCAAACCCAGTGCCTCATGCACGCTAGGCAAGCACTCTACCACTGAGTCCCAGCCCCAGCCCCCAAGTATCCATTTAGATGTGAGCCATTCTCATATCCATGTCTAAGTCAAAAGGAAAGAGTTGAGCTTGATTATAATGCCTTTTTTTTTTTAATCAGAAAACAGCTGGGGATATACCGTTTAGTGGTAGAATGTTTGTCTGGTATCCACAAGAACCTGGGTTTGATCCTCAGCACCAATAATAATAATACCAGAAAACAATTTTTTATAACTCCTCCCCTGAGCAGATATTATCTATTATCCAATACTGTTTCATATGATAACTCAGCTGTCAGGGAAAATAACTGGCAAAAGGGAATGAGATTGCCCTCCTTAACCTAGATTAATCATAGTTCATCCCTGGGAGAAGGCAGATTGCCACTGTGGCAAAATTGAGGGTTGATTTGCAAGGACTAATGTGTAAGCATTTAGACAGTCACAGTGTCTATTATAACTTCACAGTGCTGGTGCAGGCATGCGGTTCTCTATCCTTAGCAAGATACCAAGTTTCTCACAACATTCAAGCTTTCTAGATGTCCTGAGGTGACAGTGTATCATTAAAAAGTAGAGCCAGTGAATTAGCCAACTTGTAAATTTTACATCTTTTTGTTATACCTGATGGAAAAGATGCATCCTGGACATGGAATTGTGATGCCCTGGGCAGTGAATATCAGGACTGTCGATTAGGCTGCAGCAGAGGGGCAGAAGGAGCATGTAGGGAAAGGCAGGAGCAAGTGCTCAAGGATTTACATTTTGCTCTGACCACTGCTGTAGGAGCACTTGCATTCACTAGGAACGTCTTTCTTGCTAATATTTTGATAGTAGAAATCTCATAATGAACATGTTTGGGGGGCTGGAGATGTGGCTCAAGTGGTAGCGCTCTGGCCTGGCATGCGCGAGGCACTGGGTTCGATCCTCAGCACCATATTAAAAAAAATAAATAAAGATATTGTGTCCACCTAAAACAAAAAAATATATATTAAAAAAAGAAATATGATTGGTGTACTCTGTTGTTTTGTCTCATAAATTGAGGATTAAGGGAATACATTATTTTAGTTGTGACTCTGCTAATAATACTTCTGTCTAGAGGTCTGTTGCCATTTCTGTGTTCATTGAAATTTTTGTACCCAAGAAAGGCCCCAGTTTTTTCCTAACAAATTGAATTGGTACAGTATATTCTTGTATAGTATATTCATGTAGCTCTGGGATTTTGAATTAGTGAATATTCGTGATGTGTGGAAAAGCATGATACACTGATCTCAGTCACACAAAATGGGATGCTGTGTGTGTGCACACAGGACCTGGAAGGACACATCCAACTAAGCTGCTCATGACTGGATGACTATTCTTTGCTTTTATTTTTCTGCTTCCTATAATGCACATATTAACTTTTTAAAAAATAAAAGCTGTTTTAAAAACATGAAGGGAAAAAAGAAAAAGATACCAAGTTTTCCTTACAGAACTTCACAATGCTGGTGCAGCTGCTCAGAAACCATCTTATTCTGCTATCTCTTTAAAGTTTCATTATAATGATTGTAAGAAACCAATCCCAGGGTTACAGTGCTTATTATTGGCACAGGAAAGACTAGAAGGAAAAATCTCTTTGCTCCCAGGCAAATTTCCTTTTCTCACTATAATTTATCTGGCCAAATTTTCTTTTAAAAGATCTTTTTAGGGAAAATCTTCAAATGAACAACAAAAGTTATTTAAAATAAGTCAACAACAACAAAAATTGTTAGACAGTAAAGTAATAGATGTAGACTTAATGGTGCACGCCTATAATTTCAGAGACTGGAGAGCTGAGGCAGGAGGATCACAAGTTCCAGGCCAGCCTCAGCAACTTAGTGAGAACCTGTCTCAAAAAAAATAAAAAGGACTGAGGATGTAGGTCAATGGAAAAGTGTCCCTGGGTTCAATCCCAGTACCCCTGCTCCCATGAAGCTGTTTTTTCTGACACAGAGTTATTGATATATTCATGGGGTATCTCTCATATATGCATTCCTGTTCCTATCCATCCCACAACTAAGTTCCCTAGAACCATACTAGTTATACTCTGTGGGTGTGAATATTTTTGACCTTTCTGATAGATCCAAGTATCATTCTGCTAGAGGTGGTGTTTAATGTACCTATGGAAACAGGTTTCTGAAACACAAGTCAGGCCTCTCCTAATTAAGGACTTTTACTCTCTTCCCCAGCTCTGCCTCTTTGGACCCTGTCCCTTTCTAGAAAGAAGAGGAAATGACTGAGTCCCAGGTAAATATTAAATTTTCTCTTTGTTCCCTGCCTTATTCTGCAATGCAGTTTTAAGGAGATGGCAATAATCCATATAGTAAATTAGAAAGGCCTATATATAAAAAAAAAAACATTTTCAGAGGAAATAGAAGATTAAAACTAGGGAAGAGTTCAGATGTGGCTATTTTATGAAATGGGTCCATTCAGAGAGATTAGGCTTCAAAAATGAATTTCATTAAAAAAGTTTTTAGTTTGTTGATGGACTTTTTTTATGAATTTCATTTTTATAAGTACAGCAAACTAAAGCAGAAATTCATTACTTAATTTTCATTGTACGTACACAAAAAAACAAACATTTCCTAACAGAAATAAGCTTTTCTTTTTAAAAAATATTTATTTTTTAGTTATAGTGGACACAATATCTTTATTTTATATTTATATGGTGCTGAGGATCAAACCCAGTGCCTCATGCATGTTAGGTGAGCGCTCTACCTCTGAGCCACAATCCCAGCCCTAGAAATAAGCTTTTTTTATTGCCACTTTGATTAATGAAAATTGTGTGACTTATTATAATCGATAAGCTAGCTTTCAGTTGGTCTGTTTTGATCAAAGATAAAATAAAGAATATCTGAATTGCCTTAGCATTAGAATGCAAGTGAACATCAGAAAAAAAATTGGAATAAAATATAGTATTTCATATGATAGAATACTACACAATAAAAAAGACTACATTACTGGTACATGCAACAAGATGGGTAAATCTCATCAACAGAGCAAAAGAAGCCAGAAACAAAAAGTATATACAAAAGGTTTCATTTATATAAAGTTCAAAAGCTAGTAAAACTAATCTACTTTGATAGAAGTCAGAATAGTGGTTCCTTATGAGAGGGTATTTACTGGGAAAAGGCATGAATTAAGCTGAAGTGTTAAAAATGTTTAGTATTTTGACTTTGAGTAAACATGTCTGTAAGTGTCTCAAAAGTGTATCAGGTTGTACACTTAACATCAGCACATTGTACCACATTAATCTATGCATGCCATACCTCAATTTTAAAAAATTAGACTATCTGAAGAAAGATGTGGGCTATGTGGCTTTCAAATGACCCTATGTAATTGTCTTTTTCAGTGGGCATTTGCTTCTGATAGAGCCACAATGTAAAGTAATAATTTCTGGTAAATTCTTGTAAGTGTAGTTAACTAGACTGTGAGCAGGGAGTGTGTTTTACTTTGTTTTCTGCCCTATCTTCATCACCTAGTACACATTTTGTTTGAATATTCATAGTTTTAATGAATTGAACCCACAATCCCTTATTTCTTTTTTATTGACCCTTAGACTAAGTGATATTCTAATTCCTCTTCACGGATAATTCCTTTTTCTCAGAATTTAACCCTTTTGCTTCACACTTCTTTTGTGATCTTTCTCTCTCACATTTACCCTACACTCTCAGATATTGAACATCTCTCTCACTGCCTTTTCACCCTCAGCTCAAAGCTTTTTTGTACTGAGATATACAGTGTGTCTTTGATCTCAGTTAATTTCATCATATATTATTATTCAGTTATGTAAATAAACCACATTTTATTCATATGAGTTCCTGTTAATGGGCATTTAGATGATTTTTATGTTAGAAAAATTATAAGTAGTTGCTGTGAACTTTATTGTAGATGTCCATTTTGGACACATGCACATGTTCCTTAGGATATATACCAAAAGATGAACTTCTGCATCATAAGTTATATATGAGGTCAACTTTTATTGAAAACAGTTTTCCAAAGTAACTGTCAACAAATATACCCTAACAATATCTGAGGGCTCCCAGTCACTCCAAGATAACCTTCTTGAGTATATTTTCTATCCTCACAAGTTTGCCTTTTTGACATAATATGAACTCATAGGTGATAAAAGAGAAACTCAATTAAATCTGGGTCTACAAAAACTGTATTCTTTTTGATACAATAACCATAAATAAAATAAACCAATAACAATTTTAGTAATATATAGCAGACTAATCTAGTATTTAAATATATTTATAAGCCAGTAATTAAAATGAAATCTGGTAGAAAACTGGGGACATGAAAGAAATTATTTGCAATTGAAAAAATAAAAAGGAAGGGCTCATAAAAGTTACAAATAATGATATAAAGAATGTCAAAGTTTTACATAGATTATAAAATCTTCATAAGGAGTCCAAGAGGTGAATACTCTCATTATTTCCATGTTTCAAATACAATGGATAAAAAGGATAGAAAGATTAAGAAACTTGCTTAAGGTTGTAGATTGTATTAGAATCAGGAGTCTGAACAGTATTAATGTGGAGCCTTTGTTCCCAGCCACTTTCCTCTATGACTTCAGCTACCCTCATGATTAATAAAATGCAAATAAGATTTTTTAAACTATCAGATTAATCTAACTTACGAAAGACCAATCATACCTCAGATCTGGTCACTGAATAATACTACTGTGGGTCATGTAGCCCACATCACGTTATCTCTTACCTGGAACTACTTTGGTACCTTCCTACTGATCTCCCTTCATTTATCACTGATCATCTATAGTTCATTTTCTGTAGAACATTGAAAGGGAACACTGAAAACCTAAGGCATTAACTTCCCTGCTTAAAATCATCTCATGGCTTCCCATTATGCTTGGGATAATGTCCTTCACCAAACCAAACCCTTCAGGATATGCCTTCTGCCTCCATCTTTACCACTGTCTTGTGCTATACTGGTCTCTTATCTATGATGTTTCAGCCACATTGAATTTTCCCACCTCTGAAGAGATAAAGTTTATACCTAAAGAAACAACTTTAAACATATCATTATGTTTTATTATCCTGCATATTTTTTATAACTTTATTTTTTATGTGGTACTGAGGATCAAACCCAGTGCCTCACACATACTAGGCAAGTGCTCCACCATCAACCACAACCCCAGCCCACCATCCTGCATGTTTATATGACTCTCTTTATTCTGGTTGTAGCTGAAATATTACCCTCTTCAACAGCTTCTGTTACCAAATTCAAAGTATATTATTTAAACCCATTATCTTATTACATTTTAATGATTTATTACTATTATACTTTGTCTTGCTTATTCACTCATTTATTTTTTCATTTCCGTGTGCCCTAAGTATAATGTAAGTTCCAAGAGGACCAGAATGTTGTCTTTCTTACTGCTATCCTTAGTATCTAAATCTGTGCTGGATACATTCTAATAACTAGGTAATTATTATTATTTTTAGTTGTAGATGGACATAATATCTTTATTTATTTATTTATTTATTTAATATATGGTGCTGAGGATCAAACCCAGGGCCTCACACCTTTGAGGCAAGTGCTCTACCACTGAGCTACAGCCTCAGCCCTCAGTCATTTATTTTTTTGATTTAAAAATAACCCCAGAGCTCAAGTAAGAATTTCATGATATTCATAATGAAAAACCTCAAGTACTCCTAGACCCTAAATTAGCCTATAAGCTATTAAACAATATTTTCATTTTAACCTTTATGAGCTTCTCTCATATGTGGAAACTAGAGAGAAAAATGCAAGAAAACAAAAAGAAGGGGAGGGCTGTGGCTGTGGCTCAGTGGTAGTGCACTTGCCTGGCATGTGTAAGGCACTGGATTCGAGTCTCAGCACCACATATTAATGAATAAAATAAATGTCAATCAACAACTAAAGAAATATTATTTTTAAAATATCTTTATTTTATTGTTTATTTTTATGTGATGCTAAGGATTTAACCTAGTGCCTCACACATGTGAGGCAAGTGCTCTAGCACTGAGCTACAGCTATAACCCTATAGAATTATTTTTTAAAATTAAAAAAAAAATAGATGGGTGCATTGGCACATGCTTGGAATCCCAGCAGCTCGGGAGGCTAAGTCAGGAGGATCTCAAGTTCAAAGCCAGCCTCAGCAAAAGTGAACAACTCAGTGAGACCCTGTCTCTAAATGAAGATGTGGCTCAGTGGTTAGTTAAGTGCCCCTCAGTTCAATCCCCAGTACCCAATAAGTAAATAAACAATAAGTAAATAAACAAACAAATAAATAAATAAAACAAAACAGAAGGAAACCAATAGGATAAAGGGGATTGGAGAGGGACAATGGGAGGGAAAGCAAAGATATTGGGAAATGAAATTGAACAAATTATATTAGGTCCATGTTTGAGTATATCACAATGAATCCCACTATTGTGTATAATTATAACCCAATAAAACATTAAAATAAACAAATAAATGGACTTTAATTGGGAAAAGTAAAATCTGTCAAAGACTATTTTAAAGAATGGACTCTGTCCCTTTTCCATTGGCTTTTCCTGCCTAGCATTTCTATTTTTATTTTTTATTTTTTTAATGTATATTTTTTAGGTATAGATCGACACAACACAATGCCTTTATTTTTATGTGGTGCTGAGGATTGAACCCGGGTCCTGCCCGTGCTAGGCGAGAGCTCTACCGCTGAGCCACAATCCCAGCCCCAAGCCACAATCCCAGCCCCTCCTGCCTAGCTTTTTTAAAAAATAACTTTCCTAAGTATAGGATTCTTTATTTAAAGCTGCTTTTTTTTTCTTTCAACACTTTGAATATATTGTCCCTTTGTTATTTGGTCTCCATTGATTCAGCTGTTAATTTTATTGTAATTCCCTTGAAGATAATGAAGTTTTTCACTTGCTGCTCTAAGATTTTATCTTTACTTCAACCTTGAACTATGATGTGTCTAGGTGTGTACCTTGTTGTTTATCCTACTTGGAGTTTGTCTAGCTCCTTAGATAGCAGTGTTAAGTGTTTTTTACCAAATTTAGTAAGTTTTTAGTCATTATTTCTTACAATATTTTCATGTACTTTCCTCTCTTTAAAACTTCATCCTTGGGCTGGGGTTGTGGCTCAGTGGTAGAGTGCTTGTCTGGCATGTGTGAGGCACTGGGTTCTATTCTCAGCACCACATAAAAATAAATAAATAAAGGTATTGTGTCCATGTTACAACTAAAAAATATATTTAAAAAACTTAATACTTGGGCTGGGGATGTGGCTCAAGCGGTAGCACGCTCGCCTGGCATGCGTGCTGTCCGGGTTCAATCCTCAGCACCACATACAAACAAAGATGTTGTGTCTGCCGAAAACTAAACAATATATATATTAAAAAATTCTCCCCCCCCTTTAAAAAAAACTTATACTTTAGTACTGAAATCATATATATTTTGATGCTTTTACTGATGTCTCATATTCCTCTGAGTTTGTATTTACTTCATGCTTTTTTCCTTCTTCAAAATGCATAATTTCTGTATTATAGATATTTTGTATTTTATTGATGCATTATAACTATACATAATAGTGGGACTTGTTGTTATGTATTTGTACATGCACACAATATAACAATGTCACCAGTTTCTTTCCATAGGACCTCCCCCTTTCCTTCCCCTCTTCCCTCACCCTGCTCCCCTTCCTCTACTCTTCTGGTTTCCCTTCTGTTTTCATGAGATTCCTCACCTTCCTTTTCTCTCTAGGAGCTTCTGCTTATAAGAGAAGACATGACCTTTGACTGAGTTTGGCTTATTTCAGTTAACATAATGCTCTCAATTCCATCCATGTTCCTGCAAATGCCACAATTGCAGATTCTTTCTTCTGCCAATTCAGACTGTCCTGTGTCTGTGAGAAAATCTCATCTAGACCAGTGAGAAGTTGCTGACCAAAACTTTTCTATTAGGGGGATACTGTAGGTAGCAATAGTCTACAATCCAGTGCCTCCCCCCATGTTCAGTCTTTGGCTGGGTGCAATGTTTGGCTCTCAAACTGCAGGCTGTTTGCCAACTCTATTTGGGACTCTCAGCTGTGCATACCTCCATGGCTGCCACAGACATGGTACTTGAAGTATTCTCTTCATGACGTGAGTATTTTTATGTGTCAGGATTATAATTAACTGCCTGTAGTAGAAATCTCAGAAAACATTTCCATAACAGGACAGAAGTTTATTTCTTGTGTTGAATTTTAGGTGATAGCAGACTAGGGCTGGTCCTCTACCTTCAAAGGCCAGGGAACAAGATTCCTTCTGTTTTATTGCTCTGCCATTCTCAATAGTTGACTCCTACCTCATCATTCCACATGGTTACACTTGCCCTAGCATCATAATTATTTCAAGTGTCCTGACCTTCAGCAGGAAAGGTTTCCTAGAGATGATATCCCATCAGTGCCGCAGCTTTCTCTGAACCCTTAGTATTAATGGATATTCATATTCATGGAGTCATAAAAGATCCTAAAATAAATTCTTAGAAGGGCTGGGATTGTGGCTCAGTGGCAGAGTGCTTGCCAAGCATGTGTGGGGCACTAGGTTCAATCCTCAGCACTGCATATAAATAAATAAATATAAATAAAAGGTCCATTGACAACTAAAAAATATATTTAAAAATAAATAAATAAATTCTTAGAAACATTGGGAATTAGCTGTTGGGGACTTCTATCTCATCCCATTTCTGGTAGAAATTCCTCAAAAGATAAGGAAATACATTTTCTCTCTTTTTTCCAGTGCTGTTAAAGATTTTTTTCTTGTGTTCATATTCTTTGGGGCATTTTAATTTTGAACTAGGAGGGACTGTTAGATTTCTGTATTCAAATCACATTGCTTTTAAGAGTTTTTCTTGAAAATCTCTCATTTCTGAAACTCACACTATAACTATCTTCATACTATTTTCTCATAGTTGCAGGTATACTTTCTAGTGCTGGCCATTTATCAGGGCATCTTTTTTTTGTTGTTGTTGTTATCTGTAGGATTCTGTGACCCTCTTTCTCAATGTATGTAAGCTCTTTGAGCCATCAGATCTTATTTTCATGGCTACAGACACATACTAAAGGATGATAAACTAATTTCCAACAAAGATTTCTCTTCCTCTTGCAAGGGCATGGTGGACATGCCTGTAATCCCAGCTACTTGGGAGGCTGAGGCAGGAGGATTACAGGTTCCAGACCAGGCTTAGCAAGGCCCTAAGCAACTTACCAAGACCATGTCTCAAAATAAAACACAAAAAGGAATGGGTGCAGTGGCACATACCTGAAATCCCATTGGCTCAGAGGCTGAGTCAGGAGGATTGTGAGTTCTAAGCCAGTCTCAGTAAAAGCAAGGTGCTAACAACTCAGTGAGACTCTGTATCTACATAAAATACAAAATAGGGCTGGGGATGTGACTTATTGGTTAAGTGCCCCTGAGTTCAATCCCTGGTACCCCCACCCAAAAAAATGGGTTGGGGATGTTGTCCATGGGTTAAGACCCCTGGATTCAATCCCTGGTACCAAAAAAAAAAAAAAAAAAAGAAAAGAAAAGAAAAAAATTTCTCCTCCTTTTGAACAGTATGTACAATTGGTAAATTAATGTCCTGTTAATTTAACCTCAAATTTTACTGCTCATTCTCTCCCTGCTTTTGCCACCATCCAAATCCTGCTTTCATTTTTCCTGCCCTTGGTATTTAGGAGGTCCCAAGAGAGTTAAATTGAAAGTTTTATTTTTCCATTTCTTTTACACTCAGTATAAATTGGTACCCGATATCTTCTCTTTAACCCTTGATAGTTATTAAAGGTATGTACTTGCTAAATCAGTGAATGAACATGAACTGACAGAATGTTTCTAATATTACTGTTGTTGTTTTTTTGTTTGTTTTGGTTCTTTGGAAAATGATAACAGGCCAGGTTCTTTTAACCTCTTATTTCTGATAGTATCTGAACAAGGTTCAATATATTGTCAACATCCCCTGAGATGGAGACTTCAGATTGAACAGGAGTGTGTTGTTACAGGGAACAGTGACATTCAAAGATGTGGCCATTGCCTTCACCCAGGAGGAATGGAAGCAATTGGACCCTGCTCAGAGGAACCTGTACCGGAATGTGATGTTAGAAAACTATAACAACTTAATCACAGTAGGTAAGACTAGTTTACTATATAATTCAAATTCTAGAAATATGAATTTTTCCATATTTTTAAAACCTATTTGGGAAAATGTTTTTATATGGAAATAAACATTTTGGGAAAATATGTCTTAAATATATGGAACTTTTCAATTTTTTCTTTGTCATAGTTCTGAGGATTGAACCCAGGGGCACTTTACCACTGAACTCTCTCAACCCCATCCCTTTTTATTTTTTATTTTTAGACATGGTCTTGTTAAGTTGTCCTTGAACTTGGGATCTCCCTTCCTCAGCCTCCCAAGTCACTGGGATTACAGGTGTGCTGAACACTGTGCCCGGTGGGAACTTTTAAATGCTTTTTGGCTGTGAGATGCTTTTGTTCATGTGGCTGCTGACACTGCAGCTTTCAAAACAGAAGATCATCCTTGGTTATGAAAAGACACCAGGGCAGCATTCCCAGAATCCTCATTTTCTTGTCTGTCACAAAGCCAAGTTTTCCTGGGCCAGCCTGGATTCTTGGTTTGTTCTTTGTTCCCGGTATATGTGCCCAAATCTCTGTTATTTGTTTGACAGGCTATCCATTCACCAAACCTGAAGTAATTTTCAAGTTGGAGCAAGAAGAAGAACCATGGGTGGTAGAAGAAGAAGTATTTAGGAGACACTGTTCAGGTTAGTGGGAGGGAACCAGACAGGTAAGGATGGGGATAAAACACTATGAATGGTTAATTAGTGAGCAGTTGATCCAACCCGAAATGTTCTCCAGAGGTATTTTCTAAAACCCTGTAGACTTTTGTAGTAATAGCTGGTGTGGACTCTATAAAACAAAGATGTCATTTTTAAAAAATAATTTTTAGTTGTCAGTGGACCTTTATTTATTTATGTGCAGTGCTCAGGATCGAGCCCAGTGCCTCACTAGGCAAGCGCACTGCCACTGAGCCACAACCACAGCCCTAAGATGTCATTTTTTGATAGTATGCTTTCCTCAGAACTTAGAGGTCTGGGTTGGCCTTCTAATCTGGGTGCTGGGCAGTAACCTTTTCTAATCAGTTTCCAACCCGACTTTAATAATATTCTGTTATTGTATCTAAAATCTCCCTGTCCACCTTTTTAAAAAGCATTCTTTACTTTTGTATACTGACAATCATGAACTTTGAGTTGTTCAGATAAATCTGTTGACATTTATAGTCCTTTACTTCCTACTCTGTTTGTTGTTTGGATCATAGTCATACTTTCTACTATAGTTTTAGCTTTTGCTTTCATACTTTAATTATGATTACCCCCTTATCGTCAGTAAAAATTTTATTCAGTGCTGATTTTCCATTAGCTTCTTCTATATTTCCATTTTCTTCTATATTTGTCACGTACATAAGAGAACATGTATGATGTGTATATACATATACATGGGTACACATACATCTATACATGCATTTACATATATGCATAACATGCATAAACACATACACATGTATTTTTTTACCCTCCAAAGAGACTAATAATTTATATTTCTACCAATAATTTCTGTCAACATAGTCTGTTTAAAAATTCTTTGCCAACGTGATAGGTAAAAATAACTGTGATTTTAATTTATATTTCCTTTATTATGAATGAAGGCAAGTATTTTTTTCATATGTTTAAAATCTATATTTCTGGACTGAGGTTGTGGCTCAGCAGTAGAGCGTTCATCTAGCACGTGCAAGGCCCTGAGTTCAATCCTCAGCACCACATAAGAATAAATAAATAAAGATATTGTGTCTAACTACAACTAAAAAAAATATTTAAAATCTATTTCTTTTTATAAACAGTTTATGTCTTTTGACCTTTTCTCTTTTAAATTCTTAATCTGTATGAACGTTTAACACAGTAGGGTGACTGGCCTTCTATGTGTTATATATGTTTTTTCATATTTTTCCTCAGTTATTTTTTTATGTACTTTTTATCACCATCACTTTTTTAAAAATGTAATATTTTCCCACGGAAGATTACCCTGTTTTACTCCTCCTTTATATATGGTGTAATTATATTTACATAATTGTTAATAATGATTTATCTTCACATTTACTCCAAAATTAAATAATTGTTCCAACTTTGACATCAAGGCTTTGATGTCAGTGGCACACTGATATCGTAAATGGAATTTGGAAGTGTTCTTTCATGCTGTAAAATAATTACACAGCACTGGTGTTATAATTTCCTTAAAACTTAGGTAGATCTTACCTGTTGAACTATGTGGAACACGTGGATTTTTTAGGGAAAATTTCCTTGACAACTCTTTTTATTTTTCTTTTTATATTTATATTATCCTATTCAAATGTTTTAGTCTTTTTTGGTATTAACATCTTCCAATTTACCTTAGATTGTGTTTATGATCTGTTTAACGCAACTATTTTATTTTGTAAAGTCAGCAGTTGTATTTTGTATTTTTATAAATTCTTTCTTTCCTTTTTTTAAATCTTGCTGGATATTTCAAATAATTCCTGTGTTTTATTCCTCTTTATGTTTTTATCCTGTACTTCTTTAGAAATTCTATACTATATATATAGCTCTTTTATATTCTGTATTTCTGACAGTTCCAGTATTTAATTTTTTAAAGATATATTTTTTAATTTTTTAGTTGTAGTTGGACACAATGCCTTTATTTTATTTAGTTTTATATGGTGCTGAGGATCGAACCCAGTGCCTCACACATGCTAGGCAATTGCTCCAGTCCTATTTTGTATTGTATTTAGAGAAAAGGTCTCACTGAGTTACTTAGTGCTTCGCCATTGCTAAGGCTGGCTTTGAACTCACAATCCTCCTGTCTCGGCCTCCAGAGCCGCTATGAGATTTAATTTTGATGTCTCACTTGTAGTTGCTTCTTCATGTATTTGATTGCTGATTGTGAGTTCAAATGGCGTTTATCCTGATTCATAATAATCTTGTTCTAATTTGAAGTTGCTTTCTCCTGAGGATGATTTGCACATGCCTCTGGGGGATAGCAAGAAGCATAACCAATTCATTCTTTGTAGGAGCCTCAGTTAAGCTTCTGTTATTGACCCAAGGCTTATACTTCAGTTAGCAGATTTTTGATGTTTTTTTGTGTTTTTTTTTTTTTTGGCCTCGACATCAGACCAAACCCATCCTCCAGCTTACTTACTAATTTCCTTTCCCAAATCTGTTTTTAGCTAACAGTGATCTTTGTTTTTTTCTTTTAAAAAAAAAAAAAAAAGGCGGTGTGTGTGTGTGTATGTGCTGGGGTTGCTCAGCGGTAGAGTGCTTGCCTCGCACATAGGAGACCCTGGGTTCGTTCCTCAGCGCCACATAAAAATAAATAAGTGAAATAAAGGTATTGTGTCCAACTACAATTAAAAAAGAAAAAAAAAAAACACCTGGGGATTGAACCCAGGGGACCTTTACCACTGGAGCTACATTCCCATCCCTTTTTATTTTTGAGACGGGGTCTCTCTAAGCTGCAAAGGCTGACTTCAAACTTGGGATCTTCATGCCTCAGCCTCCAAAGTAGCTAGGATTACAGGAGCATGCCACCACTCCAGATTTTTTATTGTGTGTATGTGAGAGATAGGTGGGTGATTTATAGGTATAGAGGTTAATGCTACTTCCCACAAGCCTAATAATGCATCACAATGTCCATTTCATCCATCATCCTGTTGTTTTTGCAAGATGAGGTTATTGTACCATAATTCTGATAGTAAAGTCTTACTTTTTTCCTGCTTGCATAGTATTGTTCACTTCAGAGGTGGCTTTGTTTTCTTCTCTTCTAATTATTTTCTTGGTTCTACTGGTAAGCATTTTATCCCTTTAAATTTTTTTTTAAGTTGTAGAAGGACACAATACTTTTCTTTAAATTTATTTTTATGTGGTGCTGAGGTTCGAACCCAGTGCCTCACACGTACTAGGCAAGCGCTCTACCACTGAGCTACAACCCCGCCCTTATTCCTGTTTCTTTTCCCATTGTTTCTTCCTCATGCATTCAAATTTCTATTTGGGGCCTAGATTTACATATGTTGTTTTAAAAATTAGCTTTTAAAAATTCATGGCAATATTTTTTAGTCAAGATTATCACCTGTGGATTGCAAACTTTTTTAGCTTGTATTTTTGTCTGCTTTCTTTATGCCAAGATAATTTTTTTGTAATATTTATTTTTTAGTTTTTGGCGGACACAACATCTTTGTTTGTATATGGTGCTGAGGATCGAACCCTGGCTGCACACATGCCAGGCGAGCATGCTACCACTTGAGCCACATCCCCAGCCCTTATGCCAAATTCTTTTCTATTAAAATTTTTGTGATCTGATTCTAATTCTTTCTCATTTCTCAGTTTTTCTTTAACCTACTATTTTAAGAAGGATAATATTGGAGGAAAAAAAGGAGTGTTCTACTTTAGAACAAAGGTCAGCAAACTAACCAAGTCTAGGCCAGGTACTTTTTATTGTAACTAAAGTTTTATTTGGGACATAGCCACATACAGTTAATTATATCTTGTCTGTAACTGCTTGCACATTACAATAGCAAAGTTGAATACTTGCAATAGACTATGTAGCCCACAAAATCTAAAATATTTACTATCTAAGGCTTTAAGAAAAAGTTTGCCAACCATTATCTATAGAAATGTATCTCTACTTCATTTTGAAGCCCTTTTATTCTTTGGAAGTTTTTTTGTTCTTTTTAGTTATACAGGACAGTAGAATGTATTTTGACATATCATACATATATGGAATATACCTTCCCATTTTTGTGGTTGTATGTGACGTGGAGTTACACTGGTTGTGTGTTCATATATGAACATAGGAAAGTTCTCAATCCATTCCCATCTCCCTTCCCCTTCCCCCGACTCTTCACTGTCCAATCCACTGAACCTCTACTCCTCCTTCCCTCCTGAAGTCCTTTATTCTTGATGCTTGTGGGTGAATACGTATGTTTAGGCCTTATTTCTTCTCATTCAGAAAGGAACTGGAGCTGCAAGTCTAAATATCACACCTTCTGTAAGATTACAATAAACCAAACTTACATCAACAGGTGAGGCGTTTTCTTGTTCAGTTCTGCCTTTTCTCATACATCAATAGTCTCCTTGATCTGTACTCCCAAATTCCTACACTGTAAGCAATGGTTAATTTATTCTGACATTGAAGGTGCGATTTCTTTTTCTTTTGATACTTCAACTGCTTTTTTGCCCAAGATCAGCATGAATAGCTGGCTTCTCTTGGAATCTTTCCCATTCCAGTCTTCATCATATTTGTCTATATCAAACTCATTTATTATAACTGGGTCTCCAGCTACCTCCTTAGGTCATACTTCTTTTTTGTAGAAAGGAAAAGATAACAAAGACTTTTTGTACTCCATCTAAAACATGGAATCTTTTCTGTCACATTTGATATTTTGGTCTTGTCTTTGAAGTTCTCTTTCACTTCTGCTTGGATAATACCCTGATGACCTGATCTTACCTTCTCCTTCCACATCTTTTGCTTGATTGTGCTTCTCTTCTTCCAAGTACATGAGGTGATCTAAGAGCTTAGTATTCTGTCCTTATAACCTGCAGCCAAGCCTCTTAATATTCCTGCTTCCAGGACAATTTCACAGGAATTTTTCCCTCGCTTCATGCTCAGTCTGGCAGAAAGGGAGAAAAATCTCCATTTTGCCACTGGAAATATTGTGCCACTCTTTAGTATATAGACTTTCACTTAGTCTCCCTGTGTTCAAGCCAGTTTATTTTTCTTTCTTTTATATTCCTCTGCCGAGTCCCTGACTCTGGAGCCTTTTTTGATTCCATTTCTCTAAAACCAGAGAGTAGTCTCCCATCTTCTCTAGGATAAAGACATAATAGGCATCTCATGCACAATGTAGGCATCTGTTTTGCCATCTGGACTTGCAGTCAGTCCTCTAGTTTTTTAACCCCCTCATTCATTCTTATCTTTCATGGTACAAGATTTCTTTCTTTCTTTTTTTTTTTTTTGTACCAGTGATTGAATGCAGGGGTGCTTAACCAATGAGCCACTTCTTTAGCCTTATTTATATTTTATTTAGAGACAGGGTCTCTCTAAGTTGCTGAGGCTGACTTTGAACTTACAATCTTCATATCTCAGCCTCCCAAAATGCTGGGATTACAGGCGTGCAACACTGCGCCCATGTGATTTCTCTTAATTCTTGAGCCTTTCTCTAGTTATGTCATGGGAATTGGATTTTGCTTTTTGATATCTTCCTCTGCAGACACTTGAGTTTCAGCTCTCTAAATTCTTCTTTATATAAATATTTCTAATTGTCAGTGGATTTTTACTTTTTTTTTTTTTAGATTTATTTATATGTGGGGCTGAGGATCGAACTCAGTGCCTTTCACATGCTAGGCAAGTGCTCTACCACTGAGCAACAACCCCAGCCCTCTAAATTCTTCTTACATGTAACAGTTCTTCATCATCTTCCCATCAGCTAAAAATTATCTTTACATTGGTCATCAATTGTTGTCTCATTGGTTTTGTCTTTGTTAGTTTATACCTTTTTATTTATCCTTATTACAGTCTGTGGTGGAATAAGAGAAAAACCCATGTGTCTACTGTACCGTATTTAATTTTAGTTTTCCACTGTGTTTTACCCCCCCCTGCTCACTATATTTGTACTCTATTCTGTCAACCTAGGTGGGCTCCTCCATTTTTATGCTCCAATTCTTAATACTACTTTTTACCTTCATGTTCTTATTTTATTGATTTCTACAATGTTCAGAACAATTTACTTATCCACCTTTTTGAATATACAGCACATTCTCATAGTACAACAATTTATATACATACATAAATATATAAACACAAACATACACATATATATATATATGTATATGTATGTATATTTAGTTTTAGATGGACACAGTACCTTTATTTTATTTACTTTATGCCATGCTGAGGACTGAACACAGTGCCTCATACATGCTAAACAAGTGTTCTACCACTAAGCTACAAACCCAGCCCCTCATAGTACAAAGTTTTTAAAGTAGAAAAGGTAATTCTTCTCTTACCTATTTATCCTCTATAGTGGCTACTGCTCATTTCCTTTGAGCTATTACTTATATTTTCAAAATTTTATATTGAAATCTCTAACTTGTGATTAATGTCATCTTTATATACTAGTGAATGTTCTTATCCAAGAATGTAATACCTTTTCCCAGGGCTGCTGAAACAAAGTACCACAAACTGGGTGAGTTAGAATAATAGAAATTTATTCTTACAGTTCTGGAGGCCAGAAGTCTAAAATCAAGGTGTTAGTAGGGCCATAATCTGAAGAAGTATCCTTTCTTGTCTCTTTTAGCTTCTGGTAGTCCCACCTCTTCCTTGGTTTGTGACAGCATGACTCCAATCTGCATCTCAATATCATGCAGCAGTCTTTTAAAAATATCTCACATTGGATTAGTAGTTTACCCTATTCTAGTAATACTTTATTAATCTTCAGTGACCCTATGACCAATTGAGTCCATATTTTGAAATACTGGGAGTTAGGACTTCACCATATTTTTAATGGGGCCCGCATAATACCTTTCCATTTGTTCATGTATATATGTTCATTTTAGTTTTCTTTTTATGGTTTTTGGAAATTTCTTATTTTTTCCTTTTTTTTTGTATATTTGTAGTCTATGTAAATGTGGTTCTTCTTCTATTATTAATAGTTGTTGTGTATATACAAAGGTTATTGAAACTGAGTATTAATTAGTATTTAGTGAATTTCTTACCTCTTATAATACCTTTTCAGGTGACTGGACTTTTCAGGTAAATAGTTTTATTGACGAATTATGTTAATTTTACCTTTATAAATTTTTATATCTCTGGTTTATTTCTTTTATTTAATTGCACTTATAGTGTAATACTAGTGGTGATAGTACTCATCTTTTCTTATTCCTGACTTTGATTTGCTTCTGGATTTTACCCAGGAAGTACAGTGCTAATGTTTGTGTAATACATTACTTCCATTTCATAATGTTTTTTTTTAATGAAAATAGGCATTGTTTTTGCATCTTTTAAATTATCTGTGGATTATTTGCTTTTTCATTATTGACCTGTGAACATACTTCCATGTAACAATAGAGCTTCTGATAGTAAAACAAAAAACATACTTATCATAATTATCTACACAATTATGATATGTATTACACTTACTGTGCATCTGGGTCACTTTTTTCCCTCTGGATCACTCTGATATTTTACATAGAATTTTTAAATTAGTTTTCATAAATGAAACTGGTATATAGTTTGCGTTTTTGGTTCATCATCTTGGTAAAGTTGTAGTATTAATATTATGTTTCAGACACAAAAATAGGGAATTCTTCCATTTTCTTCTTATTATTTATTTTATTGTTTATTTGTTTTGTAACATTTTACACAGAATGGAGTTTTATCTTAAGTGTTTTTTGTAATTCCCATGTCAATCTCTCTGGATAAATTGTCTTTATGTTCTGTTTTTAGGAAGTTTTCACACTTTCCTCTTCATTTAATGGAAATTGGTGTATATAAGTTTTCTACATCTTCTAGAATCAGTTATCATAATTTACATTTTCCAGAAAACTATTCACATCAGTTATAAAACTGCATTTAAACTGAGTTCTACAACACCTGAGTCTTGTGATTTTTTTTTTTAAGTTTCCTGGGTTTTTTCCCCCTCTATCATTATTTCTTCATACATTATTTGTACATTATCTAACAGGTTATTTTCTTGCAGATCTCACTTAAAAATACTCAAAACTGTTTGAATTTATAAATATCTAACTTCACTCACATTTACTTTCCTGAAATTCCATTCTCAAAACTGAGAAGATAGGAAATATATGCTCTTGAAATTTGTTTAATAATGGAAGACAAAACACTAAATCAAGAATCAATCCCATTGTAACATTTTTTGACCTTATAATATTGGAAAAAATTCATAAGTTGCATTTATTTGCAATCTGTTTTAGGAGAAATATGGGGAACTGATGAGCATCAGAAAACCCAGGACAGACTTTTGAGACAAGTTTTCAAGAACACACTCACTGAAGAAAAAGTCAAAGAATATCCTAAGAAATTTGCAAATGCATTTACTCCAGACTCAGATTTTATTCCTACTAGACACAATCTCTATGAATATGACTTGTTTGGAAAGTGTTTAGAACATAATTTTGACTGTCATAATAATATGAAATGCCTTATAAGAAAGGAACATTTTGAATATAATGAAGCTGTGAAATCTTATGACAATAAGTCATCTCTCCTTGTAGTAACCCCCTTTAAGTGTAATCATTGTGGAACAGGCTTTAGTCAAACATTGGACCTCATCAGACACCTAAGAATTCATACTGGAGAGAAATCCTATGAATGTAACAAATGTAGAAAAGTCTTCAGTCACAAGGAAAAACTAACTAAACATCATAAAATTCATAGTAGGGAACAGTGTTTTGAATGTAATGAATGTGGGAAAGTTTTCATTAAAATGTCAAATCTCATTAGACACCAAAGAATTCATACTGGAGAAAAGCCCTATGCATGTAAGGAATGTGGGAAATCCTTCAGCCAGAAATCAAATCTCATTGATCATGAAAAAATTCATACTGGGGAGAAACCTTATGAATGTAATGAGTGTGGAAAAGCCTTCAGCCAGAAGCAAAGCCTCATTGCACATCAGAAAGTTCACACTGGGGAGAAACCTTATGCATGTAATGAATGTGGCAAAGCCTTCCCTCGAATTGCATCCCTTGCTCTTCATATGAGAAGTCATACAGGGGAAAAACCTTATAAGTGTGATAAATGTGGAAAAGCCTTCTCTCAGTTTTCAATGCTTATTATACATGTGAGAATCCATACAGGTGAGAAACCCTATGAATGCAATGAATGTGGAAAAGCCTTTTCTCAGAGTTCAGCCCTTACTGTACATATGAGAAGTCACACAGGTGAGAAACCCTATGAATGTAAGGAATGTAGAAAAGCCTTCAGCCACAAGAAAAACTTCATTACACACCAGAAAATTCACACTAGAGAGAAACCTTATGAATGTAATGAATGTGGGAAAGCTTTTATTCAGATGTCAAATCTTGTCAGACACCAGAGAATTCATACTGGAGAAAAACCCTATATATGTAAGGAATGTGGCAAAGCTTTTAGCCAGAAGTCAAATCTCATTGCTCATGAAAAAATTCATTCTGGAGAGAAACCCTATGAATGTAACGAATGTGGTAAAGCCTTCAGCCAAAAGCAAAACTTTATTACACATCAGAAAGTTCATACAGGAGAGAAACCTTATGACTGTAATAAATGTGGTAAAGCCTTCTCTCAAATTGCATCCCTTACTCTTCATTTGAGAAGTCACACAGGGGAAAAGCCTTATGAATGTGATAAGTGTGGGAAAGCCTTCTCTCAGTGCTCACTGCTTAATTTACACATGAGAAGTCATACTGGTGAGAAGCCCTATGTATGTAATGAATGTGGAAAAGCATTTTCTCAGAGAACATCCCTTATTGTGCATATGAGAGGTCACACAGGTGAGAAACCTTATGAATGTAATAAATGTGGAAAAGCCTTCTCCCAGAGCTCATCCCTTACTATACATATACGAGGTCATACGGGTGAGAAACCCTTTGACTGTAGTAAATGTGGAAAAGCCTTCTCTCAGATCTCATCCCTTACTCTCCATATGAGAAAACATACAGGTGAAAAGCCCTATCACTGCATTGAATGTGGTAAAGCTTTCAGCCAAAAGTCACACCTTGTTAGACACCAGAGAATTCACACTCATTAGGTTCCCTGTGGTATGGGAAAGCCTTCAAAGGAAGGAACACCTCATGGCACATTACATGACTGATTCTAGAGCAGAGAACTAGGAATGTGGGAAACCCTGATGAAGATGTCATTAATTTATGAAACATTAGAGATTTCTTTTCAAGGTGACCTATTGGAGGAAAAAGCTGACTGTCACAATCTTCAGCAGACACCTTATTGATAATAATGTTCTCATTTAAATCTGAAAGAAAATATCTGCTTTCAGAATATCAGCATTATAGTTGAGCTCAGCAGTACACTAAGCAAGAAAAAGAAGATGGAGGGGGTAATAAAAACTATAAAATAACATTTTATGTAAGAAATAGTTCAGTAGAAAATGTGTTGATAAAAAATATCTAAGAATAACACAATCATGAGTAATGAGACATTTATATCTACAAAGTTATAAACCATGTTGAAGGGGCACAAAATAACACTTGAAAGTGGAGGGAAATGAAATTATGTCTGAAAAGACTTGACATTTGTAAGAATGCAAGTTCTCTCTCAACTCTCTAATGTACTTTCACTCAAAACTTACACCAGTTATATTTTAAAGAATTTCACAAACTGATTTTAAAATTCTATATGGATGGTAAAGGTCCACACTCAGCTGCAACAAACCCAAACATCTAGAAAAGGATACACTCTACTACTATATATCATCATGTGCTTTACTTAAAGCTGTTGTCACTTAAACAGTGTCATTGAAACAAGGATTTATACAGAATTCCAAGAAGATATGGGAATTTTATATATGACTATTCTATTGAAATCATTGGGGTAAGGATGACCTGTTCATAAATGGAAGATTTGCATGAGCAAGTTAGCTCTCTCCCTTATACCATATACAAAAATAGAACCCAGATGTAAAAAGTAAAACTCTAAAACTATGTTGAATATATTAAAGTAATAGGATTTTTTCAAATCACAAACATGGAATAATCAATTCTCTTTTGTTATACCAGCCCCCAGAGCACCCACAGATGTGTACAAAGGGATTGATCACTGTGTTCACTGCATCATGGCTTGGATTACCCTAAATTGGACTTTAACATATAAATCTCCCTCAAGAGATGGATAGATCAATACAATGTGTTCATTTCTATGATATAATGCTACACAATATTTAGGGAGGAGATACAAAATTCACATATAGTTACATGGATTGATCATAATTTTAATAGAGAAAAATGCAAACTGCAGCGAAACCTGGTATAACATTTGTATAATTAAACAGTGCAAGGGACAGTACTGTATGTTGATCATGGGTCCATATATGCTATCGGTTGCCTTTTGAGATGTGGAAAGGTTTTCTGGGAGTTGTTACACTGATCTGTAATATTTCTTAATAAAAGAATGAAAGCAAATATAACAGTGGTGACAAATCTGGTCGTCAAAATTAGAAATATGGAGTTTTAAAAATTTCCTTCTTGCCTTTATTTTCCTTTTTAAATAAGGATCAGCTAGGTGGGGGAAACATGGGCCTATAGAAACAATTTTAAAATGGATTTTTATGATTGATCATATACTAACATTTGTAGAAAATTCTCTTTACGTAAAACAAGCCTCACTTAAGGTATTGCTTTGTTTACTCTCTTGATGACATTAAATTTGGATGAAAATTATCAGTATAGATAGCATTGGTTTGAGGCTGAGTTTTAAGATTTTAAATAATTTTTAACACAAGTTTTTCCCCAAGTTGAAAGCAATAAAGCAACAAAAATTATTTAATTTGGGAATAATTTAACTTTCCATCTGGGAGAAGAAGAAAAAAGTTCACCTACATTTGGGATTGTTTTGGAGTGGGGGAAGAGACCATTAGTTAATATTTTAATGTCAGGACATGGGTAGTTACCAGCATCAGAGCAGGAGCAGTTTCAGTATATCTCAACAAAGCTTTCTTCAGTTTCTAGATTCTTAAATGGGCGTTCAGATCAGACAATTAGAGACCAGTTATACAGGGACAAAATACAAAAGCACTCCCAGGCCTTAAGTTATGACCTGACAGCCACTGAAAGATTGTACAGCTGGTGGTGCTTGCCTGTGATCCCAGCAATTCAAGAGGCTAAATCAGGAGGATCACAAGTTCAAGGCCAGCCTCAGAAATTTAACAAGACCCAGTCTTAAAGCTTGTTTGCTATTAAAAGTTTCATGTGCATGGTGTGGTGGCACACACCTGTAATCCCAGCAACTCAGGAGGCTAAGGCAGGAGGATCACAAGTTCAAAGCCAGCCTCAGAAACTTAGTGAGGCCCTGTCTCAAAAAAATAAAAAGGACTGGGGATGTGGCTCAGTGACTAAGTGCCCCTGGGTTCAATCTCCAGTCCAAAAAAGAAAAGAAAAACCAACTTCATGGGTGCCTTACAAACCATCTCTATCAATCAACCTTATCAGTTTCAGAGACCAAGTGCACCATTAGAGCCAGGATGCTCTGGCTGTGACTCTGCGGACAAACAACAAAAGGAATAAAAACTGTTGAGGGGCCATCAAAATGTAAAATTCCCAGGGCCCTTCACTTGTTACTTGCCATGATTTGTTACTTCCATTTCCCACCTATGTGTTCTCTGAACAGCTACAGCAGCTCATTCTTGTCACAAGGCAGAGAGGTTTATACAGGATGCAGCATTGACATAGACACTAACATTTGGCTCCAGGAAAAACAACTGACTTTGCCTTCCTCAGTTAAGGTGCCCTCACAGGAAAAGAAAAACACCTTTGCAGTGTACCTAAAGCCAAGGAACATTCCTAAACCTCAGCCCTCCCTTTCACATGATTAAAACTAACTCTCCCTTTGTACCCAAAGCCAGCCTGACCCTCTGTTGTCAGTACTGGGTCTCCCTCTCAAGTAGAGCCCTAATAAAGGGTCTTGCCTGTATGCTCACTTGCCTGACTTACCTTCACTTCTGCCGTCACCAAGTCAAATTCCCATGTCCAGCATCACAGGTACAGATTTTGTTTGTTCCAGGTAAGGGCCCAGTGAATGTGCAAAGCTCACTTCCTGTTGGAAGAAGGTTGGGCATTCAACTTGCTTTATCATTCAGTCATCTGGAAGCTAAGATTCTGGGTTTTGTTTTCACATGGCATGGCTCTCCAACTATAGGAGATGAGGTTTCTTTCAGGATAGACAGAAATTTTCACATCATTTTATGATGCACTTTGAGCTAGTCATTTAAAGCCCTGAGGTCAAGGGTTTCTTTCCTCACTTTGTCCAGCCCAGTTAGCAACAACCCCTCAGTTTCATCATACTCATTAGTTGGGCCAAAATATTCAAAGGTATCAAATACATGGTCATTCAGAACCTTGCCTTTTTTGATTACAAATACCCAATGGTGATATGCTTCTTATTTCTTGCTACATCTTGCCATGGACTATCAATGCCCTCGTCATCACTGAAAAGTAGAGTTGCTAATGCCTTGAAATCATATCAGATTAGATAATCAATTCCAGAGACCCCAGAACCTATTAAAACTCATCTTTCATGGGGCTGGGGCTCAGCGGTAGAGCACTCACCTAGCACATGCGAGATGCTGGGTTCGATCCTCAGCACTACATAAAAAATAGATAAATAAAGATATTTTAAAAAATAATAAAAACCCATCTTTCATATTGCCTTGAAAGCCATTCTTGGTTTCAAAAATCTTCATCAGGTTTTCCCAAAAGAGATTTATATAGGTTTATAATAATACGATATATTAAAATTATATCATGTGTTGTCACACATATATTTAATATATGATTTTAATGTACAATTTTGCATTTTTAAATGAATTTTTTTGGTACCAGGGATTGAACCCAGGGTTTCTTAACCACGAAGGCACATCCCAGCCCTTTTTATATTTTGTTTTGAGACAAGGTCTCACTAAGTTGCTGAGACTGGCCTTGAACTTGTGATCCTTTTGCCTCAGTATTCACTGGGATTACAGGCATGTGTCACCACACCAGCCTATATTGATACTTTTTAGAAAATACATATACATACTTCTGAAATTCATTCTAATAGTTACCTGTGCAAGAAGACAGGATAGATGAGGAAAGGAGTGACAAGAGGAAGAGGTTTAAAAACAAGTGTGATTGTAAAAAAATACCATATATGTCTTACTTATATAGAGGCGATCAATGAAAAGGTTTATAATTTACATGACCTATCAAAAGCAATACAATGTCTCTGTTGAGAGAAAACCATTATCCTTTCAAGACCTGGGTAAGCAGAAGTGCTTCAGACCACCTAACAGCCCAGCACAGCCAGTCAAAAGCCTCCCAGGCATGGAGGCTAACCAGACTATTGCAGGCTGAATGCCAAGGCCTGTGGCATCAAACATTATCACCATACCAAGAAGAGGTGGCCAGTACTGGATATTGGTATGCTGCCATAGACAGCCTTTCTCTCAATTTCCCTGAAGGAGGAAGATCAATATCAGTGTGCCTTTACATAGAATGACTTGCAGTTTACTTTTTACTGTCCTCCCATAGGGGCACCTTAACTCCCAGACTTTTGTCAAAGGGTGGGGCTTGATTAAAGGAAGCCCAAGTCTTGTCACAAGTTTTGGTCATACTTTATGAAGATGACTTTTCTTTCTTTTTTTTTTGGTACTTTATCCCCAAGCTGCATCCCCAGCCCTTCTTTTTACATTTTGCATTTTTAAATGAATTTTGTTGGTACCAGGGATTGAACCTAAGGGAGCTTAACCATGGAGCCACATCCCCAGCCCCTTTTATATTTTGTTTTGAGACAGGGTTGTAGAGATTGGTCTTGAACTTGCAATCCTCTTGCCTCAGCCTCCCAAGTTGCTGAAATTTCTTTGGACCACGAGGAAAGGAAAAACAGAATATTCTAGAGAAAGTTAAACAGAATTTCCTCTTCCTGATTGTACCCAGTAATAAGAAGGAAGCACAACAGCACGTAGGCCTCTTCTGATACTGAGGATAGTGCATGCTCCATCTAGATAGCTTCTGGTGATATTTCAGGGTGACATGAAAGGCAGCCATCTTTGAAGCTCAACATCAAGACTGGAAGCCATTCAACAGGCCATGGTGGAGTCACTCACTGCCTTTGAGACTTTGTTGCAGCCTTCAAGCCCAATGGAAATATAGGTGTCCACAACCCTTATGCATTCTGATTGGAATCTGTGGCAGCAGGAAACTGTCAACTGGGGTGTGCAGATTTGGAAAATGCCCATGGCCTGAACCTTCCTAGAAATATGCCCTTTGGGGCTGGGTTTGTGGCTCAGTGGTAGAGAACTTGCCTATCACATGTGAGGCACTGAGTTCAATCCTCAGCACTGCATAAAAATAAACAAAACATTTTATAACTACAAAGTCTTTTTAAAAAGAAATATGGGAGCATCTCACTTGCACCTAGAATCTGATGGAGATGGAATATCTCACCAGAAAAGCATCTTATTTAACTCTGAGACCTGAACTTCCCATCCTTTCCTGTGTACTTACCAATCCCACTAATAAAACTAGCCATTAGCTGGTTGCTGAGGTACATACCTATAATCCCAGCAATGTGGGAGACAGGGGCAGGAGGATTGTGAGTTCAAAGCCAGCCTCAGCAACTTAGCAAGGCCCTAAGTAACTCAGTGAGATCCTGATTCTAAATAAAATGCCAAAAACCACCAGTCTGGGGATGTGTCTCAGTAGTTAAGCACCCCTGGATTCACTCCCCAGTACCAAAAACGAAAAATCAAGATAGGTCAGGACCCCTAAGCAGGTGGCCAGAAAGCATCTCATAGGAGATGCCCTGGCCTCTCTCATAGCTACCTGGGGGAGATAGAAACAATTTGACCAAGTATGGATGAATACATGGTCTAGTTTATCAGTGGTTCTGGGCAACTGAAAGGTGATAGATTCTACCACTGCTATCATCTGCCCCTTGGGTAGAGGCTACCTCATTCAAAAGTGGATAAGGATACCCCACCCAGGGCACTGAGTTGCTGCAGTGGTGATAACTGAGTTACCCCACCTGATATGTCTTGCTGCATCTCTATTTATTCCTGAACCAATGTAAATGGTCCAGCCATTTGGTCAGGAGACTAGCAACAAAAATATCAGATTATTCAGAAATTTGAATTACTACAATGAAATATGCGATACAAGCTACTTATGAGGTCAAGAGAGGTCTATATGTTCCAGGGGTAGCAAGAGCACCTTAGAGAAAGCAGAGAGAGGATGGCCTGGATCCAGCAGTCACATTTGGGGCATTCCCTACAATGACCTAAGCACCTCTCACCAGGTTCCACCTGCTAAGGGTACACTGAACCTCTCAATACCACCAACCTGGGGACCAAGGCTTTACCTATGGACATTGTGGGAATATTCCTTCGAAACAAAGCATCCTGTGTGGGAACAAGGACTGTAGCAACAACTACATGAAGTGAGCAAATCTTTGTCATTTGTGTGGATGCTCACTGAGGAGGGACTTTCAAACATGAATATAAAGGGAGTTTTAAGCTGACAGAGGCTGTGTACCAATTGTAGTGGTCGCCAGCCAGGTGCATCAGTGAACCAGTCATGGAAGTCCACCTCAAATTCAGGAATAGGCCAAACCCAGGGGAGTAATCCTTAAAGATACAGAAGCCAAGGATGTGATTCAATCTTGATTTCTGCCAATAAGTGAGAGAGATACAGGGTCCGAAGCCATATATAAATTATGGGTTTGTTTGAGCCAACATAAGGCAGGGAAGCTGCTTTTCTGCTTTTACTGGGTGAGATTCCCCATTTCAAGAAAGCTCAGAGCATGCTGGCACCCTGCCTTAGCTCACAGCCCTAGGATCAAACAGGCGTCCAGAGATGGGTGTAATCTGCCAAGCACCAAACAAACTGTTTACTTCAAGACCCCTGCCACGCTGAAACCTTTGATGTAGTTCCCCTTAAATAAAGGATTGGGGGCTTTGTAGTAATTCAGTTCCAGTTCCTATCAGGGCTGGAAGACCCATCAGATGCCCCCTTTTTAAATCTAATTTCTGGCTTTGTCTTTATTTCTTACTGATTATTTCAGACTTTTTATTTTCCCAGGTGACTCATACCTCTGAGCAGGAATCTGTTTTACCGGGTGCTGGTTACCCTAGCATAATACAACATGGAGAATTAGGATACAGCAAGGGCATCAGCCCAACTTGGATCTGGCATTTGATCACACTGGACCTTTAATACAAGTTATGAATTCCTGGTACCTCACAAGAATTGACATCTACTATGACCTGGAAATTCATGTTTTAGTCTGTTTTGCATTGCTATACTAAAATACCCAACAGGAACAACTTAGAGGAGGAAAAGTTTATTTTGGCTCACAGTTTCAGAAGTCTTAGTCCATAGACAGCTGACTGCATTGGTCTGGGCCCAAGGTGAGGCAGAACATCATAGGAAAAGGGTGTGGCAGAGGAAAACAGCTCAGGACATGGCAAACAGGAAGCAGAGAGAGCTATACTCATCAAGGACAAAATATAAACCCTGAAGGGATTCTTCCAGTAACCTGCTTCCTCCAGACACGTCTATCTGCCTACAATTACCACCCAGTTAACCCATATCAATGTATTAATCCATTGATTAGGTTACACCTTGAATAATCTATGATCATTTCATCTCTGAAAATACTTGCAGAGTATTGTCTCTCACACATGAAATATGAGGGAACACCTCATGTCTAAATCATAAAACCATCTGCATATGGTATATGATGCTGGTACCACTGTGTTACCTTAGACAAAATCTCTACCATTTTAACAAACAAGAGATACAACAGTGGGCATAATCCCACACCATGTGCTGGACCTTCCATGCTCCATACCCACAAACTAATGAAACCATTGAACAACAAAATGGAAAACTAAAATAACAGTTAAAGAAGGGGCATCAAGATAGATTGTTAGTAGGATGGCATTCTGGCCTCACTAGAATCATTTGGACACTCAACACTGTACACTAATGAAAGAGAAACAGCACTGCAATGCATCTTGATAAATATAAGTGTGGAGAAAATGGAGGACCAGTTGGTCACCTGACTAGGCTATGGCTGAGGCATCCCAATCTTGGTTTACCCAAACATTCTTTTTCTCTTTTCCACTCTGAAACACTCTGCCCAGGGGTGGTTTGTGATCCATTCAGCTGTTATGCCTTACATAGCTCCTCATGCTTCCTCACAGAGTGTTTACCTCCCTTAGAACCCTGAGGGAAAGGGGAAGAAAGCTATAGAATGTCAGAATACCAGAATTACCTCGGTTACATCAGGAGTTCTCAACAGCCCTGTACAGGAGTAGAGGTTGATGGTGCTGTATAACATGCATACTTTGTACAGGACCTTACCTTATTGCCTGGATTCAGTGATCACAGCAGTTCAAGGGACACAGCAAGGGCAATGGATTCATCTCCATTAGGATACTTTGGACAATTCAAACTTCAACTGATGGAACAGGAGTTTCTCTAGCCGTCGAAGTTATCAGGAGTGAGGGCAGAAGCTGGGGAGGAACACTGCCATCTTTTTTCTCCTCTCAAAGACTCCTGATAATACTTGGGTTGACAACAACCTCATCAAAATCAGCACATCCCTACAGATAGTTTAAAACTCTTTGTGGCTTCCTTCCATAGCCTCTGATTCATATATATGAAGATTCCTGAGCCTAGTAAACCCTCCAGAGCTGGGGTTGAGTCTCTCAAACTAAGAAACAGCTTGCATTTTTTTTTCTATTTGGAGATGGGATTTTACTGTTTCCCAAATTGAACTCAAAACTGTTGGGCTCAAGCAGTCCTCCTGCCTCCTGGCTCTGGGACCACTGGTGCATGCTGCTGTGCCTGGCTTTGAGGCCATAGAACTTGCCTTAGGATACAAGAGAGGGAGAACACAACTTTGCCTCTTCTGAATAAGGCAAATATACCTCAGAGATGCTCAAGGATTGTGTTTAAGTAAACTTCATAATGCTAATAGCAATGATTTAATGATACTAACAAGTAGGTAAGGACTTTGTATATATTATTACCTCATCTGATCTTCAAACAATTAAAAAATAAAATTAAATTAAAAATAAAGACATAGAAGTGCAATGTTAACTATTTCCTCCTCTTTACAGATGATGGATACTGAGAAAGGTTAAGCTAACTTATCTAAAGTCATATTGTTTGTAGGCAAAGGAACCCAGAATAGAATTCAGGTTTCTCCAATTCCCAAACTAATCTTCTTTCCATAAGAAAACGCGCCTATAGGAGAATATTTGCCTTCTCTTCTAAGTTATATGGAGTCACATTTAAGGATTCTCATTACAAGACCAAGTCTGCAACTCATGAAGACATCTCTGTACTCGGAAACTTCAACATGAGACTCAAAATCCTGTCTTCTCTCCCAGAAGTGAGTTTTCCAGAGATTCTTTAAGGAGAAGAAAGAAGCAGGGATTCACAGCTGTAGACATCTGAGTCCTTAGAAAATGGCTCTGCAAGGCTACTATCATACTCCAACAATAGACACTGATGTTGCTTGTACCAACCTAAAGGCATGGCACTGGAAGGGGCAGGAACACAGAGATGAACGCTCGGAGCTTCCCGAGGAGGCCGATTTTTTAAGGCACTCTACCCTTCTTTGGCAGAGTCTGCCACTATTTGAGGCAGAGAAAGAAAATGCTCCTAATCACTAACAGCACAGAAGCTTGAGGTTACTAAGGGTTACTCCAGCAGCAGCCACGCAAAAGCTCCTTGCCACACGGGCACAGCTGCCCTTGGTCACAGCAGCTCACCAGCCTGGCGACAGCAGCGTCACACAGCACGCGATCATCCCGCTTTAGTCACACTCATGGTCACGCACACACTAGGTCCCACGTAGTCTCCCGCGAACAAACGGTTCCGGTCCCACGTGCAGACCTCACGGCACCCCAGGACCGCGCAGAGCCAAGGAAGACGCGCGGCCAAACCAGACCCACACGGACACGGATACTCAGGCGCCCCAACACTCGGGCTCAGACTCTCCCTGGTCCTCACGGCTGGCCCGCGGGGAGCACCCGGACGCCCCATCTGGTGCCCTGCCCGCCCCACCGCACGGGCCAATGTCGCCGGTAACCGCTCCCCCTCCCCGAGACAGCCGCCACATCACGGAGATGATCAGCCGCAGTGGCGTCTGGGAAGCGTAGCTCTGGCCGGGGAGGGCGAGAAACGCTCCGAGCGCAGGGTCCTGGGGGACGGCCCCGCCCCGTCCCACTGTCCAGCGGGACGCGCCAAAGCGGCTGCTTTCGCCGAGAGGGGATTTGGGGCGAGGGGAGGAGCGGAGGGCACCCAGTCAGAGGCGGAAAGGAAAAGGCTCCATAGGGTTTCTAAGGACCTGATGTCCACCAGCAAGCTCCAGGGCGCCGTCCTAGGAAGCCCCAGGCTCCTGGAAGAGGAGCCCTGACGAGGCTTGTCCAAGCGGATCAACAAGCCGACTCGCCAGTTAACGTTAATTCCCGCCCTTCGTTGCGTTAGGCCCAGGCCCAGACCCTGGAAGGTAACGTCGGGAGGCTTGGTTTTCCCGGGGTCTTTATTTGCCTCAAATCCAAGGGAGCAGGAGAAAGGGACTCCTGAGAGTTCCGGAAACAATGAAAATGCCTGGCGCCTTGGAGGACACGGAACTCCTGTCTCCAAGGAAGAGAACCTTGAGGGGACGCTAGGTCAGGCGCCCAAGTTGCAGGTACAGTCTTTCACAGGTGTTAGGTCCCTAGGGGAGTTGGCAGAGGGAAGCTTTGGGGGGAACTTACAGCAACAGGGTTCACCAAAATTTACCCGAGGTGCTGCCCAAGAAAAGACAATGGCTTCCTATGGCCAATACCCACCGTAAACTCAACTTTTCTGCAAAAGTCTATTTGGGAGCAGAATGAGCTAAATACCTAGGTGGGTATTTACTTCCAGTGGTATATACTTCCACTGCTCTTTCTGGAAGAATATGTGAAGAGTTTCTGTGCAAATGCCTTTTAAAAAGCTGACCAAGATTCTCCTGGTGGCACTGGAGAGGCTAGCAAAAGAAGTCAAGATTTGGGGAAGTCACAATGCTTCCCAACCATCCTCATGACACAAGTGGAAAATAGTAATATTTGTATGGCACACTGGATTGTACATATTAGGGAGTAAGTTGAGCTGATATAATAAAGATCCCAAAATACAATGGCCTGAATAACATATCTTTATTCCTCCCTCACGTAACGGGTGGGCAGTCCCCAGCTGGTAAGATAGCCTTGCCCTCCTGAATAAATGTTTTTCATCTTTGGGGCAAGAAGGTTCTTAAAATTCTTATATCCAAGCCAACAGGGCAGGGAGGGCAGCAGAAGCAGAAACAATACTTCCTAGAGTTGCAACCCAGAAATAATCATCCTTTTGGCTTCTCTCTCATTGCTAGATAAATTGGACTTCATAAAATTAAAAATGAGCATCAAAGGGCATTATCAAGAAAGTTAAAAGATAACCTACAGAAATGGGAGGAAAAAATCTTAAATCAAGTACAGGATGAGGATCTAGTATCTAATTCATATAAGGATTCTTTATGACTGAACATGGCAAACAGCCAAATTAAAATTTGAGCATAGAACTGGACTAGACATTTCTCCAAAGAAGATATACAATGTCCAACAAGCATATGAAAAGATGTTTAACTTGTTAGTCTTTAGGAAATGCAAATCAAAACCACAGGTATCATTTCACATATAATAGGATGGTTATGATTTTTAAAAAGGAAAATGAAGTGTTATTGATGTAGAGAATTGGAAATTATCACATCACACAGAGAGCTCTGAGAAACTTCAGGTTTGAACAGAAGGGCCTAGGACCATTGTTGTTTGGGACTCAACCCATATACAAGAGATGAATTCACAATTTTATCTCCCATTAACAACTAGCTCTCAGACCATTCAATTTCCTGTGCTTGATTTTATCATTAGTAATTTCTGTGTTAACTATTTGTATATGTTACATTCTTTGAAGTAATTCTCACAAAATCTTAAAAGGCTGGAGTTATTCTAGTTGTACAGATGACTAAACTGTGCCTGAAAGAAAGAAAATCACTTCAAGTTCTCCTAATCTAACACTACACATAGGTCTTATTCAAAAGCCCATATTTAGGCCAATAATAATAATAAAAAAAAGATACTTCCACTGCTACTTCTGGAAGAATATGTGAAGAGTTTCTGTGCAAATGCCTTTTAAAATGCTGACCAAGAAGGTAACTCATCCTTCTTATCACTGAAGTACAGGAAGTCATCTCATGGCTTCAAAGAATTTACTTTTATCCACCATCTAGTCTATTACCCCTTGTATTGAGCTCTGTGAATAAAGAAGAAAATCTTAGTAGATATAGCAAATTGATGTGTAAGTAGCACTAGAAATCAATGAGAAAGCATGTCCTTAAAGGGAAGCATTTAGTCCAGCTGTCTCTAAAAAGGGTTAGGTCAAAATGGCAGCAATTTTGTTAAAAATCCCTGCACAGTCCTACCATTCAAATTTAGAAGCTGCTAAAAGGGCCCAGGAGGGCTGGAGATGTAGCTCAGGGGTAGAGTCCTTATCTAGCATACAAAAAGCTATGTGTACCACATGTACACAGTACAGCATAAGGGACCAAGACTTTACGAAAATAATAAACTACACAAAGTTTTGCATTGTTTTCTTTAAAAAAAAAAGTGATCTGAAATACTTTGAAAAGAAAGAAAATCTTCTGTATGAGGGAGATAGCAAATGTCATGCATGTGAAGAAATGTAGTCTCACTTCCTTGGGGCTCATTTACAGTTACTTGAACCAAATAGTCATTTAAAAAATTTTTAGATGTTGATGGACCTTCATTTTATTCATTTATTTATATGCAGTGCTCAGAATTAATCCCAGCAAGCACTCTGCCACTGAGCTTTAGCCCCAGCCCTAAGCCAGATATTTTACTGAGAGAAAAAAAAAAATTCCTATTTTATGGGGAAACTCCTATTTCTAATTTTGTAACTTCTTGTTCTCTCCAAACCTAAATTTTTCGTGAATTTGGATGGGAAACACTGAGAATGAATCCAGAAAAACAAATTATTGCCAGAGAGTAAGAATCCATGCCAAGATGTCAAGCACTGCTGGGGAAGGAATCATTTCCCCTCAGTGTGGCCCAGAGTGTCTGTGTCCTGAAAATTTAGCATCAAAGTATATCCAATTAAATAAAAGTTGTTATGATTGTGAAAGGTCACACATTCATCTGACTCAAAATAAAAATGTTGAGCTGGGGTTATGGCTCAGTGGTAAATCGCTTGCCCAGCATGTGTGAGACACTGGGTTCGATTATCAGCACTGCATATAAATAAATGAATAAAATAAAGGTCCATCAACGACTAAAAATGTATTAAAAATTAAAATAAAAATGTTAAAATGCAATATTCAAATACCTAGACATATAAAACCATGAAGTTAGCAGAGTATTAAAAATATAGGAGGAAGGCTCCCGCCGTGCGCCAAGCCAGCCCCGGAGGAGGAAGGCTCCCGCCGGGCACCAAGCCAGCCCTGGAGGAGGAAGAAGCCCGGCGCCAAGCCAGACCGGAGGAGGAAGTCTGGCCCCGCCCCGTGTGCTGGTCTGGAGGAAACCCATCAACCCTTAAAGCCCATAAAAGAGGGTGTGGCTTCCAACACCGTTCTGCGGCTGATCCAGGTACCCGGTTTCCAACTCCCCCACCCTTAGCTGCGATAACTCAAAATATTTCCCACAAGCTTTTGGGGGTTGTAGCTATCAACGCAAAACAACAACTGTTCAGGCACCTGGTTTCTACCTCAGAGACTAGAAAAGGGAAGATACAGGTGGAAGCTCATTTCCTTTCACACTGGCTATACCCACCACCCTGAATACAGAGGCTCAAGCTAGGAATAGACAATGTCACCTACTGGAAGCAAGGAAAACAGAGTTCTGAGAGACTTTTTTTTTCCTCTTTCTTTCTCTCTTTTCTTCTCTCTCTTCCACAACTTCAACATATGTGAAACCAAGAACTGTGCATAAACAACCGAATTACCAAGTAATATAATATAGAGGAAATGCATATACCCCACCTTCCCCCCATTTTTTCTTTATTTCTATCTTACTTTCCTTTTCCTTCTCTTATTTCTCTTTTCTTCCTTGTTATGTTTTTTCTCTTCTTTCTCTTTCATATTCTCTCTATCCCACTTTCAATCTCCTAACTTTTGCTATCTATACGTAGGGTAACTATCTAAATACAGATAGGAGGTTGAATCTATAAATTCTTCCATAAATTACCAGCCTATTGGTTAGAATTCTCCAAAGATGCTAAGTTAGTTTAACCTCATACCCTCACTCCTTTCCCTCTAAGTATAACATCCTTCGTCTGAAATTAAGTTTTCTATAAGCCACCAGATATGGTACGCCTTTTATGAAACTAATGAATATATTCTTAAGTAATAATTAAAACCAATATCTATAGACTTAGAATCTAACTATAAATGTTTTAAGAATGAAAATTTGTGCTTAGATAATGTGCTGTTGATATTGGGAACTGTTAATATTGTCTTTCTCCGCAAAAGAGGGATTTTGGAGCTATACAAGAACAATACAAATATATAAGGGGAAAAACATTAACACAACAGTTTCACAAAACTAGAAAGAATCATGAGCAGTATGAAAAGACAACGAAAGAAAGGACCACAAACAATACAGGTCAATTCAACAACAGACGAGGTAATATCTGCAGCGGATGGAATGTCAGACAAAGAGTTCAGAAAATACATGCTTCAGATGATCTGGAGTTTCAAGGAAGACATTATACAGCAAATTCAGACAATGAAAAATCACTTTGACAATGAACTACATAAACAAATCCAAGAAGCAAAAGATCAACTCTATAGGGAGATAGAGGATATAAAAAACAAACAGAAATCCTGGAAATGCAGGAAACAATAAACCAAATTAAAAACTCAAATGAGAGTATTACCAGCAGAGTAGAACACTTAGAAGATGGAACAAAGTTTTTCAACTTGAAAAGAACATAGACAGCTCAGCGAGAATGTTAAGAAATCATGAGCAGAACATCCAAGAATTATGGGATAACATCAAGAAACCAAACCTAAAAGTTATTGGGATACAAGAGGGTATAGAGGTCCAAACCAAGGGAATGAGCAATCTATTCAATGAAATAATACTAGAAAACTTCCCAGACTTAAAGAATGAAAAAGAAATCCAAATACCAGAAGCCTACAGGACACCGAATGTACAAAATCATAAGAGATCTACACCAAGACATATAATAATGAAGATGTCCAACATACAGAATAAGGAGAGAATTTTAAAAGCCACAAGAGAGAGGAAGCAGATTACATTTAGGGGTAAACCAATCAGGATAACTGCTGATCTTTCAACACAGACTCTGAAAGCTAGAAGATCCTGGAATAACATATTTCAAACGCTGAAAGAAAATGGGTTCCAACCAAGAATCATGTATCCAGTGAAATTAAGCTTCAGGATTGAAGATGAAATAAAAATCTTTCACGATAAGCAAAAGTTAAAAGAATTTGCAGCTAGAAAACCAGCTCTTCAAAACATCCTTGGCAAAACATTACAGGAAGAGGAAATGAAAAATAACAAAGAAAACCAACAGCGGGAGGTAGTACAGTAAAGGAAAAACTAAGCATAGAGGAAAAACAAATCATGTTAAACAACTTACATAATCAAATATGGCTGGAAATACAAAACATATCTCAATAGTAACCCTAAATGTTAATGGCTTAAATGCACCAATCAAAAGACATAGGCTAGTAGAATGGATTAAAAAAAAAGATCCAACAATATGCTGCCTACAGGAGACTCATCTGATAGGAAAAGACATACACAGACTGAAAGTGAAAGGTTGGGAAAAATCATATCACGCATACGGACCATGGAAGCAGGCAGGGGTATCCATACTTGTATCAAATAAAATAGACTTCAAGCCAAAGTTAATCAAAAGGGATAAACAAGGACACTACATACTGCTCAAGGGAACCATACACCAACAAGACTTGACGATCATTAATGGTGCAGCTACGTTCATCAAACAAACTCTTCTCAAGTTCAAGAGTCAAATAGACCACAACACAATAATCATGGGAGATTTTAACACACCTCTCTCACCACTGGACAGATCTTCTAAACAAAAGTTGAATAAAGAAACGATAGAGCTCAATAATACAATTAATAATTTAGACTTAATTGATATATACAGAATATACCACCCAACATCAAGCGGATACACTTTCTTCTCAGCAGCACATGGATCCTTCTCAAAAATAGACCATATATTATGTCACAGGGCAAATCTTAGCAACTACAAACGAGTTGAGATACTACCATGCATTTTATCTGATCATAATGGAATGAAATTGGAAATCAATAATAAAATGAGAAAGGAAAAATCCTACATCACATGGCGATTAAACAATATGCTACTAAATGAACAAAGGGTTACAGAAGACATCAAAGAGGAAATTAAAAAATTCTTAGAGGTAAATTAAAACTCAGACACAACATATCGAAATCTCTGGGACACTATGAAAGCAATACTAAGAGGAAAATTCATTTCACGGAGTTCATTCCTTAAAAGAAGGAAAAGCCAACAAATAAATGACCTCACACTACACCTCGAAGCCTTAGAAAAAGAAGAACAAATCAGCAGCAAATACAGTAGAAGGCAAGAAATAATTAAAATTAGAGCTGAAATCAATGAAATCGAAACAAAAGAAACAATCGAAAAAATTGACAAAACTAAAAGTTGGTTCTTTGAAAAAATAAATAAGATTGATAGACCACTAGCCACGCTAACAAAGAGAAGAAGAGAGAGAACCCAAATTACTAGCTTACGGGATGAAAAAGGCAACATCACAACAGACAATTCAGAAATACAGAAGATAATTAGAAATTATTTTGAAACCCTATACTCTAATAAAATAGAAGATAGTGAAGGCATCGATAAATTCCTTAAGACATATGAACTACCCAGATTGAGTCAGGAAGATATAAACAACCTAAATAGACCAATATCAAGTGAGGAAATAGAAGAAGCCATCAAAAGACTACCAACCAAGAAAAGCCCAGGACTGGATGGATATACAGCAGAGTTTTACAAGAACTTTAAAGAAGAACTAATACCAATACTCCACAGTCTATTTCAGGAGATAGAAAAAGAGAGAGAACTTCCAAATTCATTCTATGAGGCCAATATCACCCTGATTCCCAAACCAGATAAAGACACCTCAAAAAAAGAATACTACAGACCAATATCCCTAATGAATTTAGATGCAAAAATCCTCAATAAAATTCTGGCAAATCGGATACAAAAATATATCAAAAAGATCGTGTACCATGATCAAGTAGGATTCATCCCTGGGATGCAAGGCTGGTTCAATATACAGAAATCAATAAACGTTATTCACCACATCAATAGACTTAAAGATAAGAACCATACGAGCGTGTGGGAGGAGGCGGTGGCCAGGGTGAGGCGCGAGGCTGAGCGCTCGAGAGCCGACTTGGAGGAGCGGATGTAAGTCAGAGTATAGCAGAAAATGTCCACTGAACGGACTTCTTGGACAAGCATGTCCACTATTCAGAAAATAGCCCTGGGCCTTGGGATTCCAGCCAGTGCAACAGTTGCCTATATCCTATACCGCAGATACAGGGAAAGCAGAGAAGAGCGGCTGACATTTGTTGGGGAGGATGACACCGAGATAGAGATGCGAGTTCCCCAAGAGGCTGTGAAGCTCATCATTGGTCGGCAAGGAGCCAATATTAAACAGCTTCGGAAACAGACAGGTGCACGGATTGATGTGGACACAGAGGATGTAGGCGATGAGCGAGTGCTGCTTATCAGTGGTTTTCCTGTTCAGGTGTGCAAGGCCAAAGCAGCAATCCACCAGATCCTGACAGAGAATACCCCAGTGTCTGAACAGCTCTCAGTCCCCCAGAGATCTGTGGGCAGAATCATAGGGAGAGGCGGCGAGACAATTCGTTCTATCTGTAAGGCGTCTGGAGCCAAAATTACCTGTGACAAAGAATCAGAGGGCACATTACTATTATCAAGACTTATAAAAATCTCAGGAACACAGAAGGAAGTGGCAGCAGCCAAGCATTTGATACTGGAAAAAGTTTCAGAAGATGAAGAACTTCGGAAGAGAATTGCCAATTCTGCAGAAACCAGAGTCCCACGCAAGCAGCCAATCAGTGTGAGAAGAGAGGAAGTGACAGAGCCAGGTGGAGCTGGAGAACCAACTTTATGGAAAAACAGCAGTTCTAGCATGGGGCAAGCTGCACCCCTGGCAACTTCTCCCCGCAAAGGAAGTGGTGACATGGCTATTGTAGGCCCAAAAAATGGTTCCAAGGAGAAACCTAATGGTGACAGCTTTCAGAAGTCTGGAGACCAGACCAGTCCTGAGATGTCCATGTTTGAAATCCCCAGTCCCGACTTCAGTTTTCATGCTGATGAGTACCTGGAAGTCTACGTCTCTGCTTCCGAACATCCTAACCACTTCTGGATCCAAATTATTGGCTCCCGCAGCCTGCAACTAGATAAGCTTGTGAGTGAGATGACCCAGCACTATGAGAATAGTCTGCCTGAAGACTTGACTGTGCATGTAGGAGATATTGTAGCAGCACCTTTATCTACAAATGGTTCCTGGTATCGAGCCAGGATCCTTGGCACCTTGGAGAATGGGAACTTGGACCTCTACTTTGTTGACTTTGGAGATAATGGAGATTGCCCATTGAAGGACCTCAGGGCTCTCAGGAGTGACTTCCTAAGCCTTCCATTTCAAGCAATAGAATGTAGTCTGGCACGGATTGCCCCCTCAGGTGAAGAGTGGGAAGAGGAAGCTTTGGATGAGTTTGACAGACTGACTCACTGTGCTGATTGGAAACCCCTGGTGGCCAAAATCTCTAGCTATGTCCAGACTGGGATCTCAACTTGGCCAAAGATCTATTTATATGACACAAGCAATGGGAAGAAACTTGATATCGGGCTAGAATTAGTTCGTAAAGGATATGCAGTTGAGCTTCCTGAAGATGTGGAAGAAAACAGAGCTGTCCCTGACATGTTAAAGGATGGGGCCACAGAAACAGATGCCTCTCTTGCCAGCATGCTCACTGAATCCAAAAAAAGCCCTGGAGAGATGGCACATACCCTGTCCTGCCTCAGCTTATCAGAAGCTGCCTCTATGTCTGGTGATGATAACCTTGAAGATGACTACTTACTCTGAAGTCTGGGCTTCCAGTGGCTCAGCCATCTGCTTTGCTGTGATTAGGCACATGATTTGGTGCCTGGAGAGAAGAGTCTAAGAGATCCATACAGTCCTTTATTACACAGTGTGGCTTGCTGTGGACCAGATCCATTTTCTCCTTCCATTGAATTACCAGAAAGAGTGTGGAGGAGAGGAAGACATCACCCACCTCACCTCCTTCTCCATCCCTCCCCTATCTTTCAGTGTTTGGATGCTGTGTCCTCTGCCAGTCGTAATGCACATCACTGCTAGACTGTGTTCTTTTTCAGCTGGGAAACAGCCAGAGTTTGGTCATTAGAAATGATTCTGGAGACTTATGACTCGCCTCAAAAGGTGACTGGTTAAGGGAAGTGTTTGAACAGGGAACTCGAAGACTGTAGTTGAAATCAGAAGGCAAAGGCAAAAATCAGCCTAAATGTATTAAAAAAATTTTCAGGAGGTGAGAAGAGAATGCCACCTCTCAGACTCAATTGCTGAGTGTTGTTGGAGACAGGTTTTGGGAACAAGCTCCAGCTATTTCTTTGTGAACTTTAGTTAAAATACAAGTAGAAAAGGAGAAATGTGACTCAGGAAATACTCTAAATTGCTAGTATAGTACTTGTATGTGTATATACACACCTTGAGAGAAAACACACATGTATAGTTCTGTTTAAATCATTTGGAGGGAGTCTTTGCTTAATAAAGTTCTCAAAAAAATAAAAACAAAACAAAAAAAAAAAAACCATATGATCATCTCGATAGATGCAGAAAAAGCATTCAACAAAGTACAGCATCCCTTTATGTTCAAAACACTAGAAAAACTAGGGATAACAGGAACTTACCTCAACATTGTAAAAGCTATATATGCTAAGCCTCAGGCTAGCATCATTCTAAATGGAGAAAAACTGAAGGCATTCCCTCTAAAATCCGGAACAAGACAGGGATGCCCTCTCTCACCACTTCTATTCAATATAGTTCTCGAAATACTGTCCAGAGCAATTAGACAGACAAAAGAAATTAAAGGCATTAAGATAGGAAAAGAAGAACTTAAATTATCACTATTTGCGGATGATATGATCCTATACCTAGAAGACACAAAAAGGTCTACAAAGAAACTACTAGAGCTAATAAATGAATTCAGCAAAGTGGCAGGATATAAAATCAACACGCATAAATCAAAGGCATTCCTGTATATCAGTGACAAATCTTCTGAACTGGAAATGAGGAAAACCACCCCATTCACAATATAAAAAAAAAATAAATAAATAAAATACTTGGGAATCAACCTAACAAAAGAGGTGAAAGATTTATACAATGAAAACTACAGAACCCTAAAGAGAGAAATAGAAGAAGATCTAAGATGGAAAAATATACCCTGTTCATGGATAGGCAGAACTAACATCATCAAAATGGCGATATTACCAAAAGTTCTCTATAGGTTCAATGCAATGCCAATCAAAATCCCAACGGCATTTCTTGTAGAAATAGATAAAGCAATCATGAAATTCATATGGAAGAATAAAAGACCTAGAAGAGCAAAAGCAATTCTAAGCAGGAAGTGTGATTCAGGAGGTATAGCGATACCAGATTTCAAACTGTACTACAGAGCAATAGTAACAAAAACAGCATGGTACTGGTACCAAAACAGGCAGGTGGACCAATGGTATAGAATAGAGGGCACAGAAACGAATCCACAAAATTACAACTATCTCATATTTGATAAAGGGGCTAAAAGCATGCAATGGAGGAAGGATAGCATCTTCAACAAATGGTGCTGGGAAAACTGGAAATCCATATGCAACAAAATGAAACTGAATCCCTTTCTCTCACCATGCACAAAAGTTAACTCAAAATGAATCAAGGAGCTTGATATCAAATCAGAGACTCTGCGTCAGATAGAAGAAAAAGTTGGCTCCGATCTACATATTGTGGGGTCGGGCTCCAAATTCCTTAATAGGACACCCATAGCACAGGAGTTAAAAACAAGAATCAACAAATGGGACTTACTCAAACTAAAAAGTTTTTTCTCAGCAAGAGAAACAATAAGAGAGGTAAATAGGGAGCCGAAATCCTGGGAACAAATCTTTACTCCTCACACTTCAGATAGAGCTCTAATATCCACAGTATACAAAGAACTCAAAAAATTAAGCAATAAGAAAACAAATAACCCAATCAACAAATGGGCCAAGGACCTGAACAGACACTTCTCAGAGGAGGATATACAATCAATCAACAAGTACATGAAAAAATGCTCACCATCTCTAGCAGTCAGAGAAATGCAAATCAAAACCACCCTAAGATACCATCTCACTCCAGTAAGATTGGCAACCATTATGAAGTCAAACAACAAATGCTGGCGAGGATGTGGGGAAAAGGGTACACTTGTACATTGCTGGTGGGACTGCAAATTGGTGTGGCCAATTTGGAAAGCAGTATGGAGATTCCTTGGAAAGCTGGGAATGGAACCACCATTTGACCCAGCTATTGCCCTTCTCGGACTATTCCCTGAAGTCCTTAAAGAAGCATACTATAGGGATACTGCTACATCGATGTTCATAGCAGCACAATTCACAATAGCTAGACTGTGGAACCAACTTAGATGCCCTTCAATAGATGAATGGATTAAAAAATGTGGCATTTATACACAATGGAGTATTACTCAGCACTAAAAAATGACAAAAACATGGAATTTGCAGGGAAATGGATGGCATTAGAGTAGATTATGCTAAGTGAAGCTAGCCAATCCCTAAAAAACAAATGCCAAATGTCTTCTTTGATATAAGGAGAGCAACTAAAAAATGAGCAGGGAGGAAGAACATGAGAAAAAGATTAACATTAAACAGGGACGGGAGGTAGGAGGGAAAGGGAGAGAGAAGGGAAATTGCATGGAAATGGAAGGTGACCCTCATTGTTATACAAAATTACATATAAGAGGATGTGAGGGGAAAGGGGAAAAAATATCAAGGGAGAGAAATGAATTACAGTACAAGGGGTAGAGATAGAAGATGGGAGGGGAGGGGAGGGGAGGGGGGATAGTAGAGGATAGGAAAGATAGCAGAATACAACAGTCACTAGTATGGCAATATGTAAAAACATGGATGTGTAACCGATGTGATTCTGCAATCTGTATACGGGGTAAAAATGGGAGTTCATAACCCACTGGAATCAAATGTATGAAATATGATATGTCAAGAGCTTTGTAATGTTTTGAACAACCAATAAAAAAAAGAAAGATGAAATAAAATAAAATAAAATAAAAATATAAAAATATATCTGTATATAAACACAAATATGAATTTCCTTTACTTTAATTTTATAAGGTATATAAATATGTCTACATATGTGTCTGTATACATAGTGTGGACAGATGGGTCTATTATTTGTCTCAGGTCTTAACTCCAAAGTCAACTTCATATAACACATAAACACAAATTTCAGAGGATCCTAATAACAATCAGATACTAATAAAGCATAATTTCCACTGATGCCAAAAGATGAAGTTAATGTATCAACATGAGATAATAAGAAGAATAGTTGCAGATAAACAAAATTTAGTACCTCATGATGAAGAGAAACTTCTGATTACAACATACAAACCCATGCTAAAAACACAAGTAAAAAAAAATTTTTTAGCCGCATTATAAGTGAAGTTCAGCTGTAAAAACAAAGGGTTAACCAGAGGCTTGGGTTTATGTCACCTCTGAGTAAGAAATCAGCTGCCACACTTAGACCAAAAATCAGTGAATAATTCAGATTTTCACTGGTCTGGGTCATTATTCTTTTTTCTTAAAGCCTGATAATATTATTGTACACCTTGGGAAATTTTCCAAAATAAGTTACTATTCAGTACTTAAAAATTATTAAGTATTCAAAAAATAAGTATTCCTGTACCTTAGGAAATAGAAAATAGAGAAATGACATGAATTAAACATAAGATATTAATCCATTTTAGGTTACATATAAGTTGGGCAATGCTTAATAATCATACTTGTTTCTGTTTAAGGTCTGAATTACTAAATCATATTAAATCTGTAGTTTATGTTGTATAAAGTGAAATTATCAGTATTTAAGAAAATTAATTTTCTGAATTTGGAATATGTATAAATTGACTGTTAAATTATGAAAATAGTAATCAGTTTCACTCCATGCCATGCACATATATAAATCCTCCATTCTTGCTTGATGTCTGTTCTAATCTTTTTTTATATATAAATATTCTTTTACAGATTCTAAGTGGTTCCAGCCGCTCAAAATAACTAAGTTCCCATTTCACCAAAGTTTGTTTCCCTATATACATTAAGATATAACATGAGGACTGGGGTTGTAGCTCAGTGGAAGTGAGCTTGCCTAGCATGTGTGAGGCACTGGCTTTGATTTTCAGTACAACATATAAATAAGTAAAAGCCCATCAAAAACTAAAAAATATTTTTTTAAAAAGATATAACATGAATATATTATCTCATATACTCATCCTCCCCAACACTCTGAAGAATAGTAATGATTTGTTGTCTAAAAGTTTTAGGCATCAAATGTTTAAGTCTTATCATTTGTTGAAAATGGCTCATTCTTTCTGTCATTTCAAAGAAGTTATCTATAAATCAAGGTTACAGCCCACCCACAAACAACCCCCTTTTATAATGCTACCTTATCATATTCTGTCACATAGCATGTTTAAAACTCATACTGAAAGAAGAAAATCAAATAATTCCCTTAAGAGGGCTGGGGATGTGGCTCAAGTGGTAGCGTGCTCGCCTGGCATGCGTGCTGCCCGGGTTCGATCCTCAGCACCACATACAAAGATGTTGTGTCCGCCGAGAACTGAAAAATAAATATTAAAAAACTCTCTCTCTCTCTCTCCCTCTCTCTTTAAAAAAAAATTCCCTTAAGATGGGAGTCATTCATTCAATCGATGGATTCATAATTCTCTTAGATTCTGGTCTTTCTTTACAGGCCTATGTTGAGTCATTTCTACAAACTATTTTTTAACTCCTTTAGGGAAAGCCTATTAAGGAATTTTAAAGTTTTCACCCTTTCTGTGAAAAAGACTAATACTCACTAAATTTTTATTTTTTAATTGTCAATTTTTTTTTTAAACGTGGTGTTGAGGATTGAACCCAGAGACTCAAACATTCCAAGCAAGAGCCTTACCATTGAGCTACAACTGCAGCTTCACATTAAATTTTTATCAACAAATTGAACAATTATCTCAGCTTACAGAAGGTTGTGTACTCAATTTTCACATAATTGTTATGTTTCTCCTTTGGATAAGCCCTATATTTTTTCTTGAACTGTGAATTAAACCCAGTGGTGCATTACCACTGAGCTTCATCCCTAGCACTTTCTCTCTTTTATTTTTTGAAACAGGCCCTCCCTAAGTTGCTGAGGCCAGCCTTGAATTTTCAATCCTCTGCCTCCTGAGTCCCTGGGATTATAGGCATGTGCCATTGTGCCTGGCTTATGCCATATAAAAGATTAAGTATTACAAACATAGGGTATATGAGTTGGTATTCTAATTCCAAGAGGCAAAAATCTAATTCAAATTACCATAAGCAAAAAAAAAGGAAATTTATTGAATCATGAAAACAAAAGTAAAGGATGTGCAGTCAATATGTATGACTGGTTCCAGATCAAACAATGTCATCAGATTTCTGTTTCTCATGTCCATTTTCCTCTATTAGAAATCTCTTTGGGAAGGCTTTCCACATGGGGTGGCAAAGGCTACTGGTGAGTTTTTAACCCCATTAAATCCTCAAAGCTTGAAATTCCAAAAAGAGAAATTATCTCTTTTACTACTCTTAACAATACTTCAAGGGCTATATTGGTCCAGAAGGGGCCATCTTATTAATATCTAGGTTGAGGGGAAATAATTGGCCAGCCTGTGACCAATCTACTGCTGTCCTTGATTAACAGTTTCATCCGAATCATAAGCATTGAGTGTGGGGTACTGAACAGGTGAGAAAGTCTACTACTCCAGTCATTTCAAATAATGGATGATGGTGAACTAAAGGCTTTTTCATATGGACTACATAGTAGACTTTACTAATCAAACAGAATTCACTGATATTCGATAAGGACTGGGTGGTGACTAAATGATTTATTTCCTATATTTGTTATTATCATAGTGTTTCTCTATTATGAATTCGCTGATGTCGTCTGAGAGCTGAGGCACAGCTAAAATTATTCTCACATTCATTACATTTATAGGGTTTCTCTCCAGCATGAATTCTCTGGTGTAGTCTAAGGGACAAGATCTGATGGAAAGCCTTCCCACATTCATCACATTCATAGGGTTTCTCTCCTGTATGAACTCTCTGGTGTTGGTTAAGGTAGGAGCCACAACTGAAGGCCTTCCCACATTTGCTACATTCATAGGGTTTCTCTCCTGCATGGCTTCTCTTATGGTGAATTAGAACTAAAGCATCACTGAAGGCTTTCCCACATTTACTGCATTCAAATGGTCTCTCTCCAGTATGAATTCTATGATGTCGATTAAGCTGTGAGTCAGTCCTGAAAAACTTGCCACACTTGATGCACTCATAGGGCTTTTCTCCGGTATGAATTCTCTGATGTTGATTAAGGTGTGAGCGATAGCCAAAAGTTTTCCCACACTCATTACATTTGAAGGGTTTCTCTCCTGTGTGAATTCTTTGATGAAGAGTGAGGGCTATGCGTCTGCTGAAGGCCTTTCCACACTGATTACATTCATAGGGTTTCTCTCCAGTGTGAATCCTCTGGTGCTGATTAAGGTGTGCGCTCTGTCTGAAGGCTTTGTTACACTCCTTACATTCATATGGTTTCTCTCCTGTGTGAATTCGCTGATGTTCAACAAGGAAGGCATAACGGCTAAAGGCCTTCCCACATTCATTGCATGCGAAGGGTTTCTCTCCAGTGTGGATTCTCTGGTGCTGAGCCAGGTGTGCGCTCTGCCTGAAGGCTTTGTTACACTCCTTACATTCATATGGCTTCTCTCCAATATGAGTTCTTTGGTGTTCACTGAGAAAGAAGTCATGGCTAAAGGCTTTCCCACAGTCATTGCATGCACATGCTTTCTCTCCACTGTGAATTCTCTGAGGTTGATTAAAGAATGAGCAACAGCTTAAGACTTCACCACACTCATCATATTCATGGGGTAATTTTCCAAAATGATTACATTGAGTTGGATGTTCAGTAAATAATGAGTGGATACTTAAGAAATTTGAAAAATTATTAGGTTTATAAGGTTTCTCACCAGAAGGAATTCGTGTATCTTTACTAAAGTGAGTAATTTGATTCAGTTCTTCATATTCATTACCTGTCAAAGATTCCTTCTCAGCATGGAGTCTTTCATATTCAATTATAACTGAATTTTGGGTGAAGAATTTATCATACATATCAAATTTATGGGCTTGTTTTACTGTGGAAATTCTCTGTTGTGCTAACAGTACTGACTTCAGGGGGAGGCTTCTCCCAGAATTATTATATTCATTGTGTCTTTTCCCAGTAGAGATGTCCTTAAGAGTTGTCATTTGCCTGAAATGGCTCTCCTGATTTCCCCGATACCACTCAAACCCCTCATATTTCCAGCCTTCTCTGAAACTGCAGCATTCAAGGCCATGACTTGTGAGTCTTTCTGTTACCATGCACTGGGATATTTCTTCCTCATCAATGAACAATTTTGGAGACAATTCCTTCATTTCACACCATGACTCCCAGTCTGAAAAATATCAAGAAAATGAATGTCTTCTTTTTTTCACTTTTCTAGGAGAAAGGAACCTTTAGGGAAAATTTAATTGAGGGAAAAGAAGGAATAAAGTACATGGTTCTAGCATCTCCCAAATATGGCCATGCTATATGAACAAAATACAAAGAATAAAGAGGTTGATCAAAGACAGCATATGTGTTGGGGAGGCAGTGATAGCAAATCAGGTACAAAGTAGGGCATAAGAGGCAGACAAAGCTAAATGCCAGAAAGATAAGGAATTGAGGATGACTGATTAAGTCTTTTTTTAATATTTATTTTGTAGTTGTAGTTGGACACAATACCTTTATTTCACTTATTTATTTTTTTAATATTTATTTTTTTCACTTATTTATTTTTTGCTGAAGATCAAACCCAGGGTCTCCCATGTGCGAAGAGAGTGCTCTACTGCTGAACCACAGCCCCAGCCCTGATTAAGCCTTGATTATTTTCTCTACCTCTAGTCTTTAAAGACTCCAGTCCACCCTGCACTGATATTCATATGACTGAAAGTTCCACGAGGGTATGGACTTATATTTATTCCATTTTCTTCTTATGGTGGCATGTCATGCCTGGAGCAATGACATCTTGATGAATGGATGCTGCTAGATTAACATCTTGTAATATTTTCCACTAATACTGCTCAAAAACTTCTAAAATTTTATCAGGGTCCAGAGGAAAATTATTGTTTTCTAAAGTATCTAGAAGAAATAAGATTTTCAGTTTTTCTCATCAAGAGAAAAATGATGCCTGCCAAGTAGAAAATACTTTTAGGAAAGGATCTTGGTTGAACCAAGGTGAAAGGAAAGCTTTTCTAAAAAAATGACCTCAAAAAAGAGGAAAATAAGAAAATCCTTTTAATTTAATTTAATTTTAATTAACTTAATTTTAATTTAATTTAATTTTAGACAATATGTTAAATATACAGAATCTATGACTATATGCCTAGGACCTAGTAGAGGGGGAAAAAGTCTGGGATAGTGTCCTCCCTTTTGTAAACTCTAAAAAGAGAGATAAAACTTGTGCATACAATGATTCAACATGATACATAATGCAAGACTAGCTAATATGAGATAGATCATCATTAGAATAGATGTTAAGGAAAAAAGACATCAGAATTCACTAAAGAATAATTTCTGGAGGCTATAGCTTGGTTTTCAAGATTTTGATCAGGCTTCCAAAATATGACAACTATTTTACTAACTGAGCCATTTTCAAATTAGGATATAATGTGGGATTATTTTAGAACTGCATATATTAGCATGTTGGGGTTAATGAGATGAACTCTTCCCCAAAACAGTTTCCCATCTGTTGAAAAGGAAATCTTCCTCCAGACTATATAAGCACAAAACTGAAAGGCAAAAAACAGAAGATGTCTGTATCTGTATCTTCCTTCTTTCCAACACATCCACCACACAGGAAAAGCCCCCAACCTCGTCAGTTCTCCTGTGCACAGCCTTGGATCCTCTCCTACATGGGCCCCTATATAAGCCCAGGCCTGAGAGGGCTTTGCTCACTTATTTTCTGGTAGGTACTTAACTTTGTTCATTCTTTCTTCATTCTTTCTTTTTGTTCGCTTGCCCACACTCCTAGACTTCCTGTCCTGTTATAGGACAGCAATGTCTAAGCCCATTATATTCCTTCTTACCACTAACAAATTTTTCTCTACGCCAGACAAATTTATAAAATAAAAATGTTTATACAATGTCTAAGTGTAATGCCAAGTAAAAGAAGCCTAAAGGGAGAAGACTACAGGTATTTTTCAACCTGGGGGATTCTGAGGTGCCTAGAACTCCAACCACTTAAAAAAAGGCATATGAATACTGAAAGGGAATGAATTCCTCATGGGAGAATGTCCTGGGGAAAGTAGAGAGCAGGAAATAATAATTGTATGTGTGGAAGACATATTCACTTTGATGGAGTAGAGAAATACTTAGGAGCCAATGATATCATAATAGCATTTAACAAAAAAGAAAAGGAAATTCACCTACATCAGTAACTGAGGAGAAAAAGGAAATATGGTTTCAGGTAAAATGGAAAAGAATCAAATGGACACCCATGTGGCACAGTAAAACAACACACTCTTTGGGGCCAGACAAGGATGGGATTGAATCCTATCTCTGTATCTAGGTAGCTACCCTCAACAAACTGATTAACCTACTTCTTGAGTCTCAGTTTTCTATTTGACAAAATGAAGTTACCTTGCAAGAATGATATGAGAACAAGAATATTTATAACACATCCACCAGTGTTGGGCTTATTACAGATACTTAATGATACTTATCATAAAATAATTCAGTACTCAGTAACTCTTGTACCCACATCACTAGTAGACTCAGATATTATTATTACATCAATGTTTGAATAGGGATTATGCAACAGGCTGACAAGTGACAAGACAAAAAATAGGAAAAGTAAACTCTTTGGGGTTAAAATGAATCCAGGCAATGTTATTGATATTAGAGATATGTAATTCCCAGCTAGTTATATTGTATAACTGGATGGAAGTTAGAATCACAGTATGATCAACTTTGGAATCCAATGAGAACCATACAGTAAGTAGGCTGATCTAAGACATTAGAAGAGGAAAAGTTCTTACTAGATCATGGACCTAGTCTCCCATATGCTGATCTGGTGGGCAACAGACAAATTGATATACAGCCAGCCCTCTGTATCTGCAGGTTGCACATCCATGGATTCAATTAACTGTGGATTGAAATATTAGAAAAAATGTATTTGTACTAAACATTCGTAGACATTTTTGTCATTGTTTGCCAAACAATATACTCCAACAACTATTTACATAGCATTATATTGTATTAGGCATTATAAGTAATATAGAGATGATTCAAATTATATGAGGATGTGCATAAGTGATATGCAAATACTATATCATTTTATATAAAGGATTTGAGTTTCCATGTGTTTTGGAATCCACAGAGGACCTGGATCCAAAAACCTGCAGGCACTAAAGGACAACTATATTGACAAAGTAAATCATCATTACATTACTGGCATGAAACTCAGGAGATTTTGGTGGGAAGTCTGGGGAGAAAAGTCTGGGACTTGCGGGAAAATCTTAAGAAGGAAAATAAAATTCATTGCTAACATCAAATTTTGTTGCAAAGAATAGCCAAACCAATGACACAGACTTACAGATTCAGTCCCCTTCTTTAAAAGACTATATAGGGCTATACTGCCCAATATAGCAGCCATTAGCTATATGTGGCATTTAAATATTTAATTAAAATTAAAAACTTAAAAATTCATCTCCTCAATCACACTAGACACAATGTGGCTGGCCAAATGTGGCTAGTGGCTTCTGTACTGGAAAGCACAGTCATATATTATTTCCATCATTACAGAAAATCTTATTAGCACTGGAGAGAGATCCAAGTTAATGTGATGATGATCTTATGGTTAATAAGGAAAGACAGAAAAGTAGGGACAGAAGTCAGTTAAAGGCATAAAAAAATCAGAAAAGAGTTTTGAAAAGAGAAAAAAGATAATGGTCAGAACTACCTTATGCATCTCAGTAAGCTGAGGAGTATAAAAACGAAGCAAAGTACCTGGATTTAGTCAAACTCTATATATAGAGGGGCAGAAGCTACTCTGCAAGTGGCAAGACAGTGGGAACGAACTTGAAGTAAAGGCAGTAAGGAAAGATTAGAAATGACATAAGTAATTACAAGAGAGAAGGGTGTATGGTTTGCAGGAACACTAAAAAGGTTCTAGAAAATAGTATATGTATGTGAAAGAAGATTTAAACAAACAAATGTACAATATAACTGCACCAAAAGAAAAAAAGTAATGTGTGCATATTTTTACCTCATGTTAATTAAGCCAGGTAAATATCAATCAGAATTCTGCAAGGATTTTATTTCTGAACTTAGAAAATTAAAGAACACATGGACAAAATGATCAATAATATAAAAGAAAATTCTGAAGAAAAAAGAGGTTTCTAGAACTAATAATATGGCCCAAGACATTGCATTTTATACTTTCCTCCCATCATCTTGGTGAAAGGGTGAAACCAAGATGATTTGAAAAAGTCACTAACATTGTGGAAAATGTCAAGAGAAACTCACTTGAAGCATAAATACTCATGTGACACAGAGAATAGAGTAACACAGAGCCTGAACCTGCGAACGGCATTTGGTTGAAGGGAATCTCACAGGGAGAATGATACATGGAAGGATTTCCCTGTCATTCTGGATCTGTCTGGGCGCTGCAACTAAGAATCAGCATTAGAGCTGCTCCTTAATATTTTTCTTTTTAAACAAATAAAAATACTCACAAAATTTTAAAAATCTACAAAGAAGATTCTTTCAAAATATCCTCCAAAACCACGACCGTTGTTAGCTGATGTCAACATTTAATATCCTCCTAGAATTCTCTTTCCCTGTACAGACAAATATATACAATTTTTACATACATACTATTTACAACCTGCATTTTCCTCCAACAAAACACTATAGATATCTCTCAGAGTCAGCATCAATAAAAATATCTCATTCAAAGGCTGATTGAGCCATACTTCAGGTAATAAAACAATAATATATTGATTTTTGCACTTGTATCCCCCAAACTCAGTTACTTACAAGCCAAGAATCAGTTCTGCCCTCAATTTATTTAGTTCAGTTGTATTTAGTATTTATAATTATGTGCTTAAATATTTAATTAATTGGGTGCTAAAAGAAAATTGTTTTAATGAAAACCGTTAAAAGCTTTAGAAAAATAGAGCAGAAGCAAGTTGCTTAAAACTTGTTTTTGAATTAGGTAAAAAATCAAATTGTAAATGCCTGATAAAAACAAACTCTACAAAAATTCTGTACCCACATTGGTTTGTGTTTTGCAATGGAAATCATACATGATGAATGTAGTTTATATAAGAAAAATGAAAGCTGAATTCCAATCAACAGACCATATTCAAATAAAAAGCACTGGCACTATACCAAAAGGCTAATGAAGGAGCTGGAGTTGTAGCTCAGTGGTAGAGCAGATGCTTAGAATGTATAAGGCTATAGGTTCAATCCCCAGAACCAAAAAACAAAAACAAAAATAAAAGCTAGTGAGGGGATGGTACTGTGGCTCAGTGGCAGAGTTCTTGCCTAGCATGTGTGAGGCACTGGTTTTGATCCTCAGCACCATATAAAAATAAACAAAGGCATTCTGTACTTATACAACTACAAAAAAACTTTTTAAAAAAAGCTAGTGAATATTCATTTATGTTTTAAAGTTAAACATATAATATTTAGTTCAGTTGTACTTGGTGTTTATAATTACATGCTTAACATAAACATGAAGATACATATATCTCACATATATATCTTTACATATGTATCTTAATGTGAAACATGTATTTTTAAATGTGTTTTTATTACTCCTTGCAGTCAACACTTGAAAAAAATTAACCACTTAGAAATCAAATACTGGGGGCATGGGCTATGTAGCTCAGTGGTAGAGTGCTTGCTAGAATGTGTGAGGCATTGGGTTTGATTCTCAGCACCACATATAAATAAATAAAAGTCCATAAGCAACTAAAAATAAATTATTCCTAAAATGAAAAAGAAATCAAATACTGGGGAATGATCTTCGTTAAATTATATTGTAATATTGTGTGCATGTACAAATACGTAACAACAAATCCCAAACATTACATATAACTATAATGCCCCAATAAAATAATAGGGAAAAAAAGAAATCAAATAAGTAACTTCTAATAATGTGTTTTTGTATAATTTTGCATTTCTCCAAGATCCATTTCTAAAAGTAGAAGAATTAAATTAAACTGTACATATTGAAAATATTAATATTCTCTCAAACTGCCTTCTAAAAAATTTATCAACAGTATAGAAAGAGCACATCTCAAAACCCACCCACAGGCTAACAATATCTTAAAATCATTGCCTACACAAGTAAAGAGTACCTCCCTGTTCTTATAATTTTGATTATAAAATTGAGTATCTTTTTATGCAAATTTATATATCTTTTATATATATTATGATGTCTTTTTGCATACATTTTAATTGAACTATATATCTTCTAGGTGATTTGTAGAAGTTACTTATATATTTAGGGCATTAAGCCTTTGTAAATATTTTCCCTTTTCATCACTTTTTATTGTTTTATGTCCTCTACATTTACAGTGTTTTAATAAAAAAATTTAATTATGTAAACTTAAAGCTCTCATTTTTTCCATTATAGATGCTGGCTTTGATGTCATTCTAGGAACAACTTTCTAAAATCTAGTATTATACAAATATTATTCATAACTTTTAAGAAACTCTTTGCCTCACTGATTTGAAAAGCTACCCGTTCTTATTATAAATTCTCATATAAACCTGAGTGTTTCACTGATCTACTCATTGTTCTTATGCTCTCTATATTTTCTATACTGTTCCACTAGTTTATTTCACTGTTCTGATACCAGATCAATCACCAAAATTCTTACATATTAAAAATTCAATCTTTATATTAAATTTAATAATCCACATGATCAAATATGCAATTCAGAAAGGCAAGAACAGTTTGGCAACAAAAAAACATTGTGATAAATTATTATAGAATTTCTCTTCTATAAGTCTTTTTCTATTTATTTGGTACTAAGGATTAAAAAATTGGGGTGCTTTTTCATTGAGTTATATCCCCATCCTATTTATTATTTAGTTCTGAAATAGGGTCTCACTATGTTTCTTAGATCTCCCCCCTAAGTTGCCAAAGCTGGTCTTGAATTTTGGTCCTCCTGCCTGAGCCTCCGAAGTAACTGGAATTACAGGTGTGCAGCACTGCACCTGGCTCTTTAAATTTTTATAGAAGAAAAAAAAACATTAGAGAAAAATTAATTACCTCAAAGATGCTAGAAATATATAAAAATAGAAAATACCTTGCTATTTAAATGTTTACACATGTGTGTGTGTATATGTGTATGTGTGTACACATTTAAGATGGAAACAATTCCTTAATGTCAGAAAGAATAAAAACTGCACCTGTAAGACACAGATAAGGAAACTGATATAGTCAAATTAAAAAGGAGAAAAAGTAAAGGAAGATAAAAATACTAGAAAGGAAAACATGTAGCAAATATTTTTCCTTTTCCTCCTAGGTACACAAAAATTGCATCAGCCAGCCTTCTCTTTTAGCCATATGACTAAGTTTTGGCAAATCAGAAGTGATAGGCATCACAAATGTCAATTCCAGGTTGGCCCATTGAAAATGTCCTGAGAGATCCCTCAACATCCATTCATTTTTATCTCGTTTCTCTTTTTGTGTGTATGTGTGCCTTAATCTCCCCTCTGCCCTTGGCCCTGCCCCATGCCCTTTTTCTCTTTCTCTTCCTCCCTCTCTGCCTTGCTGGCTTCAGTATAAGATTCCAAGGACATAATGATCCCAACAGACGAAAGGGATCTGAATGTCAGTCTGAATGACAGCATGCAGCAGAGGTCCCAGATAATGGCATACTGGATTATAACATGTCCCCCCCAAAAAATCTTTACATTTTTATTCACTAAGACTTTGTTAAAGCAATAAGCATACTCTAAGAAATTCAGAGAAGTGAATAAAACAGTACAACAAGCTGGCTAGATAGAGATGAATACATGCAAATTAATATTTGCTCTACATGCCAGTGATAACCACGTAGAACACTAAAGGGATATTAAGCTATATAGTAAGGAAAACAGTGTAGCACTGGTTTAGAAATAAACAGTGGAATGAAAAGCAGAGGGCAGATGTAAGAATCACACAAATATAAGAACTTGGCATGCAGATGAAGGCAGCATTATCATCATCAGTGAAGAAATGCATTAGTCAATTAATTCACACACCATATTTAAAAATTAAAGTCCACAGAGATTATAGGCCTAAGAGTAAAAAACAAAACCTTAAAACTATTAAAAACAATACAAGAGAGTGGGGTACAGTGGTGCCTGCCAGTAATCCCTACTACTTGGGAAGCTGAGATAGATGCATCACAAGCTTGAGGCCAGCCCAGACAAATTAGTAAGACCGTCTCAAAATAAAAAATAAGAATAAAGGGCTGAGCTGGGTATGATGGCACAGGCCTGTAATCTCAGTGACTCGGGAGGCTAAGATCACAAATTCAAGGCCAGCCACAGCAACTTAGCAAGGCCCTATCTTAAAATAAAAAATAAAAAAGGCTAGGAGTGTAGCTCAGTGGTAGGTGCGGCACCCCTGGGTTCAATCTCTGGTACTGCAAAAAACCAAACAGGAGAATATTTTTATGACCCTAGTTACTAGGGGAAGATTTAGTAAATGAGGCTACAAAGTACGAACTATAAAGAAAAAGATCTGACATTAACATTAAAAACTTCTATGTTGGAAAAGAAATCACAAGTTAAAAGGCAAGAGACATTCTGGGAAAAGAAAACAAACACATTTTCTATAGAAAAATGAATAATACTCAGAATATATTTTAAAAAGCTCTACAAATAAATAAAGACAAATAACCTAATTCCCCAAAAATGTGCTGCAAATAAGATACAAGAAACTATGCATACATCTGTAGTTTGAATGTAGTTAGGAAATTTGTATTTTACAGATGAATAAGTTAGAAAATTTAGGGTATATATTTTATGTATATACTAAAACGTTTGAATCAAATGAGTAAATTTATATCTCAGATGAATAAACCAGAAAAATTAGTATATATATTTCACATGTATACTAAAATTGAGCAAGTAAGTAAATATATTGTTTATCATTGTCAGAAAAGGAAATTACAAATAAGTAAAAGAGGAAGGCTACAATTACCCCAGCTTGGAGTTACACTAGAATCTAATTACTAATATAAATGAAGAGTTTTAATATATAAAGAGACAGAGGCAGAAATAAAAATAGAAGTTTGTGTATATACATACATTTATTTCCTATCTCTATCTGCTGTGATGGCCTGACAACAATGAGCACATCTAGAATCCAGATTTTGGTTTCTAAACACCATTTCCCAACAAAAAGAACCAGGTTTCTTGGAGAAGTGACAGATTCAAGGCTGGGGCAAGGAAAACAAGATGAACCTGGGATACTCTGTAGTGCCAGAAGGAAGGAAATGCTCAAAAAATGGAGGGGAACATGTGAAAAGCTCAAAGGAACTAACATGGAGATTCTGATGGCCAAAACTGGAACAAACTGAGCAACAAAATAATGATTCATTGGATTTAACTCCATAGGAAAAAATCCATAAATCTAGCAATATAAAGATGAATCTCTTTAAATTCTATGAAGTCTTTATTTCATAGAAAAAATCCATAAATCTACAAATATAATTGAATGCATAAGTAAATGGGGGAGAAGAAACAGTTCTTCCACATAGAATGATCCTATTTTTTATATGTGTGTAAACAGATATATAAGAATAGACATATTCCTGTGGTGCTAAAATCAATAAGCAAAAGTTTTATGAGAAGTTGAATAGTCTCAAAATATTTCCCACAAGATAGTTATTAATTATTAATAGAAAAATAAGAACTTTATAATGGAAAAAACAAGTAGACACCACCTTCACTAGGCAAGCAAATAAGTATCGTAGATAATAAGGCACATCAACATTATAAATTCTTTGATATGATGTATTGAGGGACACAATATTATTTCTGTGGTATTCTTTCAAAATATGCATACTCGACCTAATCATAAGAAAATATCAGATAAATCCAAATTGAGTACAAGTAGATGTAATGGACCATTCGTCTAGAGTGAAGCATCTCTTAAGACTCCAGGAGAGATTTTTCCAAGATGAAACTGACAGGTTACCTAATGTGTCTGAGTATCTCGAGAGTTTTAGAAATTGAAGGGAATTGGGAATTGAAATATATGAAGTTAAACAGAAGATAAAACAAAATCTCCAGATCATTATTAACTCTGGGGAAAACAAAAAGTTTTTAAGAAAAAGCAATATTGATATGTGTACAATTTGTCTATGACTAGCATTAAATAAATAAATACCCATTAACAATGTAAACACTGAATAATGAGTCAATCAAAATTATGATATCAATAAGATAGGAGGGTTGATATTAATATCTGTACATGTGTTGGGTTCAGAATAAGAAAGTGCTAAATCTTTATTTTCTCAGTAAAAAGGTATTGGATAAGGATTAAATCTGAAAAAAAATCAGGAAATAGCAATATTAAACATATTTTTAGAGACATGAAGGAAACACCAAAAGAAGTTATAAAAGAAAGTAGATCCCTCTACAGAGACAGCAACTGGAAAGCAGAGTAAATGAATTCCTTTTTTTAAAGAAAACTAGCTTTGTCAAACTACTGGGTTTTTTCCTAAAGAGCGTGCATGTATATCTTTAATAACATTTTTTTTTTAGAGAGAGAGAGAGAGAGAATTTTTAAATATTTATTTTTCAGTTATCGGTGGACACAATATCTTTGTTTGCATGTGGTGCTGAGGATCGAACCCGGGCCGCACGCATGCCAGGCAAGCGCGCTACTGCTTGAGCCACATCCCCAGCCCCTTTAATAACATTTTTGACAAAAGTAAAAGGTCAAAAAAAGGAAATCTAGAAAAGAATGCAATTCTGACCACAATAGAGAAAAAGAAACGGAAAGGATTAAGATTTAGGGTATAGGTAGAAGACTAGAAAATAAAATGTGATAAAATTGGAAGGAAAAACCCCAAGGTGAAGTTGAGGTTTCTAGGGAGCACATGCTAAAGAGGTGTCCTTGCCACCTGAAGTTCAGGGAAGCCTCCTCAGGACCACTTGTGTAGGAACCTTACAATGGCCTTCCCTGCCCAGTTATCTGTCACTCACCTGCACACTGATCATGTGACATCTTTCTTTCCACCATCCAAGGTTCCTTTCCTTGCTCCAATAAGGAGATCATGTTGGGCTTAGAAATGGAGAGGCCTATTTATAGGGTAAGAAAAATGAAAGCCAGAGACAGACAAATCAACATGCTGCAGTTGTTCCAGGTCCCAGACCCAATTTCTTGATCATCAGGCAAAAAATGACCTTCAAGGGTCAAAGAATGGAATGGTGCTTGTACATAGGATGAGGAAGGTGAAGCTATTCCATAGCAGTGGCTCTCAAAGCTCTACAATAGAAGTAGCCATCACCTCGGCACTAATTTGAAATGCAAATTCTCAGGCCCCAACTCAGACCTACTGAATCAGAAACAACATTGGCTATGGAACTTTGACAGGCATCAGGATCATTGGAGGACTTATTAAAAGTCAGATTACTAGACACAGTCCCTGAATTTCTGATTTTGTAGATCTAGAGTGGGGTCCTATAATTTGTATTTAACAAATTCCCAGGGCATGCTGATGTTGCTGTTTCAAACCACCATTCTATAGCAAAGGGAACTACTCATTTCCAACTCTATAAAACTATTTCCAATCACTTCCTGGAAACAGAAGGTAGAAATTCAAGTATCTTCAAAATGTCCTAGATACTATTGATTGAGGAAATAAAAACATCTCAGAAGGAAATTTTGGATTTATCAGGGAGAAACATCCTTACCAAGCCATACCAAATTCCTGTAGTTTTCAAACATGACTTCTCTGTATAAATCCTTCTGAGATGGGTCCAACCATTCCCATTCCTCTTGGGAAAAGTCTAGAGCCACATCTTTGAAAGTCACCAACCCCTGAAATAAAAATAAATTCTTATTCACCAAGTGCTTAGATTCCCATATGGTCCCAGTAAAAAAGATAAATTCATCCAGAGTTTAAAGCTCTAAATAATCCAGGAAAATAATTTTATTAGAAAATAATTACATGTGCCAGGTGCAGTGGTACATGCCTCTGATCCCAGCAGCTCAGGAGGCTGAGGCAGGAGGACCACAAGTTGGAAACCAGCATCAGCAACTTAGACAGGCTCTAAGCAACTTAGTGAGACCATGTCTCAAAATAAAAAATAAAGAACTAGGGATGTAGCTCAGTAGTTAAGCATCTTTGAGTTTAATCCCTGGTACAAAAAAAGAAAAGAAAAAGAAAAGAAAAGAAGTATATGTTCAGGTTTGTAAAATATTTTGAAGGAAGAGAAATATTGAAAGAGATTCACCACTTGAAATTTCTACACTTTTGTGAAAAAGACATATATACACATACAAGAAAATTAGCTTATAACATGAAAAAGTATAAGTATATGAACAAGGGCTAAGTTGTAAGTTGTACATACTAAGTTATAAAAAATTTATTATGTGGAAGATTCCTTTATATTCCCCAAACTGGGATATTAGGCATAGCAGAGTAGTAAAGGAAGGCCTTGAATTGTACTTTAACAAAAGAGTATGATCTGAATTTAGACTCTTTAAATAAGGAAAATTTCCAGAAATATATCCTGAAGAAATAATGAAGAATAAGTAAAGAAATTTAGATAAGATTTTTCTTTAGAAGATTATACAAAAAAACATAGAAACAATTTACATGTCCAAAAATAGAGTGTAGTCACTGAATTCTAAGCTGCATGAAGGGAAGTCTGTTTTAACTGACAGATATCCAGTGTCCATTACAAAACTTATCATATTGAAAAAACTATTTCTCACTCAGTGAAAAAAACAGTGAAATTTTCTATTTCTGTATGAAGGAATACACAATGCTTAAAAATGATGAGGTTCCAGTCTATATAATGTGTTTTCATTTCTCCCCAAAATAATGAAATTTCAAATATGTAAATAGAGATAATTGTATCTGGAGAAATAAAATTATACAACTAGATAGTGTGGTGTAATTTCCATGTGCTGCTCTTTCTTCTGTGGCTGGGAGGCTGACCTACATTGACAGTATCAAATAAGCTCCCTTGACCCCTGCTATTTTCAGCTGTGTTCAGGTGCTTGAAAGAGATGTGAGGGAAAGTGAACAGGGTTATATATTTACTCCAGGATCATTGGAGGACTTATTAAAAGCCAGATTACTAGACCCATTCCCTGAATTTCTGATTTTGTAGATCTAGAGTGGGGTCCTATCATCCTAGGTGATCTTTGTTCTTCATTCAAAGCTCACAGTACCTATCAGGAGGCTTCTCCATCCAATTTTCTGCTTTAATGAGTCCCAGGATACAGTGCTACCCTTTTTAGTTTCTCTATACCCTGATAATACCTTATAAATTGTCCTTTTGAGTTTCTTGCTAGAATCCTGATTGATGAACATTTTGATCTCCAGAACAGAGATTCCTCAAACTCTAAGACTACTCTACTATACTTTCCTAAATATTCACTCTCCTGTTATCCTGATAACTATTTCATACCATCTGTTTCTTTCTCAAGCCACCAACTTCTCCCTTGTTCTCACTTTGAACTTGATCCTCCTGCCTCCCTATGTACTTGGCAATCTATCTATACTGTATACACTCTGTCTTTTCTCTTGTTATGGATAAACTCCAGCTTCTATATACAGCCAATCCTTCACTTGTCCACACCTTTTTTTTCTTGTATTACCAACTTTTCTCACTTTACTGGATCATTCCTATCAATATACAATCTGGTGCAATATCTTCCATTTTACAAAGAAATATATAAATAAGTAAATTCCCTTCCATGATCTCACTCTAATTATTGTTCCATTTCTCTATTCCTTTTTTTTAAATATTTATTTTTTTAGTTGTAGTTGAACAAAACATCTTTATTTTATTTATTTATGTTTATATGGTGCTGAGGATCAAACCCAGAGCCTCGCATGTTCGAGGCAAGCACTCTACCGCTGAGCCATAACCCCAGCCCTCTCTATTCTACTTAATAACAAAACTTTTCCAGGGGCTGCGGTTGTAGCTCAGTCGTGGAGTGCTTGCCTCACACATGTAAGGCACTGAATTTGATCCTCAGAATCACATTAAAATAAAATAAAGGTATGTGTTCACCTACAAATAATAATAATAATAACAACTCTTCCAAAGAGTTGTCTAGACCAGGGATATCCAAAAGAAATATGTGAGCCACATATGTAATTCTAGATTTTCTAGTAATCATATTTTAAAAAGTAAACAGAAATAAATTAAGTCAACTTAATAATACTTTTCATTTAAGCGATGTATTTAAAATGTTATTAAGATATAATTAAAGATATTTCAGATGTAAATTATATAATTGATACAGAAAATTATTAATAGGACCTTATTCTTTTTGTACTAAATCTTCAAATTATGACATATATTTTAAAATTACAGCACATCTTAATTTGGAGTAGTCATATGTGGCCACTGGCTACATTATCATAGGTCCAGACTCACGTTCTCCATTTTTCCTTCCCTTTCATTATCTCTTGAACCCATTGCAATAATGCTTTTATCCCAACTGCTCTATGAAGTAGTTCTTGTCAAATGAATCAGTCACTTATTTTAAAAAACAAGCAAACAATGTCACTCTCTCAGAAGAATTTAACTTGGCTGATCATTCTCTTTTTAAACATTTTCTATTCTTGGCTTCTAGGACCCACACATTCTGGTTGTCCTTCATCAGTCCTTCTCTCTTCCCAAGCCTCCCTCTCTCTCTGATCTTGAACTTCTGGACTCAAGTAATCCTCCCACCTCAGCCTCCTAAGTAGCTAGAGCTATAGGCATATTCCACAACACTCGGTTCTTTTCAATCTCTTGCTGATTCCTCCTCTTCTTGACTTGTTAAAATGTCCCAAACTTGGTCTTTGGATCTCTTTCCTACCTACATTTGCCAGAACCTTGCCTTCAAAATAATTTTATCTTGTCCCATGGCTTTAAAATCACATCTCTAGTCCTGAACTGCAGACATATAGTCAACATTCCCTTTGGTCTCCATCATGTATCCAAGAGTCTCCATCATGTATTTCTGAGTAAATGGGATGACTATTTGTGTAGCTACCCAGCCAAAAATTTTTGTAGTCATCCTTGACTTCTTTTTTCTTCTTACACTCCACAACCAATCCTGGATCAAATTCCATTTTCTATCTTCAATACATACACAGAATTTCTCCAGCTCTAATGCTCCCCACAGGGTTCAGATTGTTATCACCTGCTTTTACCCTATTTCCCATGCTTTCTATTTATTTTAAAACATCAAATCAAATCATATCACAAGCTCCAATGGCTCTCCTTCACATTTAGAACAAAACTCAAAGTTCTAATGAAATTCAATTGCCTACAGAATCTGGCCCCTAGTTACACCTGTGACCTCATAGTGCTGACTCCCTCCCACCCCCAGGACACTGGCTCAGTGCTATTGCTGGATCAAACCAAACATGCTCCCACCAAAATAACTTGGTCCTTGCTATTCTTTTTTTAATCTTTATTTTTTTATGTGACACTAAGGATCAAACCCAGTGCCTCACACATGTGAGGCAGATGCTCTATCACTGAGCTACACAGCCCCAGCCCAGTCCTTGCTATTCTTGCTACCCTAATTTCTACAAACTTACTCTCTACTTTCACTGAAGTTTTGCTTTGCTGTAGTTTTTCTCTGCCTCTCAGAGAGGCTATCTTTGATCTCCTTGTTTAATAGAGCACTCATCCCCAACTCAATAAATCACAGTCTGTCTAAAGAATATAGTTCAGATTCATCACACATAAAAAAGATATTAAAAGTTTGGTAGATGGATTAGGTAAATAAATGGCAGAGAAAACTGATGAAGATGCCCTGGGAAATTTGTGATTTTTCCCTGTGGCCTCAAAGTTCTGAAAAAGGAGGTGAAATTTCTGAAAATATTAACTTACCTGGGACATGACTTTACAAAGTCCAACAGCCATTTCCTCTTTTCTTCTTCAGTTTGCTTTTTTGATTAAGAACAAAGTCCTAAGAAGGGAGAGTTAAGAAAAATGATATCCCAGTTCTACTTTACTATATAAGACCCACAAAGATAGAATTATTGCCCTTTGATGGTCCCTATATCCTTCTTTTAAATGATTTTATTCTTGTAATTTTATTAATAATGCATAAATGGTTAATGGACAACATTACCAACATGACTGACCTAAATTAACTATCCTGTGGAAAAAGCATTTTCTAATACTATCCAACTTACCAATGATTATTAATAATCTGGCTAAAAATGGCATATTGGACCCAAGTTTACACAATAAATAAATTTAGGGCTGGAGTTGTGGCTTGGTGGTAGAATGCTTGCCTAGCATGTGTGAAGCAATGGGTTTGATTCTCAGCACTGCATATAAATAAAATAAGTAAATAAAGGTCCATCAACAACTAAAAAAACATTTTAAAATAAATAAACCTAACTTTTACAATAACCCATTTTATCTTTAAAAAACAAGCAAATAATGTCACATTTCTTCAACTTTTTGTGTGTATATGTGGGTACCAGGGATTGAACCCAGGGGCACTCAACCAGTGAGCCACATCCCCAGCCCTATTTTATATTTTATTTAGAGACAGGGTCTCACTGAATTGCTTAGTGCCTCACTTTTGCTGAAGCTAGCTTTGAATTTTCAATCCTCCTTTCTCAGCCTCCCAAGCCAGTGGGATTACAAGCATTGCCACCACACCTGGCCTTCTTCAAGTTTTAAAACACTTGCCCAAGTTCCTTGCTGGGATTAGAAACACAGGGCTGACAAAGAAATATGAGATAAAAATTTCTGTGAAACTGTCCATCATTAATGCTTTTCTGATGGGCAGGACTTATACTGATATGTCAAAAATACATTTTGAAGAGTAATGGAAAGAAGACCCTTGTTTATTTCTTCAATTTCTTTTTAAAATTTTTTTATATTTATTTTTTAGGTGTAGATAGACACAACACAATGCCTTTATTTTTATGTGGTGCTGAGGATCGAACCCGGATCCCGCCAGTGCTAGGCAAGCGCTCTATCGCTGAGCCACAATCCCAGCCCCTATTTCTTCAATTTTTTACCCCTTAAGTGTCCACATTAATCCATGTGAAAAATCATAACACGTGAGTTATGCAATGTTTACCATAGCAAAGAGCAGATCAATAGCCAAGGGCCTGGCAAGTTGGGGAATGCTACACAATCCCCATATCCTTTTTATATGAACAAGAATCATGCTTTCCAAGATCAGAGGAAAAGGCCAATGCTGAATTTAACCCCAAATGACATAAAACCCAACTCAACAAAATCTGTAGTCTATCCCAGGGCCAACAAGGTGGGTTTTGACTTGGCCCCTGGCTGCTCATCTGACCTCATTTCTTATCCTTCTCCTTTTGCTCCCTTCTCTTCAGGTACACAGGTCTCCTAATTGTTACTCCAATGCTATGGACACTCCACCTTCACAGCTGTTACCTTTGCTTTTCCTTTTTCCTGGAATACTCTCCTCCCAAAAATCAGCAAGGCTTTCTCTTTCTCTTTATTCCTGTGTTCAACTGTTACTTCATCAGAGGAAGTTCCCTGAAAATTCTATCTGAAGAGAACACTATTCCAGTCACTCTTTTTCCTTATCGTGATTTATTTTTCTTCTTAGCATTTATCACCATTGAAAATGTCACATACATTCTGTTTATTGTTTGCCTTTTCACACAAGATTGTAAGATCCAAGAGAGAGAGGATTTGTTTGGTTCACTGAACCATTGTAGGTACTCAAAAATACTGGATAAGTGAAGAAATAAATCTTGCTGTGCTTCCTGTAATATACAGTGATATTATGCATGCTATCCACGCCATTATCTTGTGCAACACTTAAAAGACTGCAAAAGTAGATACTATTATTTCCATTTTACTGATAAGTGAACTTAAGTCAAAACAACCAACTGAAAGTCATGAATCCAACTGAAGTGAGATTCAAAAACTGACCTTTCAAGAATCCACAATGTCTGAATAGAATATAGTCAACAAAAACCTGAAGAACCAATGCCATTTGTTCCTTAGAGCAGCATCTTCAGAGATGACAGATGTTATCTATTACTCCACAGAAAAGCAGCCTGAGGAAAAAATTGCCAAACTATAATTCCAAACCAACAACAAACTGTAACTCAAAATAACCTGCTTGTCCTCTCAGAGCCAACATTTTTTTTTCTTTTTGAAAATGGGAAACTTCCCAATTGACCTAAAATTTAGGATTCACTACCCCCAGATTCTGGGCTATGCTGTACTAGCCAGCTCTGGGGAGCTTGGAATATTCCACAAAAGCTTCTGCAAGCTGAGAGGAGAAGCAATATATTCTGCTTGGCATCTGAAAGCAAAAGCCTTAAGTAGCATCTACATAAAAGAAATTTCTTTTAAGTTTTTGGATTTCTTTTTTATCCAGAAAACTGAGTATCCCTTGGGCAATATGTTTCTAAGTTTGAAGTGGGCCATCAGTCTTTGCAAGAAGGGCAATGGAAAGACTGGGGTTTTATATAGTTCCCAGGCCCAGGTTGACTTTTCACGCCTTCTCTCACTGGCAGTTTGAACTTGGGCAAGTTAATCCATCTTTCCAAATCTTTCTTTCCTCAATGTCAAGATTGCATGAAGCAGAATGAATCCAACATAACTTTCCTATGTTCATAGATGTTCCTATGTTCATACATGACCAGTGATATTCCACATCATGTACACCCACAAGAATGAGAATTAGAATAAATTGGAATAATTTATAAATAATAATAATTTGGGCTGGGGATGTGACTCAAGCAGTAGCGCGCTTGCCTGGCATGCGTGCTGCCCAGGTTCGATCCTCAGCACCACATACAAACAAAGATGTTATGTCCACCGAAAACTAAAAAATAAATAAATAAATGTTAAAATAAAAAATAATAATAATAATTTATTCCTAATTAGAATAAATTATACTCCATGTATGTATGTCAAAATACACCCTACTGTCATGTATATCTAAAAATAACAAATGAAAATAAAAAAGATTGCATGAGCCAACATATGACACAGAGAAGTGTCACCCTTGCTCCTGCTTAGATTTTATACTCCCATTTGGAAATGAAAAGAGAACTTTTTTTTTATTAACTGAGAAAATCAAAACCAAAACCAGCTCACTTGGTACATCAGAAAAAGAGCCCACATCAGCCTCTCTTAGCACCAAACATGGAAGTTTTGACAAGGACCCAATGACCTAAGTGGAAGATGATTGGGCTTTCAGATTGGGCTTTTCTCCCCTAAAAGTAGCCAATTTGTGGAAGGTCTCAACACAATGTCTTTAGGTTGTGTCCTGTGTAAAGAAGCAAACCAGATTATGTATCCACGTTTCAATGGTTCACAGTAGAAAACCAGAGATAATCATCTCCACCACTCTCAGAATCCAGAGCTCCCATTATTCATTCTTACAATGTGTGAAAAATCAGTTTATTCATTAAAAGCAAGAACTCTTCATCCAAACTGCTCAGTTTTGAGTCCTAGTTCTATCATTTATTAACTGTGGTTTGAGTCAGTTAATAAGTGTTGTCACTTATTAACTGTGTGAACTTAAGTAATTTTAATTTTTCTGTTCCTCACAATCACAAACTAGGTCCTGGACAATCAAGCCCACCATCTCACATACACGTTCAAATTCTCACCCAATCATACACATACACAGAGTCTCACAGTCACACCCATAATCACACACAGCCATATTAGCACAAAGATAGGTGGTCACACACAACAGAGAGACAGTTACACAGTCACAGTGGCACACCACTCAAGGTCATAATCTTGTCACAATTACTCATATAAAATTAAAACTTCACAAACTGATGGGCATGTCACAAAATTACATCTGCTGTCACAAACATTCCAACACAGGTGTATCCAGAGACAGGTGGTCAAACATATTCACAGACACACAATGTCATACCTCGGTCTCCCACAAACCCATTCACAGTAACACACAGCTACACCTGTAGGGACAGTCACACACAAATACACATAGTTTTTCCCCGAAGAGACAGATGGTCACAGTCATACACAAGCCACACAGGCACGCACACATACCGTGACACACGAGATAACAGCGTCACACCCGCAGCCTGTCACATAGTTGTACACAGTGACATTGACACACAACCTCTCCAGCTGCGCCTGCGGAGTTCCCACCCCCGTCCCCTGCCGCACACACTGAGCCCAGCCCCCTCTCTTGACCTGGGGCAGAGCCCAACTCACCTCCCGGCGCCGCGGGCTATGGAAACCAACCCCACCACCCGGACCGACGACGTCATTGCCCAGAATCCTCCGAGAGGTGGAGCCGGAAGAGGACCCAGGCTAGACTGAGCTCTGCGCCATCTGAACTAGCTTTCTGCGAATGCCTCATGGACCACGAGCTCCAGAATGCTTTGCGCCGCGGCCTTCTTTGACTAAACTACATTTCCCAGACTGAGCTGCGCCCACCACCTCTTCGCGCTTGCGCCTACAGGTGGCCACTGTCAACCCTGCACGTGCCGGATACTGTGCAAAATCCTAAGCACTTGCTTTTTGAGAAACCGGTGTGACTCGGCGAACCGGTGACTGTGATTCAACGCTTGGGTGTGCTTGCTGCAACCCTATGTTTGAGCACCAAGGGGCGAAGGATTCTGTCAGCACACTGAGCTTCTGAATTTTAAATCACACGCCTCGATTGTGGGTTGTTTTGACAAATTTTGGATGTGTGGCGCGGAGGTCAAGAGTATGTGAGCGAAACTGGCGGTTTATTTATTTACACACACACACACACACACACACACACACACACACACACAGGAGGGGGATGACCGTTCACTGGGTTCTTGTTCCAGAAGTCGTCTGCAAAAGTCTGCGAAGGTTCTTCATTTCTGGGCTTGCCATTAGGGCCAATGTATGTATCTCTGTGTGTGGCTAGTTGTCTCCCAATCTAACTTTTCTTCCACCCCATCCTTCGCTGGGGCAGGCTCAGAGTTCCTTTTATATGCCCTCTCTCCTGTACCCCAGTGGGGTAATTATGTTCTACTTGTGTGAAGTTTCTCTTTTGCACCAGACCAGACCAGTTGGTAATTTGGTAGTCCGAGCTCTGGTGTACCTCTGATGTTTGCACTTTTGGGGGGAAAGGAGGGATGGTAACCTGGGTTTGAACTCAGGAGCATTTAACCACTGAGCCACATCCCCAGCCATCTTTTGTATTTTATATAGAAACCGGGTCTGAGTTGCTTAGAACCTAGCCTTTGTAGAGGCTGGCTTTGAACTTGCAATTCTTCTGGGTCAGCTTCCCCAGGATCACAGGTGTGCGAGACTTTGTCCAGCTTGCTTGCACTTTTTTTTTTTTTTTTTTTTTTTGGTGCTGGGATTGAACCCAGGGCCTATGTGCATGCAAGGCAAGCACTCCACCAACTGAGCTATATCCCCAGCCCTCTTACTTGCACTTTTGATTCTACCATTTCAATTAGGGCCCAGCTTTAAGAAAATTGCCCAGTCAGGAGAACAAGAATTTGAGTCCCTGAGAGAAAGTTCCAGACAAACTTTATCCCCCCTCCCTAGGTCATGGAAGATCTGGAAGGAGCACCCAAGACAAGATTCTAGTAAGTAGGGGTGTGTGGAAGCAAGAGAAAGTTCTTGAGATTCCATCCTTAAGTAATACATAGGGTCATAGGCAAATGAGTCTGGCTACTACAGTGAAATGATTGCTGTTTACTTTGAAATTAGGCATTTCAACTTTCAGAGAAAAGCAATTTTTTTTAAAAAAAACTTTTTTTAGGTTGGCGATGAACACAATACATTTATTTATTTATCTATTTATTTATTTATTTTTATGTGGTTTGAGGATTGAACCCAGTGCCTTCACACATGCTAGGCCAGCACTCTACCACTGAGCTATAATCCCAGCTCTGGCTTGGTTGTTGTATTAGTGTTTTGTTAACGAAACAAAACACTTGACATAGGCTGCTTGTGAAAAAAAAATAGTTTTATTTAGCCCAGTTTGTGGGGCTGAAAGTCCAAATGGCACAGCACAGGCCCTTGGGATGCATTATCCCATAGCATGGATAGCAGTGGTGCAGTCTGTGGCAGGAGAAAGCAAGTGATTCATTTTAGCAGGAGCACAGAGGCTGTCTGGGGCTAGATTTTCTTTCTTTTTTTTTTTTCCTGTAGTGCTGGTGATTGAACCCAGGGCCTTGAGCATGCTAGGCAGCACTCTACCAACTAAGCTATATCCCCAGCCTAGTTTGCACTTTTTTATAAGAATGCTCTTCTTAGGTGGTACAATTGCACATGCCTGTAATCCAAGCAACTTGGGAGACTGGGCAGGAAAATCACAAGTTCAAGACTAGCCTCAGCAATTTAGTGAGACCCTATCTCTAAATAAGAAGTTACAAAAGGGCTGTGGATGAAGCTCAGTGGTAGGGGCACCCAAGAAATACTTCAATCCCCCGTGCCCCCCGCCCAAAAAAATCCTGAAAATTCAAGAGGTTGCAGGAAATCTGCCTCTAGAGAGTACTCCCCCCAATGACCTAAGGCCCTCTCACAAGACCCACCTCTTAAAGGTTCGACCACCACCCTATACTGCCACCCTGGGGACTACACCTCTAATACATAACCTTTGGGGAAATACAAACCATTATCCAAACTACAGCACTTATATATGTTTTATTTTGAAGACCACTGAACTTATTCTGATGGTTGGTTGAATTAGGGTAGTAAAGGGTAAAAGTAATGATAAATGGTGAAATTGGGATACAATTTGAGTATAGAATTTACAGGAGTTGCTTATGCTTGGTTGTGATATGAGGGGAAAAGAATACATGAGTAATGCCTAAACATTTGTCTTGAGCACCTGGATGAATAGTAGTATCATTTAACAAGATAGGGAACAATGGGTATATAGCAAGTATCTAGGATGGGGGGGGGGGCTGATTCTGTTAAGTTGGTGACACTTGCTGGATATCAAAGAGGTGATGCTGAATGTGAATTTAGATATGTGTGTGTGTGTGAAGCTCACTGGAAAGGTTGGCACTGGAGATACAAATTTGGGAATTTCAACTAAGATGATTTTAGCTGGAAATATACAACGCTCAACTGAAAGTGACTTAGACAATAAAGCATTTATTTCTCCACTTAGCTGACTTAACAGGTACATAATCATTTCAAGAACCCAGCCTCTTACCTTTTTTCCTGCTCTGTAATCCTCAGTGTGATCCCAGTGTCTCTCCACACAATTGCAAGTTGGCTGCAGCAGTTCAGGTCCTCACCCAACAAAGTCACAAATGCTGAGAAAGTGAATAGTTTCCACTTTCAGCATCTCTTATAAGATATGAATTCTGCCAGCCAGGAAGAAAGCTGATTATGTATTATTCAGGAAAGGAATGATTACTGTGTGATCACCCACAGAGTGTGCCACAGTGGGCCACCCTCTTTTAGATGCTTTGAGAGATATGGGAGATCATTCAGGAGAATATGTGAACAGAGAAAAGTGTTGACAACTGAGCTCTGTACATGTTGAAAAGAGAATCCGGTAAGGAGACAGATGGAATAGCCAATAAGATATGGAGGATAGGGCTGGGTTGTTGCTTAGTGGTACGACGCTTGCCTAGCATGTGTGCGGCACTGGGTTCCATCCTCAGCACCACATAAAAAAATAAATTAAATTTTAAAAAGATTTCTGTTTAAAAAAAGACATTGGGGAGAACTTCTGAGTATACTGTTTTGTATAGTTTTGACTGTAGAAATGTGTTTTGCTTACTAAGAAATAGATACAAGAAATATAATTATTTATTTATTTTTGGAACCACGGATTCAACCCTGGGATACTTAACCACTGAGCCGCATCCCCAGCCTTTTTTTTTGAAATGGTCTCCCTACATTGCTTAGAGCCTTACTAACTTGCCGAGGCTGGCTTTGAACTTTAGATCCTCCTGCCTCAGGTTCCTGAGTCTCTGGGTTTATAGGCATGTACCATCACACCTGGCTTAACAAGTGTATTAGTTTTTTTTGTTATGTAACAATTTACCACAAATCATTATTTCACAGTTTCTCTGGGTAGTTTTTTTTTAATCCCATCCTAACATTAAGACCTCTGAGGCTCTATAAATGCCTCCAGAGCATGTTTTCACTGGGCTACTCTAAGCAAAATGTAACAAGAAGTCACTGTTCAGCTAAAAATGAGCCAGAATTATTTTCACAAATCTCTCTAATTCCTCATCACCTATCAGTACACCATTCCCACTCTGAAATTTCTTCTGTCCCATCCTAGGAAATATTTTTTTCTAGTCCAAATTCAGGTGCAAGGGCTAACTCAGTTAAGCCAGAAGTTACAAGAAGGGAGAGGCTCCTCCTTCTACCTCACTCAGCATCTCAAGGACCTCCTCACCCAGACTGACAGCCACTAGGGACAGGGCCTGAGAGAGCAACTGGCTGAGGGCTGTAGGCTGGGAGAACACCAAGGAGTCCATAGGCTCATTTCAGGTGAGGCGGCCATAGGCCTGATTTGCTCCAAGGTCACCTGCTCACAGGATATTCCACAACTCCACTAGTAACTTTCACGAGCTGTCCTGGATTCCACATCACAACAAAGGCTATGGCAGGATGAGTAGAACTTGGGTGGTAACAGAAAGGAGAACTGTACTGTATTGGAGGTTACAGCGTTCCAACAGTTTCTATCCTCCCTTGGTGGTGTGTGTCCTCTGGGGTAAGAGGCAGCATCCACCAGTGCTCAAAATCTGAAATCAGATCCCCTTTTTTAATATTTTTTTTTTAGTTTTAGGTGGACACAATATCTTTATTTTATATTTATGTGGTGCTCAGGATCAAACCCAGTGCCTTATGCATGCTAGGCAAGCACTCTACCACTGAGTCACAACCCCAGACCCTGAAGTTAGATTCTTAATAGTGCTGAGAGCCTGGCCTCTGGAGACATTTCATTGGGTCCTCTTCTCAGAGTCTTACAAAGCTGAAATTAAAGTGTTAGCCATTCTCATGTAGGCTTGACTAGGAAAGAATTTGCTTCCAAGCTCTCTCAGGTAGTTGGCATTAAATAATTTCTTTGTGGCTATAGAATTCATGACAGTTTGTTTTCTTGAATGTTTCAAAGCATTGAACAGAGAAACAGAGGCAGAGGGAGGATCTTTGCTGCTTGAAGTCTCTGACTTCTGGAAAAGCCTACACCCACACCTTTGCTATATAACTTAACATAAAAACAAGAGTGACATTCCACAACTTTTGCCATATCCTGTTGGTTAGAAGCAGTTCACAGGTCCCACCTGCACTCAAAGGGATGGCATTACCCAATGGTGTGGTTACCAGAGGCAAGACCAAAAGTATGATTTAGGAGTTTGGGGAGTTAACAACAGTAGTGTATTTCAACATTGCATTTCTAAAATTCAGGTGAGAAGTCTGAACTGGAGTTATAAATACGGGAGTTCTCAGCATATAGATGGTTTTTAAGAAGTGGCTAAACCTTGGGGCTGGGGTTGTGGCTCAGTGGTAGTGCACTTGCCTAGCACGTGAGAGGCCCTGGGTTCGATTCTCAGCACCACATAAAAATAAATAAACAAAATAAAGGTATTGTACCCAACTACAACTAAAAAATAAATATTTTTTTAAAAAAGAAGTGGCTAAACCACACCAACAACTTAATGAGTTTAAAATAGAAAAAAGAAAATGCTGAAGCACAGTGTAGTGACATTTAAAACTCAGAAAGATGAGGGAGACCAGGAAACGAGGCTGAGAAACAGTGACCCAAAAGGGAGGAAAAAAATACCAAGTATGTTGTCCTATAACCCAAGTGGCAAAGTCCAAGGAAGAGAGTGATCAGCTCTGTAAAATGCCATTGATAGCTCAAGTAAGATGAACCAATAATTGTTGAATTTAGAAACATGGAAGTCATTTGTGATATCGATAATAAATAGCAGCATATAGTGTGAAAACTTTAGCTTGAACATGCTTTTTTTTTTTTTTGCTCTTGATGTCTAATTGTTCTGCTGCCATTTTTAAAATAGCTCTCTTTCCTTCATTGAATGGCTTTTACACTTTTAGAACAGATCCATTATGCCCATTTCTGTATATCTGCTTTAGGTTTGTAATTCTGTTCTACTGACCCTTGTTTCAAACCCTCCACAAATACCACAGTACAGTTATACTTGATAACTGTTGCTACAGATTAAATCTTAAAACTGAATTGTATGATCCTTCCAACACTATTTTTCTTTTACATATTCCTTTACCTGTGCTATTTCATTGCCTTTCTGTGGGAGGCCAACCTTGCACTTGACTGAGTCACTCCCAGGCTAGGTGCTGAGACACTCCATCACAGAAAAGTGGCAGAACTTTCCCCACCCTTCTTGGGTTTGAGGGACCAAGTCTCATGCATGGGTGTGTCTTGCCACAGCCCCATGGGTGGAGCTATGCTCACCTGTTCCTTTGTGATATAACCCCTTGCTCTGTTTAGGATAGAATGTTCCATGGAAGTTCCCTTCTCTTATTGTGCCCATGGGTGTGGCCTATCTAGATGTCAGTCAACCTGCTGACAGCAGACATCATGAAGCTGAACTCAGCCGCCTGAAACCTGACCCCTTGCCTCATTTGAATATAAAAGGGGTCAGCACATGTGCGCGTGCTCTCTCTCTCTCTCTCTCTCTCTCTCTCTCTCTCTCTCTCTCTCTCTCTCTTCCTGCGGACCCTGAAAGTCAGAGGCGCCCTCACAGCAGCGACCCCAAAGAAAAAGGTATTTGTGTGTCTTGTGTGGTTATTTTGCTCAGCCCAGTTAGCCCAGTTTACCTGGAGTGATCCCTAAGTCTTTTAGTCGCAAATGAAACCTGGCACCTTTCCTTATAAATGTTAAAATTTATTTATATCACCAAAAAAATCTTGATAGGTCATTGATCAAATTATGTCACATCTATAAGTCAGTCTTAAGAAAATTGATATATGTACTTGGCTGAGTCCTCTAATCCATGAACATGGTATGTTTCTCAGTTTGTTTACATCTTTATTTTGTTCATCAGAGTTTTGTAGCTTTCAGCATATATGTTCTATATATGCTTTCTTAGATTTATACAAAAGTATCACTTTGGGGCTGGAGTTGTGGCTCAGTGGTGAAGCACTTGCCTAGCATGTGAGGCACTGGGTTCTATTCTCAGCACTACATAAAAATAAATGAATAAAATAAAAGTCCATCAACATCTAATAAAATTTTTTAAAAAGTATCACTTTGGGGGGGAAACTATAATTTACATTGTGTTTTAAACTAATGTTTCCAGTAATTCATTACTAGAATAAAGAAATGAGATTTTTTTGTGTTAACCTTGTATCTCGTAACATGCCTAAATTCACTCATTTGTTCCAGTTGATTTTTTAGTAAATTCTCTGAGATCTTTTATGTAGACAATCGTGTCATCTGCACATAGGGAAGTTTTATTTCTTTCCAATCTTTATGCCTTCAATTTGCTTTTACTGTTTTTTTGCACTGGCAAGAAGTTCCAGTGCTATCTTGAAAAAGGGTGCTGAAAGTATATATCTATTTGTGCTCAATTTTAGGAGGAAGCATTCAAAATTTCACCATTAAGTCTGGTTTCACCAGGATATTTTTAAAAATACATGCTCACAGCTGGGTGCAGTGGCACATAACTGTGCCACTCCCAGCAACTTGGGAGGCTGAGACAGGAGTTCAAACCCGAGCTCAGCAATGGCAAGGTGCTTAGCAACTCAGTGAGAACCTGTCTCTAAATAAAATACAAAATAGGGCTGGGGATGTGGCTCAGTGATCGATTGAACTCAGAGCTGCTGAGTTCAATCTCTGATACCAAAAACAAACCGAGGCCAGCCTCAGGGATTTAGTGAGACCATAAACAACTTAGCAAGACTGTACCAAAATAAAAAGGACTGAGGATGTGTATCAGCAGTAAAGCACTCCAAGATTCAATCCCCAATTAAAAAAAAAAAAGTCTTTATTCCTGTCTGAAGTGGATCAACACATATGTTGATTTTTTTTAAGAGAGAGAGAGAGAATTTTTTAATATTTATTTTTTTAGTTTTCGACGGATACAACATCTTTGTTTGTACGTGGTGCTAAGGATCGAACCCAGGCCACACGCATGCCAGGCGAGCATGCTACCTCTTGAGCCACATCCCCAGCCCTGATTTTTTTTTTTAAGATTTTGACTGACTTTATTTGCAATTCTAGGATCAGGCAACACTACATTCCATGAAACAGAATAAGTATTTCAATGGGCTGAGCAGAAGACATTAGTTTTATAAATAGGTAAGAGCTAAAGAAAGCAAAAATAAATAAAGAGCAACTGGTCATTTTGTTATCCACAAATTGTTGGCCTGCCCTGTAGGATGAGACCCAGCCCTCTAAAGGGGATCACTTTTTTCTGTTTGGTGTTGCAAACCAGAAGGCAAAACCTGAATTGTGCACCAACAGCACAAGACTGTTCACTAGCTAGAGAATGGAATTTGATTCTAATGAAGATAGAAGTTGTCTAGTGGACACTCAGTCAGCCATCTTTGATCCCTCAGTTTTGGCTAGCCCAACTGGTGAGGAAATTCCTCTCCTCAAAGATAAACAAAATTAGGGAGGGAGAGATAAACAAGATCAGCGCTTCTCCCTGATGCCAATCCAATAAGAAGGACACAGTTTTGAGGAAAAGGAAAAAGAATTTTATTGCTTTGCTAGCAAAGGAGAAGCATGGGGCCTTCTGTCCCAGAGGCTGTAATTATGCCCATGAAGGGGAGCATTGAGTGTCAAGAGCCGTCCATGAGTTGCATGTGGGTCACTGCGCGTGGAAGCCTCATGGATAGAGACACGTGGTAAATGGGAGTGGCCAGTAAACACTTCCTCTGGTCAACTGCCCATGGACAATGTGAATTTCTTTCCTACTCTGCCGTGGCCCACACAGCACCTGAGATGGGTGTGACCTGCCAAGATATCAATCAATCTGCTGACTGTAAGACATCTCGAAGCAAGACTCAGCCCTTGAAACCTTATCCCTGCCTTTGATGGACCCCCTTAAATAAACCAAGGGAGCCATTTTCCCTTTATCTAGTTCCAGAACCCATGTGGACTAGATCAGGGGCTTCGCTTTCTGTAAATACTGAGTATGTGTTTTTTTTTTACATACTAATTATCTAAAATTGTTTAGTTTTAGGGTGGCTTGGATTATCCTGGGCAGGAATAAGTACCCCTTAATGAGATGCTGGCCACCACCCTTCATGAAAACAGGCTTTTAAAGAGGTGATTCAAAGGCTACATTCCACGCAAAGTCTACATTCCATGTGTTCTATCCAGACTAGTAACTCACTTGTTGATTTGGGAGATGTTAATTTCTGAAATCATTGGTGCCATCCTCAAAGTCTGAATTACTTTGTTCTGTGGTGGGTGCATGCTCAAGGACAGATAACTCTGCCTAGGATGGGGAAGAAAGGGAATCCTGTTTCCCCTGAGATTAGGGAAGGGGAGAATTAGGGAACAGCAAGGGGAGAGGAAGAGAAAGAAACATATCCACTTTAAAAATAAGTGGCAGTGGCAGAGCAGCAATATCTCTGAATATAGCAGAGAGCTATATTCAAAGCATAAAGTGGTCCACTGTTATATTTCCCCCACTGTCAATTTCTACATTCCCCTTCCATGAAAAAAAAAATGGGTGACAACATCTCCAAGCTGCTTCCTGCTGAAAGAGGGCCAAGTAACCCAAAGACTTTGTTCTCTATCAGGTGGGGCATGGACAATTAAGAGTATTAAGCATCAGGGCAGTTCAGAGATCTACAGTGGCAAATGGCAGGTTACTACACAAGGCTTACATAGGGCAGGGGTCATGCAAACCGCTAAAGGTGTTGTGACTTTACTGAGTTCAGTTTCCTTTTTCTCAAAGTGGACCATGATAGGGCAATGGCTCTCAACAAGTTCTGCAACCAACTTGCATCTTACAGCCATTGGGGTTCCTTGGAGAGCCAGGCCTGCCCAAGAAAGCTGGCATGGAGGCTGGTCTGGGGCCTCAACCGGGGTGCCAAATTTGTTACCCAAAGCTGTCCTTGTCTGAGATGCCAATCTATTAACAAGGACAGTTTTGGGAAACAGGAAAAAAGTTATTGATCTGCTAGCAAAGGAGAAGCAAGAGGACTCCTGTCCCAGAGGCTGTGATTCTCAGGTGATTTTGTTACTAGTCTTCTAATATAGAGAATTATATTATATGATCTTCAAATACTGAACCAGTCTTCTATTTCTCTTTTTTTGTTTGTGTTCATAAGGGATACCTGTCTCTGTTTTGTGCTTTGATTTTCCTGACAGGATAATGTGGGCCTCATAAAATGATTTGCAAAGTGCCGACTCCTGTTCTACCAGAGATTTCATGGAATTGCAGTTAATATTTCTATCGATATTTTAGAATTTTTCAGTGAAACTAGCTTGGTCTGTAGGTTTCTTTTTTAGAAATTTTAAATTATGAATTTAATAGTTTTATAGGACTATTCATATTATAGTGGTCCTTTCTTATCCACAGGGGATATGTCCCACGGTCCCAGTAGCTGCTCAAAATTGGATAGTACTAAACTGGCTACAGCTTGGATATAGTGCAATTGTTCATATTATTAGTTTTTAAAATTATTTTAATTATATCATGTGTCTCTTCCAATTGGATTTTACAATTCAGTTATTGTATTTTTCAGCTCCAAAACTTCTTTTTAATTATTTTTAAAAGTAACTTTTACCTCCTTTTTTTATATTCCTTACTTGATCATATAGTGGTCTCCTTTAATTTTTTTTTGTCTGTGGTCTCTCGTTGGGCATTTTAAAGGCAGTTAAAATCTAGATAAATCTAGTTAGTCCAACTTCCTGAAGCATCTAGGTGCCTCAGGAATAGTCTGTCCTTTTTTCATGCTAATTGACTATATTTTCTTGTTTATTTGTATGGTTTGTACATTTTTTTTTGTTGAGAATTGGTGCTCCGGTCAGGGATGGTTGCTGATTTTAGAGGTATAGAGTTGTCCATTCATTTGGTGATTTTCTCAAATTTTTGCAGATTGTATTCCTTGTCATTTGTCTTTACTGAAGTTTCTATTCCATTATCTCGAGGATCAGTTAAGGAATCTCCTTAAATGAATCCAGTAGGAAAAAAGCAAAGTGTCCTGTCTTTTAAAATTAATTTGACAGATGCTACCTAGGAAGCCTGTTCAGCCCAAGAGGGTTGAAATGGTGGTTGGAATTGGTGTTGGTACCTCAGGGCACTGCCAGGCAGATAAAAAAACAGCTCAGATTATCAAAGGACAAGGATCTTTAAAAAAAAAAAAATATATATATATATATATATATATATATATATATATATATATATATATATATATATATTAGTTGTAGCTGGACAAAATACCTTTATTTATTTATTTTTATGTGGTGCTGAGGATCAAACCCAGTACTCACATGTGCCAGGTAAGTGCCCTGCCACTGAGCCAAAACTCCAGCCCCAAAGGACAAGGTTCTTATTGCCAACCCTAGCACTACAATACAAAGCAGGGTAATAAACTGCCTTCCTCCAAGGCAGCCTGCTGTAGGCTGGGATTAGGGCCTAATAACTGGTAATCAAATACTGATATTCACCAAAATATATATGCATTGTTCTTCATTAAGTAATCCCCTGGGTGTTGCAAGTGTTTGAACAGACTCAAGAGTTCTGAAATAATCAATTGTGTTCTTGCCACCTCAATACTTGTTTTAGTGGGCTGGGGATGTGGCTCGCGGTAGCGTGCTCACCTGGCATGCGTACGGCCCGGGTTCCATCCTCAGCACCACATACAAACAAAGATGTTGTGTCCGCCGAAAACTAAAAAATAAATATTAAAAAAATTCTCTCTCTCTCTCTCTCTCTCATACTCTCTCTTTAAAAAAAAAACTTGTTTTGGTGAATGGAATAATTCCTGGAGCTTTTTACTCTGCCACATATGCCATTTAATTCATTCACTTGTTTTCGTTTTTTGTGTGTGTGGTGCTAAAGATTGAACCCAGGGCCTTGTGCAAGAAATCTATCAACTAAGCTATTTACCCAGCCCCAATTCATTCACTTTTTTAAAAAAATATTTATTCTTTAGGTGTAGTTGGACACAATGCCTTTATTTTATTTACTTATTTTAATGTGGTGATGAGAGCCTCGCACGTGCTAGGCTAGGCGACAATCTACTGCTGAGCTACAACCCCAGCCCCAATTCATTCACTTTTAATCCACCTAAACCACTATATTTGAAACTGATTTCTTGGAGACAGGATATAGTATCATATTTTTTATCCACTCTGCCAATCTGCTTTAAATCAGTATATTCAGTTACATTTATGCAATAATTAATAATTTAGGACTTAAGTCAGCTACTTTATTACTTGTATCTGTTTATTCCCTATTTTAGTGTTTTTTCCAAGGGAAAACAGTACATGTATGTGACATATCACAGTCTAATAATATTGACATGTTGCCAATTTAAGTGAAGTGGCATTCTATTTAAAGGTACACTCCATTCACAAAACAAGAATATCAAGATGAAAAAGAAGAAGTCAGAAAAACAAATTCTACCAAAAAAAAAAAAAAAACAAGTGCAGCAATACAAAGCAGATTAATAAAATCATTAAATGGGATCTGGGATTGCTCCATGACTTTAAAAAGAAAAAAAAATCATCAAGAAGAAATACTATTGGGCTGGGGCTGGGTTTCAGTGGCAGAGTGCTTGCCTAGCATGTGTGAAGTACTGGGTTCAATCCTCAGCACCACATAAAAACAAACATATAAAATAAAGGCATTCTGTCCACCTATAACTACAAAAAAAATTAAAAAGAAGAAATACTATTAATTTCTAGACATATAAATAAAATAGATTTGAAATCTGCTGAGAAAAATTTGATGGAAATATTAGAGAAATGTTTACTGATGTGATTACAAGTTTATTTAGTATACATAAGTGGAAGTATTATTTTTTTTTTAATTAAGACATTTCTTCTGCTGGGGTGGAAACATTAATGTTGGTTCTAATATTGTTTATATCTACATTTAGAACACAGATTTAATTATGTTAAACATATAATATAGATTAATAAAACGCAGGCAAATCATTAATATAACCACAAACCATACATCCATAAAAAATTAAACATTGGGCTGGGGATGTGGCTCAAGCGGTAGCCTGCTCGCCTGGCATACGTGCGACCCGGGTTCGATCCTCAGCACCACATACAAACCAAAGTTATTGTGTCCACCAAAAACTAAAAACTAAATATTAAAATTCTCTCTCTCTCTCTCTCTCTCTCTCTCTCTCTCTCTCTCTCTCTCTCTCTTTAAAAAAATTAAACATTAAGAAATTGCATTAAATAAATATATACATTTAGCCATTTGTAAGTTCTCTGTAAGTTATTCTTAATTAGAAGAAAAAATAAAAATTGAAATTATAAGCCATTGCCTGGCATGGTGGCACACACCTGTGATCCCAGCAGCTCAGGAAGCTGAGACAGGAGGATCATGAATTCAAAGCCAGCCTCAGCAACTGTGAGGTGCTAAGCAATTCCGAGATACCCTGACTCTAATAAAATAAAAATAGAGCTGGGGATGTGGCTCAGTGGCCGAATGCCCCTGAGTTCAATCCCCAGTACCAAAAAAAAAAAAAAAGAAGAAGAAGAAGAAGAATTTATAAGCCACACAGAAATGAACTGACTTTCAAATAACAGTAAAAAGAAACAAGATAAATAAATTATTATTATATTAGCATGATAAAGCAATAAAATTAGGAAATCAGTTTGAAGAAATTAATAATATAAACTAATGAAATTTAAAAGAAAAGAAAAACACTCACCAGGGCTGGGGTTGTGGCTTAGTGGTAGAGCACTTGCCTAGCATGTGCGAGGCCCTGGGTTCAATCCTCAGCACCACATAAAGATAAATAAATGAAGTGTAGGTATTATGTCCAACTACAACTAAAAAATAAATATTTTAAAAAACATACACCAAAGAGATGATTACAGTCACAAAGCTAGCCATACACAGTGGTATATGCCAACAATCCCAGCCACTCCTGACAAGACAATTGCAAGTTCAAGGCCAGCCTCAACAATTTGGCAAGGCCCTAAGTAACTCAGCAAGAACATGTCTCAAAATAAAAAATAAAATGGGCTGGGGAGTGTGGCTCAGTGGTAAAGTATCCCTGGTTCACTCTTTAGTATCACTCCTCCCCTCAAAATTGTAGTAAGCCATACAGGATATTAATGTAAATAGAATGTTTCTTCTTATGGCATGTAACTTAATGTCTAAGTTACTAGAAAACAGCTGTTATTTAATATGTACCCTTGCATTTAACCTGTGAAGATAAGAGCCAGGCATGGTGGGGCACTCTTGAAATCCCAGGGATTCTGGAGACCAAGGTGGAGGATTGCAACTTAGAAGAAAGCCTTGGCAACCTAGAAAGAACTTATCTCAAAATATAAATAAATAAATAAATAAATAAATAAATAAATAAGAAGGCCTAGGGGTGTAGCTGAGTGGTAAAGTGCCCCTGGGTTCAAACAAAGGGAAGGGAAGGGAAGGGGAGGGGAAGGGGAAAGGGAAAGGAAAGGAAAAAGAATAAAAGAAAAAAATGAAAATCTGGCCTAACACAGATATAGAGTTAGAAGATAAAGGAGTATTTTAATGGCATTTTCAGATACTTTGTTGATATTAGTCTTTGACAGCACATCAAATATCAATAGGGCATTATAGCGCACACCTGTTGAAAGATCCACAGATCCCAAACCCGGAATGAACCACACGAGACACTGGCTGCAAAAAGCAGGAGGCGTTTATTCTCACACAGGTGCCTGCGGGTGCACAGCAAAACCTCAGCCGGAGCTTCGGTGAACTGGCACACCGGGCTTTGGGGTACAGATTTTTTTTATAGGAAACAAGCGGGTTAGTTCTTAGCACAGCAACAGCCTTTCTATTGGTTCCTCTGAATCCAGCCACTGGGTCACCTAGGGGGTAAACTTGTTTTTTCACTTTATGCTCTCAGAAAAACCCTAAAATTACATCCTGTCTTTTCAGTTTCTGTTTTTAAACCTAGTTCTCAAGTTTAACCAGTAGGGCTGTCTAAGAGGAACATCTTGTGGTAGGGGGCCCGTTAGGGTTATCTACATGGAACATCTTGTGGTAACATTGTGCAACACCTGAGGTGCTACGTGCTGCTGGAGGGGTTTTGACATGGGGGTTGGGTGAGGAAGCGTCTTGCAGCTTTGAGGCCTAGGGGTTTGGTCACCTAATGCTGGGCCTGGGTCTTGAGGTCCTACATTCCCCCCTTTTTCTTTATCCGGGATATAATTTTATATCCATTGATCTACCTGCTCAGAGTCCGGTATTTGCTCAGCTGATGGTTCAGGGTGCTGTGGGAGTACTTGATATTGCTGCGCGAGGACCATAGTTTGAATTACAGACAATCTTTCTTTTATAAATTGCATTAATTTGTTAAATATGCAGGGCCCAAATGTTAAGATCAGCAGCAATACAATTAAGGAACCGGCTACAGTAGATAATATAGTAGTTAACCAAGGGGAGTTATTAAACCAGCTTTCAAACCAACTTTGGGAGCCTTGCAGAGACCTTTCCCTTGCATCTAGTCTTTCTCTAAGCTTTGTCATAGACTCCCTTACTACCCCTGTGTGATCGGTGTAAAAGCAACAGTTTTCTTTTAAGGCTGTACAAAGTCCTCCCTCCTTCAAGAATAATAGGTCCAGACCTCGTCTATTCTGCAAGACAACTTCTGATAAGGAGGTTAGGGATTTTTCTAAAGCAGTTACAGAGGTTTCTATTGCTCTTAGGTCTTGTTGGATTGAAGCTTCTAGAATCCCTAGCTGTCGGGGGCCCTCAACCAGAGCTGCAGCCCCAGTCCCAATTCCTGCCAATACTCCTGCTCCTAACAAGACTGCCAGGGTAAGGCTGATAGGCTCTCGGGTGTATCGAATCCTGCCCATGAAATGTCCTTCAAATTCCTCTGAGGAATAATAGAATAGTCGTGGGTAGATTCGGACTAACACACAAAAATCAGTGGAGGCATTGAGGATTGCCGTGGAAATACAGGGGGTCAGTCCAATGTTGCAGGCCCAATAAGTTCCGGGGGGACCCCACAAATAATTATTTTGTGAGCCATTTGTCAGGAGGGTGGTGTTACAGAGAGGTTGATGTGACAGGGGTATATTTCCTACACAGATCCCTTGTCCTGAAACTTCAGTGATGGTGAGTTTATAGCCAGGCAGGGACATACATTTAGGATCAGGGTTTATGTTACTGTTCCAGTCAGACATTATTGCTATTCCTTCATAGTAGGGTGGGCCGAAGGTGAGACAGAGCCAACATTCCCGGGTGCGGTCTGGGTCGGTGGCATTGAGGGCATAAAAGGCTCCTTGAATCAAATCTAACAATCGGTTTTCGTTTCCAGGGAGTGTGGGTTCGGGGGAGTAACTAGAGGTTTGATAGTCTATGGTTACAATTTGAGACATGGGTGGCTCACTGGGAGGTACTTTGGGCAGACTTTTTGATTGTCTGGGAACTGAGGGAGCTCTTTGGTCCCTGAGAGCAGGATTAGGTCCTATTGGGCTCATCAAAATTGGGGTTAGAGATAATTTGATTCTGAGAATTACACAGAGATCATCTCCTTTCATAAACCATCTAAGGCCCCATGTTCTCCCAGTGAGCCAGGGATCTAGCTGTTCTTTTCCTTTTTCTGTAAACTGTATCTGTAGGGGCAATGATTTATCCCCTTGGTAGTAAGATTTAGGGGGGGGGGGATAGCAATCAGAGGGGCGCGTGCCATGGGGAGTGAAGTTTTTGAGTATTGTTATGAATTCCTTATCAGAAGAAGGTTTCCAGTGAGCGTCCCCTGTGGTTTCACAGCCCCAGGAGGAGCAAAAGTATGTTTCATAATTTCCACATCTACGTGCTTGGGTTCGGTTTCTCCCCTCTTTGGGACAAACGTAAAAGTCATGTTGACCCAGTCTGCATCTTGTTATGGGGGTAGAACAATAAGTACTGAGGTCATGTGAGTTGCCGGGAATATCCCAAGAGTCTGATTCAGCGGCTAGTTGGCAAAAGTCTGGGGTCAAAGTAGGCCACCATGTGCCAGGGATGTGGGCTGCTGTAATAGACCAAATTATTTTCCCGGTTTCGGAATACACCTGCCAAGTCAACTTTATGGGGGTATGGGGATTACTACCTAGGACGAGGGGAGTAGCGTAGAGAGCAAGAGTGATTAACAGCGTGTAAGTCTTATCTTTAGCGGGTTTTGGGTGCGTTGCAGCTTCCATTCTGGATCCAGAGAGGCGTCTGTGGGCTCCTGCGGATGTGCAGCTTTCACGTGGGAAGCGTGGATCCAAGCGGTGATGCCGTCCACTTTGATTGCAGTGGGAGTGGTCAGCAGGATGGTGTAAGGTCCTTTCCACCGCGGTTCGAGGTTCTTGCTCTGGTGCCTGCGTACCCAGACGGTGTCTCCGACTTTGAAGGGATGTGGCAGCGAGGGGGTTTTGAGTTCCTCCTTGTATGCTGCGGCTAGAGGCTTCCAAACCTCGTTCTGGACCAACTGCAAGGCACGCAAATGAGTCTGCATAGATGGGGTGAGGGAGGCATAAGTTTCAGTTTCATAAAAGTTAACAGCAGGTGGTGGTGCACCGTACAAAATCTCAAATGGGGTTAGCCCCTGTGGGACTGGGGTGTTCCGGGCCCGGTATAAAGCTAAAGGTAGGAGTTGTACCCACTCTCTAGTGCCAGTTTCAAGCGTTAATTTAGTTAAAGTCTCCTTGATGGTTCTATTCATCCTTTCTACCTGTCCTGAACTTTGGGGTCTATAAGCACAATGTAATTTCCAATTAATCCCCAATGTATTGGCCACCATCTGACTTACCTGGGAGACGAAGGCAGGCCCGTTATCTGACCCAATGGTCCCAGGTACTCCATACCTGGGAAAGATTTCTTCCAGTAATTTCTTTGCAACCACCTTAGCAGTCTCATGCCGAGTTGGGAATGCCTCTGTCCATCCAGAGAAAGTGTCAACAAAAACCAAAAGATATTTGTAGCCATACATACCAGGTTTGATTTCAGTGAAGTCTATTTCCCAATGGGTTCCAGGCTTATGGCCTTTCACCCGGATCCCTGTTCCAACTTTGATCTTACCAGCATTTACCTGGGCACCTGCTTGACAGTTTTCTGCTTCCTGGCGCAGAAGTTGATCCCTGTTTGGAAGATATAAAGTACCTTCCCCACGCTCTAAGAGCTCCTTCATCTTTTTAGCCCCAAGATGTGTCAGTCTGTGTAGGGACTTCACTAATTGTTTTGAATTTTTGAGGGGCATGATAGTCTTTCCTCGATATTTCCAGACATTTTTTCTGGGGTCATAAGTGGCCCCCAGTTTCTGTATGGCATTTAAATCTTTATCTTCATAGACCCAGTGCTCCTCATGGTCATCATGTTGTGGGTCTGCTCGTTGGGGCAATAGAGTCACTATCAAAAGCTGTGGCCCTAGGGCTGCCTTCTTGGCTGTTTCATCTGCTAATCTGTTCCCTTTGGCCTCTGGAGTATTACCTTTTTGATGACGGGGCAATGCATGATACTTAACTTTTTAGGCAAGAATAAAGCTTTAAGTAAAGCTAATATTTCAGCCTTATTTTTGATCTCTTTTCCTTCTGAGGTTAGTAGCCCCCGGCGTCTGTAAATTTCTCCGTGTATGTGAGCAGTAGCAAAGGCATATCTACTGTCAGTGTACACGTTTAGTTTCTTCCCCTCTGCCAACTTTAACGCTTGAGTCAGCGCTATCAGTTCTGCCCGCTGAGCTGATGTTCCGCCCGGAAGTGCACTCGCCCATATTACCTCAGATTCGGTGGTGATGGCTGCTCCTGCTCGTCGTTCTCCATTGAGCAGATAACTGCTTCCATCTGTGTACCAGACCAGCTCCGCATCCTTCATCGGTTGGTCGGTGAGGTCTGGCCGGGTTCCCTGTGTCTCTGCAAGAATCTGCTGACAGTTGTGAGGATCTGCTTTTCCTGGGAGCGGCAGGAGGGTCGCTGGATTCAGTGTCACCATGGGACCAAACTGAATTCGGTCGGTGTCCAATAACAAAGACTGGTAATGGGTGAGTCGGGCATTTGACATCCAGCGATCAGGCGGCTGGCGAATTACAGTTTCGATGGCATGAGGGGTTAACAGGGTTAATGGCTGTCCCAAAGTCAGTTTAGTGGCATCCTTAATCAGAAGAGCCACAGCTGCAATCATCCGGAGGCATGGTGGCCATCCTGCTGCCACTGGATCTAATTTCTTTGACAGGTAGGCTATAGGTCGCCTCCAGGGCCCTAGTTTTTGGGTTAAAACCCCTTTTGCATAACCCCGTTTTTCATCTATAAATAGATCAAAGGGCTTGGTAACGTCCGGTAAGCCCAAAGCAGGGGCTGACTGAAGAGCCAATTTGATGTGATCAAATGCCAATTGATGTTCCTTAGTCCAAGCAAAGGAGTTACCTTGCTTAGTTAGTAGATACAAGGGGGCTGCTATCTCAGCAAACCCAGGAATCCAGAGTCTACAGAAACCTGTGGTCCCCAGGAATTCCCGCAGTTGCTTGGGACTCTGGGGGGTTGGTATACTTGAGATAGTCTCTTTTCTGGCAGTTGTCAACCATTGTTGACCATCATGGAGTTCATAGCCCAGATAGGTAACTTTTGTCTGACAGATTTGGGCCTTCTTTGCTGACGCCCTATACCCTAGTAGTCCCAAAGTTTGCAATAATTCCTCCGTACCTGCCTGGCAATCTTCCTCGGAGGTCGCAGCCAGCAAGATGTCATCTACATATTGAAGCATGATTAGGGAAGGGTGTCTTACACGGAAGTCTGCCAAATCCTGATGCAAAGCCTCATCGAAGAGTGTTGGGCTGTTTTTAAATCCTTGTGGCAGTCTCGTCCAGGTCAGTTGTCCAGAGATTCCTCCTTCGGGATCTTTCCATTCAAATGCGAAGAGAGCCTGACTTTGGGGAGACAGTCTTAGGCAGAAAAAAGCATCTTTCAGATCCAGAACAGTATACCAAGTATGAGTAGGAGGCAAAGTGCTAAGGAGATTGTAAGGATTTGGCACTGTGGGGTGAATATCTTCTACCCTCTTGTTAACTTCCCTTAAGTCTTGGACCGGTCTGTAATCATTAGTCCCCGGCTTTTTAACTGGCAGTAATGGGGTGTTCCAGGGTGATTGGCAAGGTGTTAGGATGCCTTGGTCTAGGAGGCGTTTGATGTGCAGCTTGATGCCCTGATAGGCCTCTCTTGACATAGGATATTGTTTGATATTAATGGGAGTAGCAGCGGCCCTCAGATGAATGACTATTGGGGGCCGTTGTTTTGCCATTCCCATTCCTCCGGTTTCAGCCCAGGCCTCCGGGTAGGAACTAAGCCAATAGTCCATGTCTTTCATAGATACCGAGGGTTTGTCAAAAAGTTTATATTCGTCTTCCAATTTGAAAGTCAATACATGTAAGGGAGTCTGGTTTGGCCCCGTGATGGAGACGCTCCCATCTTTAAAATAAATTTGGGCTCTCAATTTAGCCAATAAATCTTTTCCCAACAGTGGATACGGACAGTCAGGCACGTGTAGGAATGAATGGGAAACCTTACCTGTGGCAAGGTGTACTTCTCTCTTGGTGGTCCACCGGTAGGGTTTGCTCCCAGTGGCGCCTTGGACCCACGTCGTTTTGTGGCTCATGGGTCCTGGTGTCTGTGTCAGCACCGAGTGTTGGGCTCCGGTATCCACTAGGAAGGTCACAGGTTGCTCCCCTACTTGTAGAGTTACCTGGGGCTCAGGGGGGAGCTCCTGGCCCTGACTCCCCTAATCTTCATTTAATGTCAGCAGTCGGGGAGCCCGGTTGGTATCTCTCCTGGGGTTGGGGGGTCTCTTTGGGCAGTCTTTTACCCAGTGTCCTTTTTCCTTGCAGTAGGCACATTGATCTCGGTCTACACGGGGTCTGCTTTGCTCCCTGTCCCTGTTTACTTTGTTTCCCTGATGTCCTGCCTGAACTACGGTGGCCAATATTTTACTTAGTTCCCTGTTACGCCTTCGTTCTCTTTCTCTTTCTTTTTTGTCTGATTCCTCTCTAAGCTTAAGTTCTCGTTCTTCCTGCATCTTTCTGATCCTGTCCTCTCGTTCTTCTGGAGTTTCTCTTTTGTTATATATCTTTTCGGCTTCCTTCAGTAAGTCTGCCAGAGAAAAATCTTGTAAGTTATCTAGTCTCTGCAATTTAGACCTGATATCTGGGGCGGACTGCCAAATGAAAGCCATGGATACATTTCCTTTTTGGTCCTCACTATCAGGATCAAAAGGAGTAAACCTCCGATATGCCTCTTTTAATCTTTCTAGGAATGCTGTCGGGGTTTCTTCTGCCCCTTGGGTAGTCTGTCTTACCTGAGCCAAATTGGTGGGTCGTCGCCCTGCTGCATGGAGACCCGCTATGAGTAACTGGCAATAGAGACGTAGGTGGTCCCTACCTGCTTCAGTCGCATGGTCCCAGTTTGGCCGGGTTAAAGGAAAAGATTCATTAATCAAATTTGGGAGTTGGGTGGGACGCCCATCGTCCCCTGGCACATTTTTGCGAGCTTCCAAAAGAACTTTTTGTTTCTCCTCTGAAGTGAGGAGAATTTGCAGGAGCTGCTGGCAATCATCCCATGTTGGCTGGTGAGTTACTAGGATAGACTCAATCAAAGAGGTTAGAGCTATAGGGTCTTTAGAAAAGGAAGGGTTATGGGTTTTCCAGTTATAGAGGTCAGAGGCAGAAAAAGGCCAATACTGATATTGGCCGTTGGGGCCTCCCGTCTGTCACAGGGGGAGAACTCTGGAGGTGTCTCCTGAGGCAGTGTGATCCCGGCGTCCCCGGAGCCATCCCACCATGGGAGATGGATCCGGGGGAGCATTGGTGACTGGGCCTTCTTGGTTCTCGTCCTCGGAGGATGCTTGATCAGGTTCAGGGGCTTGTAAGGGCTGGGGCTGATAGGGAGGAGGCTCATCAGTCAGCAAGTCAATCAGAGCTGAGTCCTCCGGCGGTAGAACCTTCTTTGGTGTTGTCCCTGTTTTAACTGAGGTCTCAGATTTGTTAAGAACAGGGTAAAGATGAGAGGTTTGGGGAGGGGGAAGTGGAATGAGGGGAGCAGAGGGTTCAAGGGGAGAATGGAGAGGGGGTTTGGGTGGAGAGAAAGGAGCAACCCAAGGGGGGGGGGGGGTTGGAGGCTAAGTCCTCCCAGGTAACAATGTAGGGTATCTGGTCAGGGTGTCCATGAGGACCATGGGTGAAGATTCGGGTTTTCACCTGGAAGATAAGATCAGTATTAAAAGTCCCTTCTGCTGGCCAGCTGGTGTTGAATGTTGGCCATTCTGAAGTACAGAGAGTTTTCCATTTTTTCTTTTTGACTGTCACGGACAGGTTGTCTGCCCGATCTTGAACGTCTTGCCAATGATCTAGAGTTAGGCTCAAAGGGGTTGTTAGTGATTGTCCCATGTTACTCTCAGAGAGGAAATAGAGAGACAGACACAACGACACAAAAACGAAACCAAACAGTGAGATCGCTGCGCGGCTTCGGTGGAAACCGAAAAAATCAGATGGCCTGGGAGAAGTTCGTACTTCTCCGTCACCTACAAAGATGGTGTAATCCTCGGAAACACCGGGGGCCCCAAAGAAATGGACCCCTCTGATCCCTGGGATGTCTCCCAGGGTGGCAGGGGAGAAGTCCGAGTTCGTCAACTCCTTCTCAAACTGCCTCAGAATACTAGATGACTACAGAACTGCCTCAGAATACTAAATGACTATGCCTAGGATCATATAGTCTTACAGACGCTGCGCGGAACAAAGAACACATAGCCAACAGGACAACAAGACAGAAAGTTCGAGCTGGCCAGCTTACCTCCCAGTGATGTCGGGTGTCCTCCGGATAGGGATCGGGATCAGAACCGGGATCTTGGATCTCGGTGGAACCTCCAAAATGAAAGATCCACAGATCCCAAACCCAGAATGAACCACACGAGACACTGGCTGCAAAAAGCAGGAGGCGTTTATTCTCACACAGGTGCCTGCGGGTGCACAGCAAAACCTCAGCCGGAGCTTCGGTGAACTGGCACACCGGGCTTTGGGGTACAGATTTTTTTTATAGGAAACAAGCGGGTTAGTTCTTAGCTTAGCACAGCAACAGCCTTTCTATTGGTTCCTCTGAATCCAGCCACTGGGTCACCTAGGGGGTAAACTTGTTTTTTCACTTTATGCTCTCAGAAAAACCCTAAAATTACATCCTGTCTTTTCAGTTTCTGTTTTTAAACCTAGTTCTCAAGTTTAACCAGTAGGGCTGTCTAAGAGGAACATCTTGTGGTAGGGGGCCCGTTAGGGTTATCTACATGGAACATCTTGTGGTAACATTGTGCAACACCTGAGGTGCTACGTGCTGCTGGAGGGGTTTTGACATGGGGGTTGGGTGAGGAAGCGTCTTGCAGCTTTGAGGCCTAGGGTTTTGGTCACCTAATGCTGGGCCTGGGTCTTGAGGTCCTACACTGTAATCCCAGCAGCTCAGGAGGCTGAGGCAGGAGGATCACGAGTTCAAAGCCAGCCTCAGCAAAAGTGAGGCACTAAGCAACTCAGTGAGACCCTGTCTCTAAATAAAATACAAAATAGGACTAGGAATGTGGCTCAGTGGCTAAGTGCCCCTGAGTTCAATCCCAGTACCCACCCCCCAAAAAAATCAACAAGTATAATTTCTTAAAGCTTACTTGTAATGTGGAATGAATTGGACATTTACTAAATTAAAATCCATTTGTCTATTTTATATGTAAAATAAATCTTTACCCAGGTATGATTTTACAATATCACATATTAATCATTTGGAACATTGGCTCTGTGAGGTAAACAGATTCCAAGGTTGATAAATTGTATTATTTGTTATTACAGATTCATATTCACTAATATTACTATCAGTCTCATCATAAAGAACTAAGTATTGAGAAACTGTCACATTCACAGGGGAAATACTTTTTATTGTAATTCAAATTTTTTGCTTAAAATTAGCAAAAATTCCTGTCAGTTTTTAAAAAGTCAACTTTTTGGTGTGAATATATGTTGCCGCAGTCCGGCTGCAGCAAAATAACTGGGGGATGACGAACAACTTGTGTAGATTGATACAGCAGGAGTAGGAGCCGTTTAGTGCAGGACAGGAGCAGTATTTATACATTCCACACAGCTTATCTAATTAGCATAAACTAGATACAGCAGTCAACCAATCAAGAATCTCCACACTTAATGACTCGCTTTTGTTACTTCTCAAACCACTCCCTCTGGCATTTTGCCAGGCACCATCCAGACTTGTTTACGAACTCTAACATTCCCCTGGCAAAATGCCAGGTGTTATTTTGACTTGTTTATAGACTCTAACATTTCCCCCTTTTGTTTAATTTAAATAACGACCATAGTGGTTTTTACAGAAACACCATAAATAACCTGCTACAAACAGAAAGGGAGGATACAAAATGCCACAATACCAAGCCAATTGATGGCTCCATGCAAGAAGCCCTTGGAAAAATTATACCAGCAATGACACTGTTAGCAAAGATACCGAGTTACAATTTGTTATAGATTACAGTTTGTTGTCTCAGTCCAGGTAAAGCAGTGTCTCGATAGACACACTCGGCAGCCGCGTCTCCGCTTCACGCACCCTCCGGTAACGAAAAGTATTTAGTAATAGCCTTTTGCTGCAACTTTTTTCCTGATAATACTTCTTCTTCTGAACTTTCTTTTTCTTTCTGACTAGAGTTCCTGGGCTCTTATCAACACATGCCTTAACTATTCTTGGTTCCACTGGGGTGTCTTCTTCCCTTAGAAATTTACTTCTCACCCCTTCCATATTTTCATCACAAAGACAATACAATACACTGAGACAAAACAAGACACAAACATACTGTATCAATCTTTTCCATTTTCTCGAAATGGCCATTTTTCCTCTCGCCCTATCTGCCTAGGGACGAGCAGATTTGCTCCCGTCCTATCTATGGATGAGTAGCTTTTTTTCGTCACTTACCCCCGAGTGTCCCGGGGCTCCGGGTACAGGCCACCAATTGCCGCAGTCTGGCTGGGCACAAATCACGAGCCACTGAAGCAGGAACAAACTTTATTTTTGAACTGCAGGAAAACACTTCACACAGCTCCTGGGGAATCCTCCCGAACGCCACGCGGCTTGTCCAGGAACCCCCAGCCGGAAATATCTCTCCTGGAAATCCCTCCTCCTGCACTTCCCCAACCAATGGGAACTCTCGGGAAATCCCCGTGAGAACTCTAAAATAGTGCAAGAACCCAAAAATAGCGGCAGAGGCAGATAGTAATGCCTCGCCTGTCAATCAATACTGTTGGCAAAATGCCAGGGGCCATACAGACTCCGCCTTGGCTCTCAGCAATATGTAGTACTGGGCACTGAACCCAGGGCCTTGTGCATGCCAGGCAAGTGCTCTATCACTAAGCTACATCCCCAACCCCCAAATATCACTTCATTTTTGACCAAATGTCTACTGAATGTGTGTGAATCAATCTTTCAAATAAAAATAACATCCTTATTAACGTGGCTACTTCAGCTTACAACTCACATAAGTGTTTCCTTGAAACAACCTATTGTTCTTGAAGATATAGAAGAGCTTTGTGTGCATTTCCCATTTCATCACAGAAAATAGTTTTGAAAAGTACACATATCAGTATCTTGCTTGTGATACTGTAATGTGGAGTTTAAAGACTGGGCAAACAGCTGGTCATGGTGGCTTGCCACATGCCTGTAATCCCAGTGGCTTGGGAAGCTGAGGCAGGAGCATCATGAGTTCAAAGCCAGCTTTAGCAAATCAATGAGGCACTAAGTAACTTAATGAGACCCTGTCTCAAAAAATAAAAAGGGCTGGGGATGTGGCTCAGTGGGTTAGGTTAATTCAGGGGCACTTAACAAAAAATTTTTTTTAAAGAATTGGGCAGGGCTGGGGCTGTGGTTCAGCTGTAGTGAACTTGCCTGGCATGTGCGAGGCACTGGGTTCGATTCTCAGCACCACATATGAATAAATAAAATAAAGATCTATCAACAACTAAAAATATATTTTTAAAAATTGGGCAAACAGTACAAAGGATCTCTATATATAATTTCTTACAACTGCACATAAATCTACAATCATCTCAAAATAAAAACTGTAATTATAAAATATTGTATTCAAGGACTGATAAAAACTTGTATGCTTTATGGGAAACTTACTATTTTCTTTTACAGTGTTGGGGATCAAACCCAGGGCCTTGTGAAAGCTAGGCAATGAAGAGGAACTTCAGTGGAACTTGCCTTTTCTAACTCCAGTGTATGCTGGCGAAAAAATATCTCCCAGTACAGTTTAGTGACACTGCCTTGATTTATGCAAAGGCCCCCTTAGTTTCACTCACTATTGCTTTTGCACCATCAGTGCAAATTTCAGCACAGCGGAAAAAAGTATCATGAGTATAATTATGAAATTTGTTTTAATCATTCAAATCCCGGAAAAGGTCTCAGGGCTCTAGAAGTCATCTGACCATACTTAGATCTAATGACTGTTACATAATATTGAATTAAAATAGAATTAAATTACATTTAATTAGCAATTTTAAAACTCATTACCACCTCTTTTTTTTTTTAATGAAACCTTCTAATGGTGACCATAACTGTTGAGAGCCACAGCCAAAGGGGCCCCAGCAAACCTTTCAGACTGCCAGCTGATGATTGGCTCACAGTGGCCCCAGCAACATCTAGCTGATTGGTTCCTCTGCAGTGATGCTCATTGGGCTGTTTCCCTGCCCTTTCAGACCACGGTGCTGCTCATTGGGGGACTTTTTTGGCTCCGCCCATGCGACCCAGCCAATCGGCCTCAAGAGCAGGAGGATTGGGGGAGGTGGAGAGGCTTGTGGGTGTGGGAGAGGCTTGTGGGAAGCCGGTGGTGGCAGTTGGGCTCTGAGGGTTTTTCCTGAGGAGCTGTTTTGTTTGGCATGTGTGGTTCTAAAAATAAAGTTTGTTTCTTTTGACAAGTGGCTCCTGAATTGTGCCCAGCCAGACTGCGGCAATAACAGACATGGATTTAAATATTATTCATTGTTTCACACTGTTTACTATCCTTTCTTCAAAATTTTCAACATAGTATAGTCTCTACTTATCATGGGAGCAATGGATGCTAAGTAGTTGGCTCTGGGATACTTTTTTGCGTATAAACATTTAGAGTTGTCACCTTCAGTATCTTAAAGATGAGGCACTAGAAAATGGCCCTCTAAACCCATATTGGGGAGGTAAAACCCACAGAAGACTGTGAAGAATAATTATCTGAGGAACCAACATTAAATCAGCTATGCTGTCAGCCAAGTCTTTGTTCTCAGTTAGAAGGTCACACAGACTTCAAAAGACAAGCTCTAGTACTGTCATGAGGGTATGAGGGAAGGAGTGTTAAAGTGTCCTTGGAAAACAACACAGAAATAGTCTCCATTCCCTATTTAAAGGACTCCACAATAAAGCACGCCCACTAGAGAAGGCCAAAGCTCTTGAAAATGGGCCAGCAATCCTCCTTTAGATGAACTGGAAATGCAACTTTCACCAATACAGTGGCGTGCACACTACCGTCAATTGTAAGATGTCTCCTCTGTGGTGTTTTAGCAGTGGCTGACTGAAACCATAGTTCTGTGCATGTCCTCTGCTGTCTGATGAAGTGTGACATCTTGCTAAAGGCTTCATTACACTACTTATACACACAAGGTTTCTATCTTGAGTGTATCCTCTGATGAAAGATTTGACTTCCGACTAAAACACCCCACATTTCCTGCAAACATAAGGTTTCTCTCCTGAATGGCTCCTCTGGTATCTAATGAGGTGTGACTGCCAGCTAAAGCCCTGCCCGCACTCCCTGCACACGTGGGGCTTCCCCCCTAAGTGTGCCCTCTGGTGTTTAATGAGAGTTAACTTATCACAAAAGCCGTGCCCACATTCCCTGCAAACAAAGGAACCCGAGTGTGTCCTCTTATGCCTAAATAGGTTTGGCTTCTGCCTAAACCTTCTGCTACAATCTCTGCACATGAAAGGCTTTTCCCCTGAGTGTGTCCTCTGATGTGAAATCAAGGTTGACTTATCATTAAAGCCTCACCCACACTCCCTGCATACAAATGGCTTCTCCCCAGAGTGTGTCCTCTGGTGTATAATGAGGGTTGACTTCCTGGTAAAGCCTCACCCACACTCTGTGCATATAAAAGGCTTCTCCCCTGTGTGTGATCTCTGGTGTTTGTTGAGGTTTGACTTCAGGCTAAAGCATTGCCCACACTCTAAGCACACATAAGGTCTAACTCCTGAGTGAGTCCTCTGGTGTGTCTTGAGGTTTGATTTCCAGCTAAAGTGACGCCCACATTCTGCGCATATGTAAGGTTTCTCTCCTGTATGTGTCCTTAAGTGTCTGAGGAGGTGGGACTTCTGACTAAAACTTTGTTCACACTCTCTGCAAACATAAGGCTTTTCTCCTGAATGTGTCCTTTTATGTCTGATGAGGTGGGAATGCTGGCAAAAGCCATGCCCACATTCCTTGCAAACATAAGGCTTCTCCCCAGTGTGTGCCCTCTGATGTGTGACTAGGTTTGATTTTAGGGTAAAGCTCTGCCCACATTCCTTGCACATGAAAGGCTTGACTCCTGAGTGTGTTCACTGATGTGTGAAGAGGTTTGATTTCCAAGTAAAGCCTCGTCCACAATCCTTACACACATAAGGTTTCTCTCCTGAGTGTGTTCTCTGGTGTGTGATGAGGTTTGATTCCAGGTAAATCCTCTCCCACATTCCCTGCACACATAAGGCTTTTCTCCAGGGTGTGTCCTTGGGTTTTCGATAAGGACAGACATACTGCTGAAGCTTGGTCCCCACTCTGTGTACACGTACGGCATCTCCCCTGTGGGTGTCTTCTGGAGGCTAAGTAGGTTTGACTCCTTGATAAAGTCTGGCCCAAACTCTTCAAATTTGATTGCTTCAAATCCTGAGACTTCCAAACCATGCAATACTTTGTCCCTTTCCTCAAGGTCGGCCTTCTGTTCCAGGCTGGGCCTTATATCCACCATTGTGTTGCCTTCCTTGGACTTTACTGGATGTTCTTCACTTGGGTTTGTAAGGGTCCGGCGAAGCGTCGGAGAAAGAGACCACCAAGAGACCACTCATGCAATTGGCAGAAGGGGATTTATTGATCTAGCATGCTAGGGCTCCGTGCCCACTCAAGAAGGGAGAACAGCCCAGAGCCCTGTGCAGGGGCTGAGCACTGCTTAAGTACACTTTTTTGGGGAGGGCGGGGATTTTACATGCATCACAGTCTCCTTTAACAAATCATCATACACCGCGGGAAAGTCAAACAATAATTCTTAGACTTGATTAGTACATACATTGGCGGGAACAGGTCAGGCTGGAGTGATAGGTCATTCCTAAGGAGGGGGTTACATTCAAACTGATTGGTCCAGGCCCTGCAATGCCTACTTGACAAGCTGCACAGGGTCTTGAATGCTATAAATCAACTAAATAGCCAGTAGGGCATTGTCTTAACTGCCTCAGGAATTTTACCCAGCCTTTGCAGTTTAGAAACTTTACAATGCCCGGTCTTTTACACTTTAACTTCAATTTCTTTTACCCTTACAGGTTGGAGGACGACTTTGATATGTCATTTTTACTTGTGCCCCCAAACAATGGCTTGGAGTCTTGTTCTCTCTCTTGAATTTTTGTTTTGTCAGTCAAGCAGGATTGATTAAAGGGTTGTTCCTGTGTTTTTTTCTGATATTCTGGGTACTGATTCCCTGGGTGGAGATGATTTCCTGCATATAAACTTGAAAAGAGCTGAGGCAGATGACAGCTGCAGTGGACATTGGTTTCTCCTTTCCATTATAAATCAAGTGAGCCCCTCTAGTAGCAGCTAATGACTTGGTGGCCTCACAGTAAGCTACCACATTAACAACTAAGCTAGTCAAACCTCAAATATCACACATGTTGGCTAAGGACTTGCTGACTGGAGAGTACCAGAGGGCAGGAAGGACAAGGTTGAATTTCTAACTTTGATCCTGCTGAATAAAGAACATTTTCAGAGAAGTCATAAGTAGGGCTGCCTAGGCCATTTTGCCATGTCCACTGGTGATTCATAATATTACAAGCTATCTCCCAAGTAGAAATCCATCATAAGACCTATTTTTTATTTCTCTTTATGCATTACATTTTCTGTTGCAGGAGTTGGCAAACTCATCCAACAGGCCAAATCCAGCTTGCAACCTATTTCTGTGGGCCTCCCAGCTCTAAAAAAATTAAAATAAGCTGGGTATGGTGGTACATGCCTTAATCCCAGTGGCTTGGGAGGCTAAGACAGGAGGATCGCAAGTTCAAAGCCAGTCTCAGCAACAGCAAGATGCTAAGCATAGTGAGACCCTGTCTCTAATTAAAATACAAAACAGGGCTGGGAATGTGGCTCAGTGGTTGAGTGCCCCTGAGTTCAATCCCCAGTACTTAAAATAAATAAATAAATAGAATTCAAATTATCTTGGGGGAGGAAAGAAGACAATCTGACAAGATTGTATGTGGCCTTAAAAGCTTAAATATTTACTACATAGCACTTTATCGAAGTTTGACATCCATACGATTATAATGTAGAAAATTCATATCAAGAGCTTTTCACATTATCACATTATTCTGGTACTGTTCAGCAGTACCAGAAATCAACCAAAGACAAAAATAAATCAAGACGTGTTTATTCATGAAAAACACTGAACTCAGGTAAGAATAAGAGTTTGCTACATTATTGCTATAACTGTATATTTAATCATCTGGGGAGCACTAAAACAGACATGTAGACCAATGGTACAGAATAGAAGACTTAGAGACAATGGTACAGAATAGAAGACTTAGAGACAAACCCACATAAATACATTATCTCATACTAGACAAAGGTGCCAAAAACATACATTGGAGAAAAGATAGCCTCCTCAACAAATGGTGCTAGGAAAACTGGAAATCCATATGTAGATGGCTGTCACTCCATCCTAGCTTAGTTGTTAATGTGGTAGCTTACTGTGAGGCAGGCCACCAAGTCATTAGCTGCTACTAGAGGGGCTCACTTGATTTGTAATGGAAGGGAGAAACCAATGTCCACTGCAGCTGTCAATACAAGTTAAGGTCTAGGTAGTAAATGAACAGGGAAGACAAGCAACTGCTTTCTGAGGATTACAGTCTTGAAGAAAAAAATTGATAGACTATCCAAAATTTAACAGGGAGACCCTGAAAATGAGACAACAAGAGAGAGGCTTGACAAACCCTCCACACAACCCTGGCATTAGAAAGCTGTGGGCTGGGTGGGCCTGGGCTCTCCACACATCCCTGCCTGACAAGGAAATGACAACCAGGGTAAAGGGAAAATAAGAGGGCTCAGTGGAAAGTAGAATGCCAGGAAAGACACCCCCTCCCCAGTACTGGGGATTGAACCCAGGGGTGCTTTACCACTGAGCTATCTTCCAAACCCCTTTTTATATTTGATTTTGAGATGGGGTCACAATAAGTTGCTTAGAGCCTCACAAAGTTGCTGAAGTTGTGATCTCAAAGTTGTGAAGCTCCTGCCTTAGCCTTCCAAATTGCTAGGATTACAGGAGAGCACTACCATGCCCATCTCAGGAAAGATTTAAAACAACCTGACCTTTGAATTTTCTCCCCAACCCACACATTTAACCATAAATATAGATAGGAAGCCTTTCTAACTCAAAGTCTTTGAGTACGTATATGGCCAATTCTTACAGATCACTACGTTCTGCAGTTACAAGACTGACATCAAGGAAGCAAGAATTAACACTACCCAGGCGTGGTGGTGCACACTGTAATCCTAGCAACTAGGGAGACTGAGGCAGGAGCATTCCAAGTTCAAAGCCTCAGCAATTTAGTGAGTCAAAAAGGGGTGGGGGGCGGGCACCAGAGATACAGCTCAGTGGCAAAGCACCCCTGATTCAATCCCCAGTACTGGGGGAGAAAAAATATATATACACATATATAAAACAATCAAGCAAAAGCATCATCTTCACAGAGGAAACATGTTTCACAGATTTCATCTAGAAAAGTTAACTAAAACAAACAAAAAGCAGCAAAAACAATCTTCAGCCAGGAAATATATTCAGGTACCAGAGGAATTATAATATACTATCTAAAACATCCAGTTTAACATAAATATGTTGAAAGAACTAAAACAATATGTGAAAAATTAAAGCAAAGTATGTATCAATGACTCAATAAGAAGAGAACCTTCCTAAGAACAAACTATTAAAAAGAAACAAAAGGAAATTCTGGAATTCAAAAGCAACACAACTGAAATTACAAAATTATTAGGTATATACAAAAGTAAATATTTAAGTGTGCAAAAGAACCAGTGAACTTGAAGACAGATCCACAGAAATGAACTAAACTGAAGAAGAGAGGAAAACAAAGATTAAAGAAACCAAAAGCCTCAGAATAAGATGCCTATAAGCAACCAACCTATATGTGATGGGCACTCAGGAAGAAGAGAGAGAAAAGATCAGAGAAAAAAACTCAACAAAAAATAGCTGAAAACTTCCCAAATTTAATGAAAAAAAAATTGGTCTTTAAATCCAAGAAGTTCAATCAACCCCAAGTAAGATAAACATAAAAAGATCCAGCTAGGGATGGTGTTGTGGCTAGCACTTGCCCAGCACTTGTGAGGCACTGGGTTTGATTCTCAGCACCACATAAAAAATAATCAAATAAAGGTATTGTGTCCATCTATAACTAATAAAAATAATTAAAAAAAGATCCCAGCTAAAGATATCATAGTCAAAGTGTGGGTGAAAAAAAAAAGAGAAAATCTTAACAGAGGAGCAAAAGAAAAATGATTTAACATGTACATGAGGAAAAGCCAGTATAAGTCATGTTTCAGCCAAAATGCCAAAGAAGAAAAGGTGAGGCAGGCAGGCCATGGAGAAGAAGAATCAAAGGCATCTAAATTAAAAAGGAATAGGTAGGGCTGGGGATGTGGCTCAAGCAGTAGCGCACTTGCATGGCATGCGTGCGGACTGGGTTCGATCGTCAGCACCACATACAAACAAAGATGTTGTGACCGCCAATAAATAAATAAATATTAAAATTCTCTCTCTCTCTTAAAAAAAGAGGAATAGGTAAAACATTCTTTTGCTTACAGATGATAAGACCTTGTATGTACAAAATTTCAAACAAGCAAACAGAAATAATTGTGTTTAGTAAGGTCATGTGATACAAGATCAATATACAAAAATATACAAAAATATTTCCATATACCAGCAATGACTATTCCAAAAATGAAATTGAGAAAACAATACCATTCACAATATCATAAGATAGTAGAAAAAATAATAAGGAAATGACAAAAGTAGCAATAGATTTATAAACCATAAATCCTAAATAAAGAGAAAGATACTCATGGATTACAAGACTCAATCTTATTAAGATGGTAGTTCTCCCCAAAACTGATCTATAGGTACAGCGTAATCCTTATATCAAAACCACAGGTGGCCTTTTGTTTTCCTATTAATTGACAATATGACTCTAAAACTTATATTGATATTCAAAATACATAAAATATGCAAAGCAATGTTGATAAAGAAAGCTAAGGGAACTGAGGTTGTGGCTCACTGGTACAGCACTTGCCTGGCATGTGTGAGGCCCTGGATTCCATCCTCAGCACCACATATAAATAAATAAATAAAGTGAAAAATCCATGTGCAACTAAAAAATATTAGAAAAAAAAAAGAAAATTAAGGAACTTAGACAATCCAACTTCAAAACTTAATATAAAGCTGGGCAATGAAGATAGTATCATAAGGAGGAGGTGTCATAAGAAGGATAGCTTCAGTGGAAAAAAAATTGGAAGACCAGAAACAAATCTCTAGATTTCTAGTCAACTGATTTTTTAATCAATTGAAAGGTGCCAAGGTAAATCAGTGGGGAAAGAGAATACTCTTTTTAAACAAAGAATGTCAGGACAATGGAATATTCACATGCAAGAAAATAAGCTTAGACTCTCATCCCCACATAATATACAAAAAGTAACTCAAAATGGATCATGGTACTAAATGTAAGCACCAAAAGCATAAAACTTCTCAAAGAAACCAAAGAAGAAAGAAATTTTTTGTGATCTGAGTTAAGTACAAAATTCTTAGTTAGAAAACCAAAAACACAACATATTTAAAAATAACAACAACATAAACAGCAATAGGGGCACAATGGAAGACCTTGAATAGCATGCATGAGGCCTGGTTCCATCCTTAGTTCCACCAAACAAGACCAAAAAACCCTGATAAATTGGATTTCATCAAAATTTCAAACTTTTCTGTTTGAAAAGACATCATTAGAAAAGTGAAGATAATCTACAAACATGGAAAAATATCTGCAAAGGGGTGAGAAAAAAAATAGGAAGAGATAACCGAGAAACTGACTCTTAAAGAGCCACATGGAGTAAGATCTATAAATCAGCATTTTCAACTGAATATATTCTACAAACAGCTCAGAGGGGAGGGAGTAAAGAAGACTTATGGATCTGAAATACCAGAAAACCAAAAGGCCAGAAGAATAACTGAGAATTACTGAATCCTTAACAACAAAGAAACCACTAAAAGTGTAGCCCTAAAAACTGCATGTGGTCTCTGCCCAAATCCTCAGATGAAAGGCAAATTACGTAGATATGTGAGAGATTGCCAGAAGGCCAGCTAAAAAAGAAGCTATTTAAAGCAACAGGAACAAAGCAGGAATACCAGCTGTTACATATTGCTGAGGAGACCAAAGTTTACATTTCGAATTCAGATGAGAAACAGAAAAGTGTTGACCATATGATGGGGGAAAAAGTGGACAAGGGAGTGGGTCCAGTTGTTAAATTTAGCATACAAAGATTTCAAAGAAGCCATTGTATTTTCAACTAACTAAAGAAAATTATATTCAAAGAAAAAAGGAAAATAGGTTATCAATATTAGAAAACATATAGAATTATAATAGAGAAATTGACACATTTTTTAAAAAAGAAATTACCCAACTGAAACAAACAATAACTAATTTAAGAATTCACTTGAAAGGTTCAGTAGCAGACTGAAAATGGAAGAAGAAGGATTAGTAAATATGAAGATGAATAAATAGAATTTACCTACTCCGTTCCAAAAAAAGAGAGAGAAGAGATTGAATAAAAATGAACAGAAGTTGTAAGAAAGTATTCACTTTCAGAAATGTATGGGCAACATATAGTAGCCCAATATACTGGTAAACTGGAGTTCTAGAATGAGAGGAGAATAAAAGGGGCAGAAAATACATTGAAATAATTGCCATATATTTTACCAAATGAGTAGAAAACCTAACTTACAGATTCAAGAAGCTTCATAATGCCCAGGTAGTGACAACACAAAGAAAACTATCTCTAAGAACATCACATACTATTGAAAACCACTGTTGAAAAGATCGAAAACAATCACAGAAGATAAATTACATATAAAAGAAAAACTAACTATATGATAACTTCTCAAAAGATATTATAAGTTCCAGGCCAGTGCAGAAAACTTATCAAGACCCTGTTTCAAACATAAAATTTTTAAAAGGGCTGCAGATATAGCTCAATGGTAGAGTACCTACCTACCATGTATGAGGTCCTGAGTTCAATCCCTAGTACCACCAAAAATAACAATGAAATCAAAAGTTGGTTCTTTGCAAAGATACATAAAATTAATCTCTAGCTAAAATGGACAAGCTGAAATATACAAATTTTAAAAGTTGATATAAAAAGAAACAAAGAATAAAATAGTCATATATCTATTAAGTAAATAAAATCTGAAATTTAAAATCCTCCCTCAAGGAAAACCTCACTGGCAAATTCTATCAAACATTAAAGAAAGAATACTAATTCTAATAAACTTTCAATAAAACAAAGGAAGGATACCTCTGACCTCATTTTATGAAGTTACTATTACTTTCAAATCAAAACCAGACGAACACTTAAGGAAACTACCAATCAAAATCCCTCATGAACACTGATAAAAATTCTTAGCAAAACATTTGCAAATCAAACTCAATAAAATTTTTAAAATATATATAATATGATGAAATAAGGTTTACTCCAGAATGAAAGGCTTATTCAGCTTTCAAAAATCAATCAAGGGCTGGGTTGTGGCTCAGTGGTAGAGCGCTTGCCTAGCATGTGTGAGGCACTGGATTCAATTCTCAGCACCACATAAAAAATAAATAAATAAATATATTGGGTCCATCTACAGCTAAAAATATAAAGTATTTTGTCCGCCTAGTAAAAAAAATCAATACAAATTGACCATATTAACAAACTAAAGAAGAAATGCCATATTATCTCCTAAAGCAAGGGTCTGAGATTTTTTTTTCTTAAAAAGTCAAACAACATACATTGGCTTGTGAGCCACACAATGTTTGTTTTAAATACTCAGCTGTACTGATAATATGAAAGCATTGAGAGACAACAAGTCAATTAAATGGGTATGGCTGTTTTCTAATAAAACTTTATTTATATGAACTCTATTTACAAAGAAAAAACATTACCATCCCACTGAAGTGGCACCCCCTTTCTCCACAGAAAAGCCCTCTTCACCATGGCTAATTTAAGGACTATCAGCAAAAGAGTCCATTGTAGATAAACTTCCTATTTTCATATCACCCTGTTTACTTGGCCACTGGCGGAGAAGATACCAGCACTCCAGGTGCTGGACACCCCCTTACTGGTTTTCACAAACATATCCAGTATAGTACTTTGAAGAAATGTGCAAACAAGGCCTCTGGGCCTTGAGCTGGGTTCACAGAGATGTCTACATTTTTAAGATAAGTTACAAATGGGCCCATGGTAACAGCTGGCAGGGGGAGGAAAGAAAGGGGAGATGAAGCTCTCCCCTTCTCAGGTGTTGTCCTTGAAGAGTTAACTTGCCCAGAACAGTGAAAGCAAAAGCTGCTTTTATGTGAACTTCTGCAGACTGTGAACTTCTGAGCCTCTCCCCTTACACACTGGGTATAAAACTCTGAAACTCCCTGAACTTGGGAAGCAGGGGATTTATTGATTACAGGGCTGTACCCTCTGAACCTGGCTGCAACCAAATAAAACGGTTTCCTGCTATCTTCGGTGCCTTGCTTCGTTTGTCCCTACAACACCACAGGTCTAATTTTGTGACTTCTGATCTAAATAAAAACATAACAGTCATGTGAAAAAATTCAACACTCATCCATGATTAAAAAAAAAAAAACTCAACAAAACAGGAACAAAAGGGAAATACATCAACCTGATAAAAGTAACATCATACTATATGATGAAAAAGTGAACTCTTGCCACCCAAGATACAGAACAGGGAAAGAATGTCCACTTTCACAACTTCTATTCAAAATTGTACCAATGGTCCTAGCAATTGCAATAAGGGAAAAAAGAGATAAATGGTAATAAAAAGATAAAGAGGGAAAGATGGAAGGATGAAAGAAGGGAAGAAAAGGATGGCGGGAGGAAGGATCAAAAGCACGCAGTATAAAAAGGAAGAGCAAAACTGACTTTTTATTCATAGATGACATGACCTACACATGGAAAATTCTAAGAATCTACAAAAAATACTATAATTAATAAGTGAATTAATCAGAGTGACAGGAAACATGGGCAATATATAAATAATATTCTTGCTATACTAGCAGGGAACAACTGAAACTCAAAATTTAAAATACATGGGCTGGGATTGTGGCTCAGAGGTAGTGCGCTCCCCTAGCATGGGTGGGACCCGGGTTCGATCCTCAACACCACATAAAAATAAAGGCATTGTGTTGTGTCCATCTACACCTAAAAAATAAATAAATAAATGTTTTAAATAAAATAAAATACAATTCCATTTTGAATAGCATATAAAAACATGACAACATGAATATAAATACCTAGAAATAAATGTACCAAAACATATGCAAAATATTTGTACCATGTTTTAAATTATTTTATGAGATGCTCAGTCAGGTATGGCCAAAAGAAAATACAAAGGAGAGGATCAGGAAAAAAAATAAAACAAAACAAAAATTTTTAAAGTTTATTATATTTACAAGTTCCAGAGAAACCGAATTGGGCATTATAAATCCCTAACATTGTTATAAATAGGCATTATAAACCCGTAAACAGTTCTCTTTTGGCAGGACATCAGGAAGGTATGTGATACAATCTGGAAATAGTTAGATTATGTTTTATTTCTTAAACTAGAGTGCTGGCACATGAGAATTATTTTATTATTATTCATAGCTTTCTATAATCTGGAGAAGTAGAGATAATCAGTTATTTTTAGTATAAGAGAAAACAGAAAGTATCCAGAAGTGTCACGAACTGTCCATGGGCTGTGTGTGGATTGTGTTGTGCATAGTAGCCTCTTGAGGGGATAGGCCTGCACTGCCAACACCCTGTCAGAGACTGATTGCATGATGCAGGTGTGCCTCCCCCTCTAGCTCTGCCTAAGATCCCACACAGCACCTGAGATCAGTGTGACTCACCAAGATGTCAATCAATCTGCTGACCACAAGAAATCATGAAGCAAGACTCCACCCTTGAAAACTTATTCCTCTCTGATCCCCCCCATAAAATAAAGGAAATGCAGGCTCATGCTCTTTCCAGCGCTCTTTCTAGCCCTTTAAGGTCACAGAGCCATCCTGCCCTTGGTTTAAAATCTATTTTCGCTGCTTTCTTAGCTTAATGTTGCTCTTTTAAACCCAGTTCAACTCGTCTTCATGGGTCGTAGTCGAGACAAAATGTTGGTAGATTTAATGTCAATGAGGTAGGTACAGTTTTTAAGATCCAGAGGAAAGAAAAAAAAAGACTATGAACATGGAAAGCATTATAGAGGAGGCAAGACAAATGAGGAAGGGAGGTTTTCAGGAGGAGGGAAGAGATCCTCCCTCAGAAAAGTCCCTCCCCAACTGAAGAGTATATTCTGCAAGGAAACCAAAGCTACAAAGCCTTACCAGTGGCCTAGAAGGCCTGCAGATGAGCTTCTTCTCAGGATCTGAGAAATGTCTCTTCCTTCTCTATCTGCCAAACTGTATGCTAGATAGATGTAAGCATCTATCCCATGCTCACACTCACCTGGACAGAGGTCCGGCAGATGTTTTCTCACCTCTCTCCAGGGCTCTTCCCCTTGCTCTAGCTGAGTAATGAGTTTTTGTTTGGAAAATGCAATTTCAGTTCATAGAGAAGAAAACAAGGAGATACTTGATTATGAGAACTCACAAGGTTACAAAAGACCTATGATAGTTAATTATTCAAAGTAGGAAAGCTGAGTGAGGAAAGGCAGTTCCAGAAATGAATCATACTAAAGATAAAGTAAAAAGAGAGCCAAGCCTTGGGAAAGAGGCCTGGAAATGCATGAGTGATATCATACATAATATGAGTAAATCAAGCTATCTGCTTCAACTCTATTAAATCTATATTTACTAATAAAGTAAAAAAGGTAAATCACTATTTTTAAGCGCAACCCAAAAGAATAATTTCTCATGACACATGAAAAATATCATGTGGGACAAATTTTAGTGCTAAGGGACGTCATACTTACCTAATGATATCAGGTGGCTATAATTCTCCAACATCACTTCCCTGTGTAGGATCTTCTGAGCAGGGCTTAACAACCTCCACTCCTCTTGGGAGAAGTCCACAGCCACATCCCTGAACACCACAAAAGCCTTTAACAAAAAATACATCCCTGTTTTATCCAGGAGCCACCTTGCCTGAAGCTTAGAATGAGAGGTCAAAAGGCTCCCTAAAGCTAGAGAACTACTCAGTGGTCCAAAGCAAAATGCTGGCTATAAACTGTGTTTAAAAGAGTCATTACTCTCCTCTCTCCATGTCTCAATTTCCTTATAAGATCGATATTATAATAATATTTAACTTACAGGGTCATTATCCAAATATCCTATAACTCTGAGGGAAATGAGCCTGGATGAGGCTGACACGTGGGAGAACAAAATGGAGAAGTCAATGAATGCCAGACCTTGGTAAGTATATAGAACTACAGGACCAACCTTAAGGTGTGCCCTCTCTCTGGACTTCCTTCTATATGATCTAAATTATTATTTTTCAGCCTAAGTGGGGTTTCCTATTGCTTCCACTCAAAAACATCCTATTGGTTGACTGTTTCAGTGAAGACCTCCAGTGAATCATACCTGTCTCTACCAATTTATGAATTTTCCCTCTAAAGTAACCCTGGGCTTGATCACGTGATTTGGTTTATGAAATGGGACATTAACAAATATGATGTAAGCATTACTTTAGAGTGTTTGGTTTGGGGACTGGCTTTCATTCTTTCTGTGCAGGATACCTGGAGACCATCATGTGAATAACATTAGCTTTTCAGTGAAAAAGGCCACATGGAGAACCAAGAACTGAAGCAACCCAGCCAACCAGCCTGTCAGCTTCGAGACACGTGAGGTCGCCCAGCTCCAGCTCAGGAGCCAGCTGACTAACCACATAAGAATCAGCCCAAATGTGCTAGGCCTATTTGCTGACCAACAGAATTGCAAACTAATAAATGGTTTCATTTTAAGCCACTAAGTTCTTTTTTTTTAAAGGAAGGAATTTTTTTTAATACCTTTATTCTATTTATTCATTTGTATGTGGTGCTGAGGATCAAACCCATGGCCTCACATGTGCTAGGTAAGCACTCTACCGCTGAGCTATTGCCCCAGCCCCAGCCACTAAGTTCTTTAAGCCCCTAAATTGGTGCATAGAATTGAACTGCTTCCATAAAAAAAATACCTAAAACATGTGGCATTAGTTTTGGGAGCCTGATGGGGGCAGAAGCTTGGAAAACTGTTATCGCAGGTTATAAAACTAGTAAACAAAATGTTAGCAGAGACTGAAAAAGTAGTAAAGACACTGCTACAGTAGTTTGAAAAAAGGTTGTTATATATACAGTAAAACTACTGCTGCATGAACTTGGGAAAAAAGAATATATAACTGATGATCTCTCAGATCTGGCTAAGGAAATCTCCAGAGAGCCAGCTGAAAATTTCAGCTGTGGGCTGGGGATGGAGCCCATATAATAATGTATAGAAATAGAAGCATTGTAGAATTATTATGGAATTAGTAAGCTAATTTAGAGGAAAATATAAACATGACAGGACTTGCTAGGTATATTAGTTCGGCTTCACATTACTATAACAAAATACTTGAGGCAATTCACTTAAAAAAGGTTTATTTAGCTCACAATCCTGGCATTTCCAGACCCAAATCAGGTGAAGAAGCCTTAGTCTCCTTGAGTTCAATCCCCAGTACCAAAAAAAAAAATCTATATTAAGGAACATGTTGATTATATGACTCTTCCGGCTTAAGAGTATGAGAGTGAAAAAGGTAATAGGAAAAATCAGCTGACACAAACTTTTGGCTTTTCATAGTACATCAGAACATTTCCTTATTAATAGTAAATGAGTGGTTAAGATAGCACATCCAGGGCTGGGTTTGTGGCTCAGTGGTAGAGCGCTCACCTAGCACATGTGAAGCCCTGGGTTCAATCCTTAGTACTACATAAAAATAAATAAATAAAATAAAGGTATTGTGTCCAACTACAACTAAAAAATAAATATTTTTTAAAAAGATAGCACATACATAAAAGATTCAATATTATCTTGGAAAATTTCTGAGTGGGATTTCTTATGCGTTCTTGGTGTTAACACTTTCAAGTGAATGAAATATTTTACAAACAAGAAACACTGAACTCTCAGTGTTGCTCTGAAAACATGTAGGAACATATAAATCTCCACCAAAGGAGTCCAGGATTAAACTAAATACAAATCTCTTTTCTATGTAGATTTTACTCTCATTGGCTGATAAGCATAGTCAATTAGCCCATATCAAAAATGATAGTAAGTCATTCTGGTAACTATATCCATATTCAATAAATCTTCATTTAATTAAGTCAAGGTCATCCTAGTCACCATTCTCAAGAATTAGAAGGCATCCCCTAAATTCCTATAGTCCGCCAACCACTATTTTCCCACATACAACTGATTTTCTGATGCTGAGTCTCTTCGTAATATCCTTCAAAACCCAGCTTACTCAAAGACAAAATCTATACTCCTCAGCCTGGCACAGGGAATTCCGTTTGATCTGTCCCCACTCAAACTCATGGTGGAGGAAAAAATTTCTCAGAGACCAGGGAGGTTATAAAATGAGAGAGGCATGCAAAAATATTACCTTGAGAATGATTTTAACCTCTGTATAGAGAAGACTATAGGAAGTGCCACAAATAGACCCTACAGGTTCTGTCCAAATGATGAAGATAACATCCTGGTAAAACTTCCTGACACCAAAAGACAATGCAGGTTTAGGGCAGATATTTTTTAAAATATTTATTTTTTAGTTGTAGGCAGACACAATATCTTTATTTCATTTTTATGTGGTGCTGAGGATCGAATCCAGTGCCTCACCACTAGGCATGCACTCTACCACTGAGCCCCAGCCCCAGCCCTAAGGCAGATTTATTTTTAGAGAAGCAGGACCTCCAGAACTGCCCATGCCAAAAGTGCTCTCATATGTAAAATTCAGTTCATACCATATCAAATTCCTCCTGCTCCATGTGTGAATAGCTAGTCTCTATCACATATATTTTTAAATTAACCTTAAATAGGTCTATTGGCTACTATATTCCTTCCACACTGGGGCAATGGTAGTATGCCCAGTGGCCCTGTCTCTGAAACAAACTATGCTTCTGGTCCTCTTCCCCCCAGCTCTCCAATTTACCAAACCCCCCAGCTACAACTCAGACAGTCCTACTTCTCCTCCTTAACCGCTCAGGCCACAGGTGTCTCTGCTGTTCCCGTTTTTAATCCATATCACTGGACAACTGCGCTTGGATGTCCCTGTATTATTATTGAAACTGCTGTGTGTGGTGTTCACATTAACTTGAATGACTGAGCAATGGATGCAGAAGAAGGGTATGCTAAAGGAAGACACCAGGTATGAACCACTTTTCATTTTCAATGAAATTTGTCAGCAAGGCAGCCTCCAGGGCAATAAAAATAAAAATAAAAGTGGGGCAGCAGGGATCCTGATGACAGCCAAGATGTAATTACAGATAATTCTCACCTCTTTTTTGGCTCTCAGGAGCCCCGTGGCCATTTTCCTGGTCTCCACAGTGCTCCCCCTGTTGAGTGTCTAGGTGGAACCTCCCTCCCAACGTGTTAAAAAGGCATCTACTCCAAAGCCCCACAATTAGAGGTCGGAGATGCCACAGAAATCAACAGCGCAGCCAGTTCCAACCCAGAAATGGAGAAAGGGGGTCTAGGATGCCCCAACACTCTCATGCTCAGCTCCAAACTGACCAGAGAGTGAAGCCCTTGTCCCCAGCAGTGCAGTGAGTTTGTCTCTAACCCTATGGGCTTCAACGATGGAAAAACGGCACGGTGTGCCTACAGGAGAGCGCTCTCCCAGTTTGTCTCCGTGACTAAAATGGGGGCAAGCAGAGACTCGTGCTGACTAGACAGCACTCGCGGAACGTGGGGTGCACGTCACGGATCCTGAGGCCGAAGCTCGAGGAAATAAAGGGCAGACACGCGGGAAAAAAACGAAACAGGGAGCCCGGCCCAACCACAAACCAGCCCAATGGGCCTAACCAACTGGCCGGAAGTGCCTCTGTAAGTAAGCACTACGTCAGAGGGACGGCAGTAAGAGAGGACGGAAGTGACCCCAGAGGCCTCTGGGAAGTGTAGTTTTGGAGAGAGGCGGAGGGCGTGTTGGCTTCTACCTGAATTCTGAGATACTTCAGACCCACTTTCGCCGCTCATACAATCAAGTTTAGAAGCCCCTTGTTAAAATTCACTGGCCGCGAAGTTCACAAGTGTCTTCTCCCAAGTTCCAATTAGATCTGGTATTTTCAGGATAGCAGGATTGGCTCGGTCCCAACTCCAAGAATGGGGTTGGGAGAAACTGACTGGTGTGGTCCCAGGATTTTAGGTGAAAGAATTCCCCACGCAAAGACAGTTCACCGGGAGAATTCCAATTTTATTGCAAAAAGCAGTGTGCTTATATAGAACTAAGGGGGAGATGAGGGCTTAGATAAATGGCAGGCAACCCATTTATTGGCAAGTTCTTTCAGATATCAGCTCCAGAGCCCAGGAATTAGTTCTCATTGGGGCTAAGGTTCCCCGCCAGTGAGATTTGAAATTGGCACCGGCGGGAGAGTTCACACGGGCGGGAACTTTTCGCGCCACTGCAGAAAAGAAGAAGGTAGGAAGAAGAGGTGCTTAGGCGCCATGTTGGGGTTTTTTCTCTGGGGTATGGCTGCCATTTATACTTTTCCCAACATTCCTCCCTTTGTGTTTTCTTAGGAAGTGGGGCGTCGTTGGTCAGATCCCACCGCTTCCTGCTGTGTAGGGGCGCTGTGGGGCCTAGAAAGGAAAGTGGAGGAATGCTCGGGGGGCAGGTCTGGGGATATCATGGCAGCCAGAAATAAAACCCAGTGGCTATAGACAGCTACTTCCATAGGGGTGAAGTCTGTGAAAGTTCCCTGAAGCCACAAGTTGTCGATGGCATGGAACCAGTCCTGGATGGAGGAGATTGTTGGTATCAGCCACTGGTCCTGTAACAGAGACTCTAGGAAATACTGGAAGCGTTGCCTGGACATGGCGTTACCAGCACCTGAAGAACATCAGAGCGAATAAAAACAGAATGAAGATAAAAATTAAAGCAAAGGTCAATTTTTGGCAGAAGTTCCATGTTGGGGGACTGACAGAGAAGAGGCCAAGGGCCATGAGGAAGCTTAGAAGGACATAAAGACTCATGAATCCAGGATGGCAGATTAAGAGGTTCTCCGAGCTCGTTGTCTCCCGCTGTCTGATGTCCGTTGCATTCCATCATGCCTGGTAGTGAGCTTCAGCACTGAGTGAACTGTTCTCTTGGAGATGTTGGGGGTTCATCGGTCATCAGAGGCTGGTAGTGCCTAAGCGGAAGCTGGTTGAAAGTTTGATTAGAAATTTTCTGCAATCGGGTTTGAAGGAACTTCATTATACAGGGCAAGAGAGCACAAAAAAGGAGCATCCCAATAAGGGGCCCCAAGATAGGTAGTAAGTACGTGGCAAGAGAGGATTGGAAGAACCCCGTTATGGGATTAGAGGAGGTGGGTTTGAGCAGTTGGGTCGATAATTCCTGCAATTTAACAACATTTTTTTCTATTAGCCCAGACTCATTAACATAGTAGCAACATTCCTCTCTGAGGAACAGGCATGTACCCCCTTTTTCTGCAGTGAGAAGATCAATCGCCCTTCAGTTTTGTAAAGCCACTTGTGCCAATGAAGTAACTTGCCGCTGCAAGGAGCCCAGAGACTCAGCAGTGGTATCGAGTGCTTCCTGCAGCTTTTGTTGCAGGTCATTGGATGCCCATAGAGCATGACCTATAGCTCCACCAGAGAGTCCGAGACTCACCACTGAGGTTGTTAAAGTGAGGCCTACCAGAACCCGCAGAAAGACTGCCCTACGGGTGCGGGAAGGTAGGGCCAGCTGCCAGAATTCGGTGGGAGTATACAAAGACAGCTGAGGAACTACAGTAACCAAGAAACAGGTGCCAGAGACATTGATCGTTGAGGTACTTAAAGACCCATTACACTAGAGGAAATGTCCAGGTTGCATAAACGCAGGGCTCGATGGGGTGCTATAGCTCAAGGAACAAATGGGTAAAGGATTCATTGTTGGCAGGTGGAAACAGATGAAAGGAAATGAAGTATTGGTGGAATAACTTTCCCACAGTGGGATACATGTCACATGTAGGGGTTGTCCTTTCTTAGAGAAATTGTAGGTTTTTGCTGAAAAATTTCCTGCCGCTAATGGGACCGCTGCTAGAAGTGGACGACTAAGTGAAGCACAGAGAAAGCACTGAGAAGTAGGCACAGAAAGAGAGGTGGAGTTTAATAATCGAAGAGTTTGGTGTAGCAAATTGAGCCATGTGGGAGGGGGGCCTAAGGGGGTTGAAGGCTCTGAATCCTCTTTGGATGGGCTATGGATAAGATCTCGAAGTTTTGATTCTGACTCCTTGATGTGTTCGACTACCGGGATGGTTGCCTTAGGTGGCGTAATCAGGGTGCAGCCAACAGTCATCCACCCTGTGGGTCTGGCTGAGGTTGTCCGAGCATAGACAGCAAACTCAACATAGTCCCAACGTTTGGCCTTGGGGTCAGGTATATCTAAAGTATACCATCCATTGTTATCAGATGAAGAGCCTTTATGCCACTTTAGGTAACTAGAAGTCCACCCTTCAGGGTAACCAAGTGAGTGGTAAGAATAGCTACCACATTCATCATGGAACCTGCATGACCAATAGGGGCACCCATTATATATCTCAGGCCACCAATGACAATAGTCTTTGGTTTGATCAAAAAGGAAGCAAATGAAAGGCCAGTTCCAGCTACCAGGGACGAAGGTCCTTGAAGGTGACAATTTTAGGGAAATAGAGGTGCAGTTGTGGATGAAGCAAGTAGTTGCATCCACTGCGCGGACCTTCTGCATGCCATGTTCTGAGTATTGTTCCCGAAGAGTGAATAAATACATGGTAGGAGAGGAGGGTAAAGACCAGTCCCGACAGAGCACAGAAAATAAGCAGAGCACAAAAAACAAGCAGAGAGAGAAGACTAGGGTGTTGGGAGAGCTCATTGTGCCTTCTTTAAGAGGAATTGGGCTGCGGGGCACACCATGTGAGCCGCAACTTAAAGGGGTGAGATGGGTGTGGAGAGCAGGAGTAAAGGGGAGGTTCAGGAGGTGATTCTTGGAGTTCCTCTGGGGAGGTCCTGTCATCAGCAGGTGGGGCCTCCTGGTGATATGGCTTCAATCTAGAAATGTGAATCCAGGGAGTGAGACGGTTGTCTGGTAAGGAGAGTTTGGCGGCCGTGGGGGTACAGAGAATGACAGGATAGGGGCCTTCCCATTTTGGGGCAAGAGGCCCTTTCTCCTCTGGGGTATTATAATAGACTAGACTCCCAGGTGTTAAGGGAGGAGTGTTTGGAGAGGAGACTGGGTCCGGAAGAAGCCAGTCCTGATATTTCCAGAGTTCCGAGCAGAGATGAAACAAGAGAGGCAAAGACAAATCTCGGGTGAGAGGTCCTTGTGAAACGACAAACCCAGGGGGTATAAGAGGTCTTCCATACATTATCTCAAAGGGAGACAGTAAAGATGGTTTCTTAGGGAGAGCTCTGATTCGAAGCAAAGCCAAGGGAAGGAGTTTGACCCAGTCTAAGTTTAATTCCATTGTCAATTTGGTAAGGACTTCCTTTAGAGTACGATTTACCCTTTCCACTTTCCCTGAAGCCTGGGGGTGATATGGACAGTGGAAATGCCACTTGAAGGAGGGGGCTTGAGAGACCTTTTGTGTGATCCTAGAAATAAACTCAGGGCCATTGTCAGATTGTAAGGAAGTGGGCATACCAAACCTGGGGATGATGTCTGTCAGTAAGATTGAAGCTACAGTGGAAGCCTTTTTATTGGAAGTGGGAAATGCCTCAACCCAACCAGAGAAAGTGTCCACAAAGACAAGGAGGTATTTAGTGCGCCGTACTGTGGGCATGTTGGTGAAGTCTAACTGCCAGTCAGCAGCGGGAATGTGTCCCTGGGCTTGGTGGGAAGGGAAAGGTTTGGGCCTTAAAGGAGTATGAGGGTTGGTCCGCTGACAGATCTGACAATTAGAGGCTATATTTTGGAGCATGGCTTTGTCAGAGGGGGTGAGGGAGAAGAAGCTCTGTAAAAAGAGGGTTAAAGACTGAGAATTGGAATGGAATACAGTATGAAGGAACTTGAAAAGATCCTTGTTCTTACTGGAAGAAGTAGGGGCTTCAGATGAGCTGTCTAAGGTGGCCATTATATGTCCCCCAGGGGGGCCATAATTGGAAGTGGTAGCAGCCATTCGTGCCGCCTGGTCAGCTTTGGCATTGCCCTCAGTGATGAGAGAGCCGTCCTTCTGATGGGACCTACAATGGACAACTCCCAACTGGGTGGGTAAGTGGGAGGCCTCTATCAGATTGGTTATAAGAGCCAAATTAGTGATCGCATTACCTTTGGTGGTAAGTAGGCCTTGCTCCTTCCATATTGCAGCATGGGATAATAAGATATGGAAGACATATTTTGAGTCAGTATAAAGGGTGAGGGATTTGCCTTGTGCTAGAAGGCAGGCACGAGTGGCTGCTATAAGTTCAGCCTGCTGGTTGGTAGTTCCTGAAGGCAGAGCTTTGGCCTCTATAATCTCAGTGGCTGAAACTACAGCGTATCCAGAGTAATGAGTGCCGTTCTGCCTAAAGGAACTGCCATCAGTGAACCAGATAAGGTCAGGCTTGGTGAGTGGTCCCTCAGAAATGGAAGAATGACAGGGGAGGAAATCATCTAAGGTTTCCAAGCAATTATGAGTTAGTGTGTTAGACTTGGGAGTCATTGGGAGCAGTGAGGCAGGGTTCAGTGCAGAGCAGGGGAGGAAAGTAATATTAGGGTTTTCCAGAAAGGAAGTGAGGAGCGACAGAACTCTGGACGGAGGAAGGGTTTGAAGGCCCTTATAAGCTAAAAGATCCTTCAAGTGATGTGGGGAGTGGATAGTTAAAGGGGCCCCAAAAGTCAGCTTAGAGGCTTCTTTGTGTAAAATTTGTCCAGCAGCCAGAGCTCTTAAGCAAGGGGCCCACCCATGGATGGTAGGGTCTAGTTGCTTGGACAAATATGCCACAGGTGCAAATGTAGGCCCATAGTTTTGACCTAAGACCCCAAGTGCTTGTCCCCCTTTTTCATGGACATATAGATGAAATGGTCTTGAAAGATCAGGAAGGTGAAGGGCGGGTGCCTTTAGGAGGAGTTGCAGAAGCCTGGGGAAGTGGTAGTTGGGGGAGGAGGCAAGAGATTCACTAGGGGGTCCCTTTGCTAGGTCATACAGGGGTTTGGCTAGAAGAGAATAATTTGGGATCCAGGCCCTAAAATAACCTGCTAGTCCTAGGAATGATAGTATTTCGGCTTTCGTATGGGGCACTGGAAGATCAGAGAGGATTTTGCCTCCTATCCAGTGTTATTTCCTTTTTTCTGGGTGTAAGATGAAAACCAAGATAGGTGACAGAAGACTGGGAAACCTGGGCCTTGTGGGGAGACACCCTATATCCCTTATCTGCTAGGAAATTGAGGAGCTGGGCGGTGTGGGATTGAGAGTGTTCCCAAGAGGGACTACATAGAAGAAGGTCATCGACATATTGAAGGAGAGTAGAGTCAGGACAGGTGGGGTGAAAGGATGTGAGGTCCTGGGCAAGAACTTGGCCAAAGAGATGGGGGCTATCCCTAAATCCCTGTGGGAGGACAGTCCAGGTAAGCTGACGAGAATGGCGGGTATGAGGGTCAGTCCACGTAAAAGCAAAGATATCCTGAGATTCTGAGGACAAGGGAATAGAAAAGAATGCATCTTTTAAATCTAGGACCGAGAAGTGGGTAGTAGTGGCAGGGATCTGAGAGAGGAGGGTGTAAGGGTTGGGCACTAGTGGGTGGATGCGGACCACAGAGGAGTTGACAAGGCGAAGGTCTTGAACCAGCCTATAGGACCCGTTAGGTTTCTTAACTGCCAGAATGGGGGTGTTGAAAGGAGAGTGTGTAGGCCTAAGATACCCCTTTCGTAATAAATCCTGGATGATGGGTTCTAATCCGAGGAGGGCTGTGGTTGTGAGTGGATATTGTGGTTGACTAATATATCTTGAAGGGTCCCGTAAGACAATATGAATAGGACTGCATTTAGCCATAGAGGGTGTAGTTGTGTCCCAAACCTCAGGGTTAACTGGTTTAGATAGTTGTGGAAGAGTGCGTGAAGGAGGTGTATCTGCCCCTAGGAACATCATGAGGAAATGAGAGGTAGGAGAGGTGTGGGGTGATATGTGAATGGTGACTTTCAATAGTGAGAGTATGTCCCTTCCCAGAAGGGGAATGGGGCAAAAGCTCATAACGAGAAAGGAGTGTGTGAAGGACAAAAGGGATCCCTGCATATAACATGATGGGGGGGGGGTTTCAAGGAAAAATCTATTTACCTCCTACCCCGACAATAGGAGTTTTTGAGGGTGTGGTAGGACCCCAATACTCCCTCAAGACCGAAAAAGCGGCACCAGTATCCAAGAGGAAGGTAATGAAGCGTCCATCCACCAGGAAGGTGACCCTAGGCTCTTGCTTCTTGATGGTAATAGTCGTGAGGGAAGGCCCAGGGCTCCATCAATCCTCCTCTGCCAAGCCCAGGAGAGGCTGGGGTTGCCGGGCAGCTGACCAACCTCCCTTCCGGGTTGTTGGGCAGTCTGCCCTCCAGTGTCCCCTTTGATGGCATTTTGGGCAGGGGTTGGAGGGTGTCCTCGGCGAAGGACAATCCCTGGCCCAATGTCCCTCCTTACCACATTTGAAGCAAGCTCCAGGGGGTGTCTTATTAGGACGGCGTGGTGATGACCTTCTCTGAATGACCTGGGCCAACATTTGGAATTTGGCATTTTCAGCCCTCTGCCTACGGCGTTCACTTTCATCTTCTCTACCATGAAAGACCTTGAAAGCGACAGTGAGGATTTCAGTCTGAGGAGTAGCAGGGCCCTGTTCAAGCTTTTTAAGCTTGGCTTTAATGTCAGGGTAGCTTTGGGCCAGAAAATATGTCATTAAGACATGATGGCCATCAGGGGTTTCTGGGTCGAGGTTTGTGTACTGTTGAAGGGCCTTGGTTAGTCTATCCAGGAATTCTGAAGGTGTTTCCTCCTTTCTTTGAATGACCTCCTGCACCTTTTGAAAGTTAACAACCTTTCGGGTGGCCTTTTTTAGGCCCGCCAAGAGGCAGGATGTAAAAAGGTCACGAGACTGTAAGCTTTCAGGGGTGTTGTAATCCCATAGGGGATCCTGCTCTGGGACAGCATGAGGGCCCGTGGGGTGGTTAGGATTGGTCCTATGATTTTCATCAGCATGGGCTTGGGCTAGCTCCCAAACCCGTCGCCTTTCCTCGGGGAGAAGTGTATTGGCCAAGAGCATGTAGATGTCATGATGAGTGAGGCTATATGCTTGTAGGACCCATTGAAACTCCCGAATGTAAGTGGTGGGGTCAGTGGTGAATGAGCCTAACTTCCTCTCTAGCTGAGTAATGTCCGACATGGACAAGGGCACGTGGACTCTGATGACACCCTCGGGACCAGCTACCTCACGAAGGGTTGCGATTGTCTTGGGGGTGGGAAGGAGTCCCTTAGACCTGGTAACAGGAGGACTGAAAGAGGCAGGCGGCGGACAGGAAGGAGAGGGAGGGGAAGGGAGTGTCTCTGTGGAGGAGGAGGTGGAGCAGGCAGAATAGGGCGGAGGGGAGGGGGATGAAACGGAAGGCTGAGGATCTGTGGAATCAGGCAGAGGAAGAGGAAGGTATAGCGGGAGAGAAGGGGCAGATGGGGCTGGGGGATAAGGTGGGGGTTCATCTGCTGGGTCGAATGAGGAAGAATCTGCGAAGTCAGGAGTAGAAGTAGGGGAAGAGAGGGGTTTGCAAGCAAGGAGGACCTGAGAGGGAGGGCAGGAGGAGCAGAGAGCAGGGTGCTGTGCGAGAAGGCTAAAACCTTCAACGCAGGGAATCTCCTTCCACTTTTTCAGACGCTGGCAATAGTTAAAAAGGTCCTGGAGGAGGTTTGGATCTAAGGAGCCTTCTGGAGGCCAATGATTGCCATTATCCAGTGGATATGTAGGCCAATCTTGGGTACAGAATTTGATTAGAAGTTTGGGCTTGATGTCTGGTGTGAGGGAGAGTGTGGCCAGATTTTTTATTAAACATTTGAGAGGTGAGGCTTCAGGTATAGACGAAGAGGTGCCCATAGTCACAGGGAAAGATGGAAGAGAGAGAGAGAGAGAGAATAAGAGTGAGCGAGAGAGACAAAGAGAAAACCCGGGCTGGACCGGCTTCCAGGAAGCCCAGGGCGAACGGGGGTCAGGTGAGCGTCCCCAAAATGACCAGCCGTCGCGAGGAAATACAGAGGGCACTACCTGGTCGTCACCAGTGAAGTGCGATCTGTGAGACCCAATGGGGTCAGAGCCCGGGCAACCTGACGTCAGGAAAGTTTTCGACCGCAGTGGAAGAAGTCAGTAATGAAAACAGAACTCCGGCTCCGGAAGAACTCAGTTCCAGGCCGGGAGTTCAGTTTTCCCCAAGCAGAGAGGCAGCTTCAGCCAGACACAGCAGCCCCGCAGGAAACAGCAAGTCTTAGCCGGCAGCGGCAGCGGAGGAGGGAATAAACCGCAGAGCCTCTCGTGTAAACTCAGAAGCCTCATGCCCCAAAGGGAAACGGATCACCAGAGGGTCCACTTCAACCAGTAAAGGTCTTAGTGGGGTGGATTCCCTCCCCCCACCGGGCGTCTGGAGTGTGCCCGACGATCACGGTCACAAACCCAGCAATAGCCCGAAGGGAGTTGGCGAGCCGGGGTCAGGGGATCCTTACCACGCCAGATCAGTGGTGAGTGCAGGCAGCCGGAGTCTGAAAAGAGCGGACCAGGGCGGAGTGTCTCGGTGGAGCGGGGGACGGGGCTCTTGTTGGAAAGAGCTCACCCATATCCGAGTCACGGCACCAGAATGAAAGAATTCCCCACGCAAAGACACTTTGCCGGGAGAATTCCAATTTTATTGCAAAAAGCTGTGTGCTTATATAGAACTAAGGGGGAGATGGTAGGGCTTAGATAAATGGCAGGCAACCCGTTTATTGGCAAGTTCTTTCAGATATCAGCTCCGGAGCCCAGGAATTAGTTCTCATTGGGGCTAAGGTTCCCCACCAGCGAGATTTGAAATTGGCGCCGGCGGGAGAGTTCACACGGGCGGGAACTTTTCACGCCACTGCAGAAAAGAAGAAGGTAGGAAGAAGAGGTGCTTAGGCGCCATGTTGGGGTTTTTTTCCTGGGGTATGGCTGCCGTTTATACTTTTCCCAACACCTTTATTTTATTTATTTATTTTTATGTGGTGCTGAGGATCGAATCCAGGGCTTTGCACATGTTAGGCAAGTGCTCTACCGCTGAGCCACAACCCCAGCCCCTAATTTTAATTTTTGATGTAAAACAACACAAAATTTTATATCAGTTTAGTGGAAACTTTAAACAAAATAAATTTAATTATTAAAAATGTTAAATAGGGCTGGGGATGTGGCTCAAGCGGTAGCGCGCTCGCTTGGCATGCTTGGGGCCGGGTTCGATCCTCAGCACCACATACAAACAATGATGTTGTGTCCGCCAAAAACTGAAAAATAAATATTAAAATTCTCTCTCTCTCTCTCTCTCTCTAAAAAAAAAAAGTTAAATAAAGCATAGCAATACTTAGAGATCTTACATCTATATATGTGTACATAGACACACACATAATATACACTTATGTATATGTATATTATGTATATTAAACTTAAATATACTAGTTTAATAATCAATTCAGGAAAAAAATAATAATCAATTCAGAGGGCTGAGGGCATAGCTCAGTGGTAGATTGTATGCTAACATTAAAGGTCCAGGGTTCAACTCCCAGCAATGCAAAAAGATAAAAATACATAATAAAAATGAATAAAAATAAAAATCAAGGCAGAAGCATAAGGGATTCTATACACACTTCTAAAATTACCCTGTCTACTTTGATTAACTGTAAAATTAATTTGGAAATCTGTCAAGATAGATGAAAAAAATAGGAAAAGTTTCTAATTCATTAACATAAATAATCACAATTTTACTGCAAAAAGCCTCCTAACCAAAACAAAAAAGGCATTTCACAACTTATGAGAAAAGGTGAATGGTGGTCAGGAAAATTGTGACCCTTAAAAAAAAAAATCCAAAAACAGAAATGATGGTGGGATGTGATGGAGGACATTATTATTCAAAGTACATGTATAAAGACATGAATTGGTGTGAATATACTTTATATACAACCAGAGATATGAAAACTTGTGCTCTATATGTGGAATAAGAATTATAATTCATTCCACTGTCATATATAAATTTTAAAAATTATTTTGGGCTGGGGATGTGGCTTAAGCAGTAGCGCGCTCTCCTGGCATGCGTGCGGCCCGGGTTTGATCCTCAGCACCACATACAAACAAAGATGTTGTGTCCTCCAAAAACTAAAAAATAAATTTTAAAAAAAATTTCTCTCTCTCTCTTAAAAATTTTTTTTTTAAAAAACAGAATAAGGCCAAAGTGTTAAGGAATTGAAAGTAATTCTCCATGTTAGAAAAGAAACATGAAACATTTAGAGTTGGGGGCCACAGTCATAGACTTCAGGGGTGTGAGGATTGAGGAGAACAAGGGAGGCAGGAAGAGCAGTGGAATGTATACATAAAATATATAAAATATAGTATAAACTATAGTATGCTGATTTTTAAAACCACTCTTTTAGCCAGGCATGGCAGCTCACATCGGTAATCCTAGCGACTTGGGAAGATTAGGCAGGAGGACTGCAAGTTCAAGACCATCCTGGGCAACCCCCCCCCCAATATTTTCATATTTAGTAAAATAATAAATCATATTCATAAAATCAAGGATAAAGAATATAATGTATTATTAGCTTTTCATCATTTACAAGTAATAGTTTTGTTGTTTTTAGAATACATAACCGTGGAGTATAATTTGACATATTATACATATATGGAGTGCAACCCACTACAATTTTGATCCCAATCTTGTGTTTGAACATGATATGGAATTACACAGGTCATGTATTCATATATGAGCATAGGAAAGTTGTATCTGATTCATTCTACTGTCTTTCCTATTCCTACCCACCTCTTCCCTTCATTCCCTGTTTTCTAACCCAAAGACTTCTATTCTTCCCTCCCTGTCCCCCTTAATGTGTATTAGTATCCACATATCAGACAGAACATTTGGCCTGGTTTGGGGGATTGGCTTATTTCACTTAGCATGATAGTCTTCAGTTCCATCCATTTACTAGTAAATGCCATAATTTCATTCTTCTTTATGACTAATTTCTACTGTGTATATGTACCACATTTTCTTTATTGATTCATCTGTTGAAGGGTTTCTAGGATAGTTCCATAGCTTAGTTATTGTGAATTGAGCTGCTATAAACATTAATGTGGCTGCGTCACTATAGTATGCTGATTTTTAAGTCCTTTGGGTGTATGCAGAGGATTGGGATAAATGGGTCATGTGCTGATTCCATTCCAAGTGTTTTGACAGCTGGGCACTTAGTAAGGCCCTCAGCAACTTAATGAGACCCTATTAAAAAATAAAAAGGGCTGGGAATGTTGCTTATAGTAAAGTACCCCTGGATTCAATCCCCAATACCAAAAAGAAAAAAAAAATCACTGTCTTAGATCTGCACATGTGGCTACTGAGCACTTGAAAAACAGCTAATCTGAAATGAAATTCAGTATGAAAGAATGTAAACCATCTCATTAATAATTTTATTTTAGTGACATTGATTTGATAATATTTTGAACTATGTTAACATTTTGGGTTAAATTAAACATATTACTAACACTAATTTCACCTCTAATTTCTCTAAAGTGTCTGCTAGAGCCAAGCATGGTGGTGCAGGCCTGTAATTCTTGTGATTTGTGATTTGGGAGGCCAAGGCAGGAGAAACGCAAGTTCAAGGCCAGCCTCAGTAACTTAGCAAGACCTTCATCAATTTATTGAGATCCTGTCTCAAAATAAAGAATAAAAAGTACTGCAGACATAATTCAGTGGTAAAGCATCCCTGGATTCAATCCCCAGTACATTCAATCAATCAATCAATCAATCACTGTCTGCTAGAAAGTTTTTAACTAAGCCAGGAGCAATAAGCACCTATTGTTTCAGCTGCTTGGGAGACTGAGGCAAGAAAACTGATATGGCTCACATTTTATTTCTATTGAAAAGTGATACTCTGGAAAGAAATGGTCTCTAGGGAGGTAAAAACATGGGAAGCACGACAGACATGTTAAAGGGACAGGCAGACACCCCTGATGGGTACTTTCAGTTGCTGACAGTTAGACACATCAGAGATTCAGGTGTGACAAGTTCTCATTCATATACAAGAGTGTATGTAGTACAGGTGACACTAGTGGGTGCGAGACTGACATACAAGAACACTTGGCTTTATAAAAATGTTAAAAAAGAGGGGCTGGGGCTCAGCGGCAGTGTGCTCACCTAGAGCGTGTGAGGCCCTGGGTTGGATCCTCAGCACCACATAAAAATAAATAAATAAAAGTATTTAAAAAAATAAAATAAAAACTGGTTCAATTAGCAATAACAAATCCCTAATCCACTGTAATTGGTTGCCCTTACCACAGGCATTCCTCTAAGACAACTGGAAAAGAATGGGATTTTTAAAAAAGAGTTGGGGCGCTATGTTATTGTAAACACGATATAAAAAAGAATTTAATAAACCTGAACCCGCCGGCCATCTCCTTCCTCACGGGGTTCTGCAAAATAACACCTGCCAAAAAATAAAAGGGTGTTTTTAGCCGGTGGGCAGGGGGAAAAAAATCCCCGTCTTTAGCTTTGATCTCGAGGCCCTGTGTGTCAAAAGATTAGAAAATTACATGGATCAGCCCCAGCCAGATGTCCCGGGAGTCCGGCGGACTGAGGGGCTGGCGGCAGCCGGAGGTTTACCATTTGGGTTCTGAGCCCAAATCGGCGGTGGTAGTTCCCGATTTCCGAGCTGCGCAAGTTGGAGTCAACGAGCCTCCACCGCGGGGTCCCCCGAAGATCCTTCATCCGGAAGCCTCTGGCTGCAACATCCCAAAGCTGTGGAACCACAGTGAGCTAGCCGCCCTGACGGCCTCTGCCTACCTAGCGCCGCCTGGTGGCTTAACAGAACGGCGGGCTTCAGACACTGGCCTAGCCGCCAGCTGTTAATCCGCAGGAAGTTGGTTTCCAGGTAACGCAAAGGCGGAAGTGACGATTCAATTATTCTCAAATAGACAGAACTCTTAGCCAATGGGTGCTTTTAAGAAGGAAAGGTTCTTCCACATTGGCCAATAAGAAGCGCTTGTTGCTACGAACTAGAACAAACGCTTTCTCCCTAATTCGCTTTTATCAATGTCGCACCGATAAATTTCAATTACTCTTGGTGCTGCTTACTATCTTCTCGGAGATTTGCACCAGGCCCTGGAGGCCCTCCGGCCTAGTCCAAAAGCAACGACGCCGTGAACATTGAGACCCGATCTGGCACACCACAGGTCTGGCTATCAGTGGGATAATCAATAGTAAACAATAAAATTAATGGATAGGAGAGACATTAATGCATGAAACAAATACTTTAGGAAGAACCCTTTTGCAAAACTGAACCCAGGAGCAGTTAGCACGTTTCTAACCAGTAATACCGGAAGAGAGGGCGGGAAGACAGCAAATGAACTTGGATTTCATTCAATTGTCAGTAAAGTCAGTTTGCAGGCTTTTAAAGTACCACACCGTCGACCTCAGTTCCAGTAGCGCTGTTGCGCTTAGAGGCAGCTGCCTGACTTAACCAACCCCCCGCCCCCACCCGCCCCAGGACACACACACACACACACACCCAGCTGCAGGGAATTGGCTTGTTTCCCTCTCCCTTTTTGTGGGCGGCCCTTTCTGTCTAAAATTTCTATGAAATGAGAATACACTGGACTTTCAGAATTCTCCTCAGCCTTCACTTGTCATTTGCACTGCATCCTAACAAACTCCTTATATCTATCTTCTAGTTCAACATATTCATTGTAAGCTGTGGTTAATATTCCATCTAGCCCACTTACTACATTTTATTTCAGTTATTTCAGTTATTTCAGTTATTTCATTTTTAATTCCCACATCTCTCTGTGCAGGGAAATTAGACGCATTCTGATATTCTGCCCCGTTTGCTTTATTAAAAGCCTTATTTCTTGATCTTTTAAGTACTCAACTTTTTACTATGAACTACCCTGAATTTTGCAAAAGTAATCCAGATAATTTATTTGTTCATTTTCCCCCTTTATTTTCAGTACTAGGAATTGAACCATGGCCTGGCACTTACTAGTCAAGCACCTCACCACTGAGCTACATACCCAACCTCAGCATAAAGAATTTGTGTTAACATCTTCCCCCAATGTTAACAGCTTACATAACCATAGCATTATCAAAAGAAAAAAAAAAGTAACATTCGTGCAATACTAGGAGATCTTCTCTTATTAGGATATTTATGCCTAGCTTATTTATTTATTTATGATCTTTTTAAACTGTTCTACCTTCATGGTCAAGAATCCTTTTTTTTTTCTCTCTCTCTCTTTCCTGCGTTTTGTTTCTCTCATTTATTTTTCTTCCCACGTAGTGGGAGAGACTTTGAATCCCTTTTTGTTTTTTATATATTAAATGTCTAATGTTAATATGTCTATACTTGAATCTTTTTATTAAAATTTTCTTGCAATATCTTTTTTAAAAAGCCCTTGTATTTTCAAACTGTATGTCTGCTTTAGTTGCATCTTCTAAACATCATGGAGCTGAAAAACAATTTTTTCCAATCTTCGAGTATTTCTCTTTCCACCCAATAATTCAACACATTCTTCTGTTGAAATAGTGTAACACTTTCTTTAAAAAAATAGCTTTTTGAATAATTATTCTGTGCAAGTTTGTGTATAATATTTTACATCAATTATTACAATGGATTATACCATTTAATCTTTAAAATATATATAAGCAGAATTACTCATTTTAAAACATGGAAACTAAGATCAGAAAAAGCACTGGAAGATTTTGCTCAATATAACAAAGCAATTGAAGAGCAAGGATTTATACACACACAGGCTTACTCCAGAATACACAAGTTAAGTTAAGTTTGTATGATATATTGCTACCTTTGGACACATTAATTTTTTAATTTAATAATTTATGCTTTCTTTTTCTTACCTCTTTCAGAGTTTAGTGCTCCATCTATTTAATTTTGATTGTTTGTCTTTTCAAGTTCTCAGCTTGAATTAAAATTACATATACAGTCCTTGAATGGATACATTGAGAAGTGTATTAATGAGGAATTTCATCACTGCTGAACACCATAAAGTGTTTTTACACAAACTAAGATACATATGACTAGACAGTGAATGTTATGTTGTCTTAATTTTACTTAAAATTTTTTTTTATTCTTTCAAAAAAAATTTGTAAATAATTATTTTGTTTTTGTACTGTGGATTGAACCAGGGGCTCTTAACCACTGAGCCACATCCCCAGCCCTTTTTATATTTTGTTTAGAGACAGGGTCTCACTAAGTTGCTTAGGGCCTCACTAAGTTGCTAAGACTGGCTTTGAACTTGTGATCCTCCTGCCTCAGCCTCACAAGCTACTGGGATTTAGGCATGTGCCACCACACCCAGCTGTAAATAATATTTAACTAGAATATTTAACTAGACTATTTAAAGATGAAATGCTAACCCTGGATTTGCTTTAAAATATTTTAGGAGTCAGGCATGGCACTGCACACCTGTAATCCCAGTAACTCTAGAGACTGAGGCAGGAGTATTGCAAGTTCAAGGCCAGCCCTGGCAACTTAATGACACTTGTCTCAAAAAATAAAAAGGGCTGGGGATGTAGCTCAGTGTTAAGCACCCCTAGGTTCAATCCCTAGAACAAAAAACAACGTCTAGGGGCTGGGACTGGGGCTCAGAGGTAGAGTGCTTGCCTAGCATGTGTGAGGCACTGGGTTCGATTCTCAGCACTACATATAAAATAATAAAATAAAGGTCATCAACAACTAAAAACATATTAAAAATAAATAAATAAAGGTATTGTGTCCATCTACAACTAAAAAAATTAACTTAAAAAAACAATGTCCATGTTTCAGAGAGATTTAGATGATGTGTGCCTTAGTATAAAACAGGCAGAAAACCAAAGTATTTCAGCAACTTTCATTCCCTGAGGCGTCCATGGCAGAGAACATAAGGTGATCTGAATTCTTACTCTCCCTCACCCTCTTGACACAAGTCAACACACTTCACATCATACATCTCTTTCCTACTCCCACCACCTCCTAGAGCTTCTCTGGAATAAACTCCAGAGCTCTTAGGTGACTTACATGAACATTTCACAGCCCACATCATCTAATCATGGATTCCTTCTCTGCATTGTTCTGGTGTCTTCTCCACATGCAGGGACATTGCTGTTTTCTCCCAGCATCTGATTTAACCCATGGTGAGGGAGGGAAAGCAGGAATCTCAATGGGAATGTGGGATCTTTTCAGGATGACTTCCCAGGCCCTCTGCAACTTCATGATGCTTATCTTGGCTCCCTTTCATACCAGTTTAAATCACGTAAGCTTCTTGGCACTTCTTTTTGTCTGTTTATGTAACCGATGATATAGGGCAAAAAAGAAAAATAATACCTTCTTTGATCTTCTTTCCTTTCCTCTAAAGTAAGTATATCCCAATACCACACAAATTTTTTAAAGAGAAGTGCGTTTTTTTTTCTTTATGTTTCTGTTTACACATTTTTTTCTAATTTTTAGGTACTTTTTTTCTTTTCTTTTTTTTTTTCTTTTTTGTACTAGGGGCACTTAACCACTGAGCCACATCCTCAGCCCTTTTTTTGTATTCTATATAGAGACAGGTCTCGCTGAGTTTCTCAGGGCCTTGCTAAGGCTTGCTTTAAGCTTGCAATCCTCCTGCCTCAGCCACCAAACCACTGGGATTACAGGAATGGACCACAGCACCCAGCTTAATTTAGGTACTATTTACACATAGTGAAATACACGAATCTCAAGTATACCAATTGATGACTTTGGATAAAGGTATGTCCCCGTGTAACTCACAGACTAATCATCATATATAGATTATTTCCATCACCTCAGAAAGTTTTCTCATGGTGTTCCCAGTTGATCCCCCAATAGCCACTGATATTGCTTCCCCCAATAGCCACTTATTTGCTGCCACTATGGATAATACAATATAATCAGTTCTAGACCTTCACATAAACAGAAACATATATGATGCACTCTATTGCGGCTGATTTCTTTTGCTCAGCATAATGCTTTGGGAATTTATTCATGTCATTATATATATATTAGTAATTTGTTCCTTTTTTTAATTGCTGAGTAGTTTTCTATTATGTGGTCATATCACAATTTGCTTACCCATTCACCAGCTAACTGTTATTTGTGGCTATTATTAATAAAACTGCTATAAACTGTCCCATACAGATTTTTAAATTTTTATTAGTTGTTGATGAATTTTTAAATTTGATTTATTTATTGGTACGTGGTGCTGAGAATCGAACCCAGTGCCTCACACATGCTCGGCAAGCACTCTACCACTGAGCCACAATCCCAGCCCCCATACAGATTTTTGTATGGACATATTTCATTTCTTCTGGGTAGATACCTAGCAGCAGGGTTTCTGGGTCAATGATAAGTGTGTGCTTAATTTTATAAGAAACTATGAACTTGTTTTTGAAAGCAATTACACATTTTACACTTCTAGTAGCAATGCTTAGGCAGCTACTTTGAGGATTAAAAAGAGAAACTGGAATAACATGTCTTGATCAGGGCCAGCATGCCAATATCTGCTGTGTTAATCTCCTGGCCCCAGTTCACAAAATGGGGAATGTAGGGTAATATTTCCAGAGAGCAAGTGGGCTCTAGTTCACCCATGATTTGAGCAATTACTCCTGTTCTTGAGGAAGGGTAGAGTCCTTCAATGGAAGTGCTGAGATAGAAGAAGCAGTAAGAACTTGCCTGGCTCACCAAGGCTTCCCAGTATTCTAGATGGACGGTGGAAGAGGGTGCATCATATTCAGCTGGTGACACTAATTTTGGCTTATCATTAGCTGACATGCCCTCCTCTGGTATGTCTTTTTATTTCTCTCTACCTTTATAGAGGCCCTAAAACACAGAGTTTCCCTCCCTCCAAAATTTATTGAATACTAGGCTGGGGTTGTGGCTCAGTGAAAGAATGCTTACCTAGCATACGTGACGCACTGGGTTCAATCCTCAGCACCACATAAAAATAAAAGTATTGTGTCAACCTAAAACTAAAAATATTAAAAAAAATTTACTGCACACTTACTGTCATGAGCCATCTGTGGGCTGTGTGTGGGCTATGTTGCACGTAGTAGCCTAATGAGGGGATAAGTCAGGCGTTGAGAACCTCCCATGGCACCCCCACAGGTATTGATCCCCTGGTGCAGGTGAACTTCCCCCTCAAGCTCGGCTAGAGATCTCCACACAGCACCTGAGATGGATGTGACCTGCCAAGATGCCAATGGACCTGCTGACTGCAAGACACCAGGAAGCAAGACTCCACCCTTGAAACCTTATCCTTGCCTTTGATGTCCCCTGACATAAATAAAGCAAGTGGGGGCTCCATTTTGCCAGAGTATAGAAGTTCCATCCGTGTGATCAACCCGTCTTGCTCCCTCTTTTGAAACTATTTTCTGTGTCCTGTGGTTTTTTCATCATTCTATTTTTCTTAGCTTTTATTTCTCAGGCTGCCCATTCCACCCAGGGGAACCCCATGTCCATCGCCTGTACCTCACATGGACATGGTTCCCACAACTTGTCCCCCCTGTTAGGAAGGGGAAACTCTCAGGCCCAGTGGTTCTACCAAGAGGTTTCTGTTCAGCGTTTCCAAACTCTACTAGGAACATCTGGAGGGAGTTTCTAGAGGTGTTGTCTCCACTGAAGCCATAATTTCCACGGGGTGGCGGGGGGCTTCCTTCTGCAGCCTTCATTCCTAGGGAGCATTGTTCCTGCAAGCAGGAGAGGACTTGCGCCAGCAGCCCAGATTACAGCCTGGGCCTTGATCTCTCTATGTCTAAGCAAAAGTCCTATCCACAAGCGAACATTTAACGTGATAAACATTTATTAAGCACCTACTGTGTATAAGGCACAGGGTAACCAGTCCTGACTTCCTCCCTGGGACTAGCTACACAGATAGATCAAGTCACAGGGCAGCAAATGCTGCCTTTTCTGTGAAGCTTTTCTGGACACATCCCATCTTGACATATAAATCCACAATTCTGAAAAGAATCTGTGAGTTTCGTGAATCTCAGTTGTGGGGAGCCACCCGTCGCCCCTGGGCTGAACTTGCTTCCCCTGCCTGGAGCGATGGGGGTACCAGTTTGGCATGCATGCAAAAAGTGTACAGGGCAAGTGGCCTTTACCCTCACTCGCAAGGGAGCCTGCTTTAAGCCCTACCTGGGTGTTACCTAATGGGGATGGGTAACCCCCTGAAACCTGATCCCCTTGCCTTATTTGGGTGGAACTTTCTCGAATGTCTTTTCTCCAATAAATAGAAGGTTTGGATGTGCCTTTTCTTGCTCCTTCCAGCGCTGGAGCTGACTCTTGGGGTCACCGAGCCGAGTGGTCCTGTCTTAGAAATTTATATTTGTGTGCTGTGTGGTTTCTTTGCTGTTTTCTTAGTTATTGATATAGCCAGCTTCTTTTAACCCAGTCATATCACCAGTTGGGTCAGCTGGTGATATCAATATCTCTCTTTCTCTTCCTCTCTCTTACCATTAGATTAATAAATATTTTTAAATATCTTAAAATCTGAAAACCCAACACTAGCAATATTATGGGAAGGCAAATGGTCTCACATGCTGTGAAAAACACAAGTGGGGGGCCTGGGGTTATGGCTCAGTGTTAGAGTGCTTGCCTAACATGCATGAGGCACTGGGTTTGATCCTCAGCATCGCATAAATGTAAAATAAAGATATTGTTTCCACCTAAAACTTAAGAATAAATATTTTTAAAAAACAAAAAACATAAGTAGGTGTCTGACTGCAGTGATGAACCCCTATAATTCCAGCAACTCAGGAAGCAAAGGTAGGAGGTTTGCAAGTTCAAGGCCGGCCTCAGCAACTTAGTAAGAATTTGCCTCAAAATATAAAATAAAGGGGCTGGGGATGTAGCTCAAGTGGGAAAGCACCCCTGGGTTCAATGTCTGATACAAAAAAAAAAAAAAAGAATATATAATAGTAAAGCGGGTTTATATATACTAACAAAGATGATTTTAATAATTAAAATTATAGTTTTAATCAGGTTTGATAACACACAATAAAAAAAAAGTCATGAAGGAAGAAGTTTGTTATACTCACAGGTCCTTAAGGCAAGTGACACAGCAAGTCCTATATAGCCACCCAGGGAAGCACCAGCATCAGGCAGGAACAGAGAGAATGAGAGGGAAAAGTGGGCAAGAGGCTTCACTGAAGTTTCCACGGGACCAAATGAGTGAGGCAGGGAAAGCAGAATTAAGATTGGCTGATTCAAATAATTTCAGTGGGCTCTAGGGCAGAGGGCTGTTCTTAGTTGTCTGGTACCTGGTCCTGGGCTGGTTAGGGCAGGTGGATAGTGACCCTGGGTGAGAACCCTGCATAGTTAGGGTTATGGGCTCTGGATGGATTGGTTTGCATATGAAATGTATGCTTGAGGTGAGTTGTTTACTGTCTCCCAATGACCAGTCCAGGGAGGGGCAGTCTCTTCAGTGTCAGCATGGTCTCAGGATATCAAAACATCTCCAGACAAAGTGGCTCAAACCTGTAATCCCTGTGACTGGGAAGCTGAAGGAAAAGAATCACAAGTTGGAGGACAGCCTCAGCAATTTAATGAGGCCTTCAACAACTTAATGAGACTCTATCTCTAAAAAAAAAAAAAAAAAAAGAGCTAGGGATGTGCCACAACCCACCAGCATCAACAAAGGATTCTCGAGTAGGGGTGACTAGAGATGGAGAAAACCACAGAGACAAAGAAAATAGAGACATTATCAAGTGAAGCTGGGGCCAGGTGGGACATTGCACTCTGATGAAGGAACAGTGACCCAGAACTAGCTCCAAAAGCTTATTATATAGGGTCTCAAAATCAGGAACTTAAGCTATAGGGGCATTGTAAATTATTTAAGGCTTGTGAGTTGTCAGAAGCTTCTTTATGCACTAAAATGTTACAGAGCTAGAAACTTTTTTTTTTTTTTTTGCAGCTACCCTACAGTTGCAGTGCTAAGAACAGCCTGCCATTATCCTGCTGTACCCAGGCCACCCAATGTCCTGAGACATTGTCCTGAGCTGAGAGTCAAAGCTGAAAACATGGGTGGGGATGTGGCTCAAGCGGTAGTGCGCTCGCCTCGCATGTGTTCGGCCCGGGTTCGATCCTCAGCACCATATACAAACAAAGATGTTGTGTCTGCTGATAACTAAAAAATAAATACTAAAATTCTCTCTCTCTCTTTTAAAAAAAAAAAAAAAAAAGCTGAAAACATCCTGGCCTTTGGCAAGGAGTGTTTCCTGCCTTTTTGGCCACAGCATGGGATCAGCTGAGATGGAGGCTCATCCACTCTACACAGGACGTGGCTCCCTGATAAAGTGCCCTGTATTAAATCCCTAGTACCACAACAAAAACAAACAAAAAATATATGTGAACCTACATGTGGATTTAGAAGCACATGCAAGAGCTGGGTGTAGTAAAGTTCTCGCCCCGTGGGTTCGATCCTCAACCCAACATAAAGATAAAATAAAGATATTGTGTCCACCTAAAACTAAAAATAAATATTAAAAAAAAAAGAGAGAGAGAGAGAGACATGAAAAAAATGTTGGGAAAGGGGCTGGGGTTGTAGCCCAGTGATAGAGTGCTTGCCTAGCACATGTGAGGCACTGAGTTCGATCCTCAGAGAAAGAAAGGAAGGAAGGAAGGAAGGAAGAAAGGTATTGTGTACACTTACAACTAAAAAAAAATTTAAAAAAATGTTGGGAAAGAGCCATCAAATTGCATCAAATTGTTCATAATGGTAACTTTTGAGAAATGGAGGACCTTCATGTTCAACTTTCTCTTATTAAACAAAAGTTGAGAATTTTGTTTCTAGATTTTTAAAAATACTTCTTATTACCACATGTTCACTAATGTTCACAATAAATACTCTGAAAGATGTTGTAGCTCAGTGGTAGAGCGCTTGCCTAGCACGGGTGAGGCTCTGGGTTTGAGCTTTGGCACCACATAAAAATAAATAAAATAAAAGTATTGTGTCCATCTACAACTGAAAAAAAAAATTAAAAAAAAAGAAAAGGCTGTCAAATATCCCTGACATTGTCTATCGTGTTGATTTCTGAGCTGAATTGCATCATTATTGCTACTTTAAATACCACTATAGTTTTTCTCCTGTGCCTTTGCACTTGCTTCTATGTAAAAAAAGAAAAACAATCTAAAATTAATATTTTTTTAAAATAGGGATAGCAATGGGTGTAAGAGTTTACTAAATATTCCTGTATTTTGCAGAGGGGATTTTTTTTGGGGGGGGGGCAGGGTGTGGGTAACTGGGGATTGAATCAGCCATTTTTATTTTTTACTTCTTATTTTGAGACAGGGTCTTTCTAAGTTGCTGGGGCTGGCTTCGAACTTACGATCCTCCTGCCTCTGTAATGCTGGGATTATAGACATGGGCCTCCATACGTGGCACAAAGGGGATATTTTCGATACTCATAAAATTTCATGTGTGTATGTTCTAAATACATCAGGAACTTTAAATCGTCTCTAAATTCTAAAAAAGAATTGGTAATATTATTTTCCTTCAGGGACTTTGTTGCTTTCTTTTTAAAGATCTTGCATATTTCTTCTTAGGTTCAAGGTAATGCGCGCGCACACACACACACACACACATACACACATTTGCCTTGTTTTAAAAGTAACGATGCATACAGTTAAAAAAATAGTATAGAAGTGTTTCATTCCTCTGCATCCTTAGTTATATTCTCCAAAAATTTAACTACTTTTTAATCCTTTTATCTACTACCAGAAGTGGTAGTTTATTCCAAAACTCTAATTGTATTTGATATTTTAGTTGCTTTTGTGAATAGAATCTCATCCACCCATTTTATTCCCTAATGACTTAAAATATTTTTTTTTTGGGTAAATTTAGTATCACTTTTCTGAAGTCCTTTAGGTTCAAATAACTTTTGTTTCCAAAAACTTTTATTTTTAAAATATATTACACATAGGAATGAATACATGCATATGTTTGTAAATGCAAAAGTCAACATAGTGACACGTTTCCTTCTTCCCATTTCTTATGCCTGGACATAGCCTCTATTAAACATTTTTAGTATGTCCCTTCTCCTTACACAAAGAAAAATTTATTAATATTTTTTAGTTGTAGATGGACACAATACCTTTTATTTATTTTTATGTGGCTGAAGATCGAACCCAGAGCTTCACATGTGCAAGCCAAATGAGCTCCCCTGAGCCACAACCCCAGCCCAGAGAGATTTATTTTTGCTCAGTTTCAGAGGTTTGTTCATAGTTGGCATTTTCAGCAAATGCCATAATTTCATGTTTCTTTATGGCTGAGTAATATTCCATTGTGTATATGTACATTTCCTTTCTTTTTCAAAAAATATTATTAGTTGTAGATGGACACAATACCTTTATTTAGTTTTTTATGTGGTGCTGAGAATCAAACCCAGTGCCTCACACATGCTATGTAAGTGCTCTACCACTGAGCCACAACCCCAGCCCCATATATACATTTTCTTTATCCACTCATCTGTTGAAGGGCACTTGGATTGGTTCCCTAGCTGTGCTACTATGAATTGAGCTGCTATAACATTGATGTGGCTGTGTCACTACAGTATGCTGATTCTAAGTCCTTTGGGTATATGCCATGGTGTGTAGGACAACTGGGTCAAATGGTGGTTCTACTGCAAGTTTTCTGAGAATCTCCATACTGCTTTCCAGAGTGGTTGCACCAATTTGCAATCCCACCAGCAATGTATAAGAGCATATTTTCATAATAGAGTCTGGTTGTGTTATCTTTTGTGCTCTAACAAGTTTTTGTTGTTGTTGTTTGTTTTTGAGGTGCCAGGGATTGAACACAGGTCCTCACAGCACTTGCTAGAAAAGCACCCTCCCACTGAGCTATACCCAGCCCTCTAAAAAGTTTTAACATCAGAATTACGACAAATGAATAATAATAAATAATTTAATATTTCGACCTGTCATGGAAGAGTTCCTAAAATATTTCATAGATCTCACCTGTAAAAATATATTGTTTTGGGCCATTTTTAGCATAGCTATTTGACTTTTAAAAATTTTGGGGGGGCTGGGGATGTGGCTCAAGCAGTAGCGCGATAGCCTGGCATGCGCGGGGCGCTGGGTTCGATCCTCAGCACCACATAAAAATAAAATAAAGATGTTGTGTCCACCGAAAACTAAAAAAATAAATATTAAAAATTCTCTCTCTCTTTAAAAAATGTTTTTAAAATTATTTGCTCTAATTTAAAAAGTGTTCCTTTTAGAGGAAAGTCTATTCAAAGTTCACCTCTTCTCCAGTCAATTCTGATGTCAAGTCAATTTATTAAAATCACACTTTGTTCAGATTTTCCAGTATTTTACAAATACACTGAAATTTAAGTTTTTTATTTAACTGGATACAAAACATACATCATAAAGTGTTTAGTGGTTTCCAGCATATTCACAAATTTGTGACATCTAGAACAGTAATTCCACATTTTCATCACTCAACAAGAAAAGGGTCCTTTTCAGTTTAAACATATCATCATTTCAGTTTTTCATTCTCAATACCATCTATTTTCATCTTTATTTCATCACTGGAATCACTAAAATTTGTCTCCCTTTCTCTTTTCCAAAAAATAATTAAAATTTTTGCTTTTGATAATTTTTATTTCTTTTTATAATCCCTTCCTCCTCTCAAAATACACTTTTGCCTATTTTAGGTTCTTGGATTCCATTGTAATTTTATTTGTTAATAATCTTTATAGCACTTTGATATACACATGTACATTAAGTTAAAAATCTTCGATACAGCTTTTATTGCCACAGGTTTTTCAACAGTGTTGTCAGTTTCATTTGCATCTGAATAACATATACAAAGTGATATATTTCCTTAACCCATGTTAATTAAGAGGAGATATTGAACTAACACTCAGATATTTGATGGTCATCTACTTTTACTCTTTTCCTTATTCTGTGCAAAGAATGTGATCTGTATGCTTTCTGCTTTTTTGGAACCAATTAGGAAAAATATCAACTCTTCTTGCTATTGTGACAGTTGTGATTTTAAACTGCCCATCGCTATAACCAAGGCATTCTTCCTACAGCATGAAGGATGAAGTCTGAATAAAGACTATCCACATAAATCTTTTTTCCCTTTTAAAATTCCACACTGACCAAGGAGTAGTAGGGGAAAGGTGTTCTTTCCCATAGTCATTATAATTATTTTTCTTCTTCCTTTATGAATTCTTTGACAAAGTTAAACAATATGATTAAAGTCCTTCCCACAAATCATAATGAAGATAATTATGAGAATGAGTAGATCAATGATAATAGAGAAAAACATTTATTAAACATATACTAGTTGGTAGGAATAACATTTATTAAACATATACTAGTTGGTAGGAATAGATCTAAGTACCTTGTACCAATTCACTGAGTCCTCATGGCCAAACCAATACATACACGATTGTATATATTTATATGTAAGAAATAAAACACGACTAACATGTATAAGAAAAAATGTGTTAAGTATCTGGAAGAATAAACACTTTTGTAAACAGTGATTACTTTTCCAATATGGCTTTAGGATTTGGATTAATGAAAAGGAACAAAATAGTTTATAAAGAGAAAACATGACTAATTTCAGCAATTAAAATAAATGTTTTAAAGGAAAAACCAGGCATTTAAAGATAAAAGCTTACACACTATAAAAATTTAGAGGCAATCCTAACTTGAATAATAGTCATTTTAAAAAGGTATATGTCATTAAAAATAATAAAAACCTATATTTACTAAAATGGCTATTATGTTTTTGGTATAATAAAAGCAAGTGACGATATGGCATACATGCCATGACTTCACTTCCTTAAAATATGATGTCTAGCAGAATTTGCTCTACCAAATTGAGAGCAGTCATCTATAGCATAACTATAATTCATTTTGGCTTTTTTAGCTTCTGCCTTTTTATGTTTTCTGATTGTTTTACAATAAAAATATAAACTTGTGAAATGAAACAAAAAAATTAATACTGACTTCAAAAACAAAGTTATAGCTGGGTACAGTGGCACACATTTGTAATCCCAGCAGCTCGGGAGGCTGAGGCAGAAGGATTGTGAGTTCAAAGCCAGCCTTGGCAAAAACAAGGCACTAAGCAACTCAGTGAGACCCTTTCTCTAAATAAAATACAGAGTCGGGGATGTGCTCGGTGGTTGAGAGCCCCTGAGTTTAATCCCCAGCACTGACCCCCGCCCCAAATTTATAATTCCACAAGGAATTTCAAATTATGAAAGGTCACACAATTTAAACAGTGTGATACTAATGCAAGAACAAGGCTGGGGCTGTAGCTCAGTGGCAGAGAGCTTGCCTAGCATGTGTGAGTTACTCACTGGGTTTGATCCTCAGCACCATATAAAAATAAACAAAGGCATTCTCTCCATACAAAACTACAAAATTTTTTTTAAAATAACAAATATCAGAAAAGGGAAGAACTCTAAAATACAAGCAAATACATACAAGAATATAATATAGCACCAAACAATGGGGGAAAGAAAGAATTACTGAACAACTTGCATTGATTGCTACAATATGGAGGGGATGTCAATTTAGACTCTAAATTCATATCCTAGAGTGAAATGCATTTGGATTGAAAACTTGCATACAAATAAAACATAGATACAGGGTAACTACCAAATATGAATTTTTGTCTAAAACATTAAGATGACAAGAGTCATAATTTTTATTATTAGTTAGTATGAATTCCTTGATGACGAATGAGATCTGAGCCACTACTAAAGGCCTTCCCACATTCCTTACAATTATAGGGCTTCTCACCACTGTGAATTCTCAAATGGCGAGTAAGATTTGAGCATTTATTGAAAGCCTTTCCACATTCACTACATTCATATGGTTTTTCATCTGTATGGATTCTCTGATGCTGGAAAAGTTGTGAGTTCTGAGTAAAAGCCTTCCCACATTCAAGACATTCAAAGGGCTTCTCACCAGCATGAATTCTCTGATGTTGGCGAAGTTGTGAGCTCTGAGTAAAAGCCTTCCCACATTCCTTGCAATTGTAGGGTTTCTCACCAGTGTGGATTCTCTGATGGTTAGTAAGTGCTGAGCCACTGCTAAAGGCTTTGCTACATTCCTTACACTCATAGGGTTTCTCACCAGTGTGGATTCTCTGATGCTGAACAAGTTTTGAGCTCTGAGTAAAGGCTTTGCCACATTGCTTACATTCATAGGGTTTCTCGCCTGTATGAATCCGCACATGTTGAAACAGCTGAGAGCTCTTAGTAAAGGCTTTCCCACATACTTTACATTTGTAGGGTTTTTCACCAGTGTGAATTCGCTGGTGATCAATAAGATTTGAGCAATAACTAAAGGCTTTCCCACACTCCTTACATTCATAGGGTTTCTTACCAGTATGAATTCTCTGATGTTGAGAAAGGTATGAGCTACAACTGAAAGCCTTTCCACAGTCTTTACATTCAAAGGGTTTTTCACCAGTATGAATTTTCAGATGCCGAGTAACATGTGAGCCACAACTAAAGAATTTCCCACACTCCTTACATTCATAAGATTTTTCACCAATATGAATTCTCTGATGTTGAATAAATTGTGAGTTCTGACTAAAGGTCTTTCCACATTTTTTACATTCATAGGGTTTTTCTTCATTATTCATTATTTGATGTAGAGTAATGAAAGACTGTTGAATAAATGTGGGTACATATTCATTAGAGAATACTTCTTGACTTAAAAGCCCATTTTGTCTGGCAAAATGACTTCTATATTCTAAAACATTTCTAAAGCTGGAGTATTCAAGGCCAGGCTTTGTAAGTCCCATTATCTCCCTCTGGCATGACTCTATTTCATAAACTTCTTTCTTTAGAGATAATAACTTGCTTTCACACATTGATTCCAGGTCTGAAAGAAAAAAAAAAAGGGCTAAATATTCTTTTCCCCTCTTATTTGTGAAAAGTTAAATTTTATGATACAAATGGAAAAAATTAAAGTAAAAACTGTCTTGGGCTGAGGATGTATGTAGCTCAGTAGTAGAGTGCTTGCTCAGCACATGTGAAGCACTGGGTTCAAACCTCAGTACAACATATAAATAAATTAAATAAAGGTATTGTGTCCATCTACAACTAAAAATATTTGATTCCTTTTTTAAAAAATATTTTTTTAGTTGTAAATGAACATAATGCCTTTTTTAAAGTTTTTAATATGGTGCTGAGGATCAAACCCACACATGGCTCACACATGCCTCACACATGGTAGGCAAGCACTCTACCCCTGAGCTACGATCCCAGGTTGACAACTAAAAATATTTTTAAAAATACTATCTAGTGGGTAAATGACATAAAATTCTCAGTTACTGTTTAATCTAAAAAAATAAGCAAGGAATGAACAGAAATTAATAAGATATAATTCAGGAAGCAGAGTGAGGAGAGTATGGAAATAAGTTACCACAATGATTCTCAAATACAGATGTGGGTCAATATCATCTAGAAAGGTTAGTAAAAATACAATGCTTGAGCTATATACTAAAACATGACTAGTCATATATACATGTACACATCTATATAACTGTGTGAGAAAGAGTACATTGTCATACTGTCTAACAAAACATGGATACTTTTTTTGGCCTCCATTGAAGGTCTTCTAAGAGAACAAAATACACATGAGGAAGATTCTTTGGTATTCCATGGCATAATAAAAAGGAAGTTTTGGGGCTGGGGTTGTGGTTCAGTTGCAGAGTACTTGCCTAGCACATGTGAGGCACTGGGTTCAATCCTCAGCACCACATAAAAATAAATAAAATAAAGGAATGAGTCTATCTGCAACTAAAAAAATTAAAAAGCAAAAAAAGAAAATTTAGCCTTTTCCCTATTTTTTGACACAGAGCTTTAAAATTCCTTGGAACTTCATGAATGATAGCACTGTTTTGTTATGCCAATGAGGTGAAACAGGGTAATTCTTAGCTTCTAGGGACTGGTGACCAGAAAGACCAAGCATGTGATTAGAGCTGCGGCTTTTTGACTGCCTGATCTCTATAAAGGGGAGAAGGGGTAAAGACTGAGCTACCAATTGTTTAATCAAGCATGCCTAGTAAAAAAAGAACTCTGGACACGATATTTCAGTGGAAATTCCAGCTCGTGAATGCACTGATGTGCTGGGAGTGTGATACACTTGATTCCATGAGAAGAGGGTATGGAACTTCTATCCAGAAGCCTTCAAGATTTTGCCCTAGTATGTATTCTTTATACTAAAACTGTAATCTTAAATATAGAACTTTATTATTGAGTTCTATAAATCCTTCTATCAAATTATTGAAGCTAAGGTGGCCTTGGAAACCTCTGAATTTATAGCCAGTTGGTCAAATTGCATGCCATCTGAGAAATCCCAACACTTGAGGCTGGCTACTAAAGTAAGAGCAGTATTATGGAGGGCTATGGGTTTGCACTAATATTGTCAAAATTGAATTGTAGCACACTCAGTTGGGGTAGAAACAGAATAAACTCTGTAATATAGAATGTAGTAGATGAAATTTGAAAGCAGTAATGAAGGGTTATCCATATGGAGGATGAGCCAGAGACAGAGTCTAAGGTATTGAACTAATTTAATTAGCAGATAGAGAAACTCAGAATAGTTTGTGTGCTGAGGATTCAATGAAAATACTATTTGCCCTGGGTTTTGTGATGGTGATCTTAGGATAAGAGAGGTCTGAGACTGCGCATGTACCATCCCAGTGACTGAGTTTAAGGGAGACAGAAAGGAATTAAGACACAGTATAGCTGGGCACAGTGACATATACTTTTAATCCCAGCAACCCAGGAGGCTGAGAAGGGAGGATCACAAGTTTGAGGACAGCCTAAGCAATTTAGCAAGGTCCTGTTTCAAATATTTAAAAAGTGCTGGGGATGGTAGCTCCGTTTTAGATAGCCCCTGGGTTCTGTCCCCAGTAGTAAATGAAAAAAAATTTTTTTTAAAGACAGTATAACACTACCATAGAAAGATGTCAGGAACCAGACTAATAAAAGTTTAGTGCTAATTCTAATAGTTAATTACTGAAAATATGGTTTAGATATGAGGTGTCCCCCCAAAATTCAGTGTAAGACAATGCAAGAATATTGAGGTGAAATGATTGGATTATGAGATACATAACCTCATCAGTGAATAATCTACTGATATGGATTAATTGGATGGTAACTGTAGGCAGGTAGGTTGTGGCTGGAGGAAGTAGGTCACTGTAGTTGTAATCTGCTGTTTATTTTGTTCCTGGTGATCAGAGCTCTATCTCCACGCTTGCTGGCTTCCATGTCCTAAGCTATTTTTCTTTGCCATGCTTTTATGCCTCACTTGGGGCCTAGAGCTACAGAGATGGCTGACCATGGACTGAATTTCTGAAACTGTGAGCCAAAATAAACTCCTCCATCTAAATTGTTCTTGCCAGGGTATTTTGGTCATAGTGACACAAAAGCTAACAAAAACACTAAGTGTTCCCAGGCAATTATTAAACCTCTGAAAATCCTCATTTCTTCATCTGTAAAAGGGAAATAATCCTTAATTTATGATTAACTTAGAGAATAAGAGAAAAATGATTATAAATGTCTTGGAGGTAAGTATTCAGTATCTGATAGCTATTATTATAAGAGACTTTTTTACTAAAAATGAGGATATTAGGCAAATTAAATGGCTCAAAAACATCCAAACAAAATGTATCTTAAGTCAGCACTGGGAATTTGGATCTTTAGAAAAGAGATTTTTCCCTCCTATTGGAGCCTTTACAGGGGTTCTTCCCTTTGTCTAGAGTTTTCTTCTTTATGAACATATACAGTAACAAGACATAGCAGTAAGCCTAGTACTACAATAATTCTAAAATATAGATAAGCATAAATAGTTCAACATGTTTACAATAATTATTAAAATGATACAAAAAAATCTGTGATTTCCATTCATTTTGAAGTCACAGGAAAGACTAATAAAAATGTCATAGGAACTACAGTTAGTTGCATACATCACAACAGGAAAAATGCTGTAGAGGTTACTAAATATAGATATTCATGTTTTTTCTTATCCAAGTTCATAGATTTCCAAATTCTATCAAAAGAATCCAAAATTAGGAGTTTCTGAGCAAGAATGATCCTTTATAAATACAATCAAGCTGGGTGCAATGGCACACACCTGTAGTCCCAACTACTCTGGAGGCTGAGATAAGACAACTGAAAGTTCAAGGCTATCCTCAGCAACTCAGCAAGATCCTATCTCAAATAATAAAAAAGGTCTGGGACGTAGCTCAGTAATAAAGTACCTTTGTGTTCAATCTCCAAGACAAAAAAAACCCACCACAATCATGTCACTCTGCTCAAATCATACAATGGATGCACATTTCAGAATAAAATTCAACCCTATCAAGGCCCACAAGACACTAACTCACCTGCAAATACCCCCCATCCTCCACCTCTGCAACCAGCACAGAGGTGCATATATACCTTGCTACTTTCCCATATCCACTTATATAATTCCCTTTTTAATCACTGGCAACAGCCACAGTGGTAGAAGCCCAAAAGCTTCTCACGCAGTCACTTTATTCTTCTTTTCCCTAAATCTCTTCTACCAGATATTTGCTTGTTCCCACACCTCTTTTAGACCTCTATTAAATATTACTTCATCATAGAAGCCTTCTCCAACCTCCCTTCATGGCACTTATCACCATCTGATTATATATGTATAATATATATATAATGTATTAATATATAATGTATAAATATTTATATAAGTATACAGTAAAGGAGCAAAAACTTTTTTTTTGTTCTTTTAGTACCAGGGATTGAACCCACGGGTGCTTTATCCACTGACCCACATTCCCTGCCCCTTTTATATTTTATTTTGAGACAGGGTCTTACTAAGTTGCTGAGGCTGGCTTTGAACTCATAATCCTCCTGCCTCAGCCTCCCTAGTCACTGGGATTACAGGTGTGTGCCACTGCGCCTGCCAAAAGAGCAAAAACTTCTAAGACTCTAACTATTTCAGTATGGATTAAATCTATGGCTACATATTTAGTCCTTGACCAAAGTACCCTAACTTCTCTTACTAGATAAGAAGATATATAAGCATATATTTTATAATATATAATTATAAATTATAAAATAATGGTAATTATAAATTACAAATAATACTACAATATGCCTACTTATAATGTTCAATTATATAACTGTAATTATAAATTACATAATATTTTATATAATTATATATTTATAAATAATACATATTTTTTAATAAATGACATATGTTTATACTCTGCTACAATTTGAATGTGTCTGCTCCAAAATTCAGGTGCTGCCAATGTCATAATATTAAGAGGTAGAGCTCTTCCCTCACAAATGGATAAAGTACCCTGATAAAGGCACTTGAAGAAGGGAATTGGTTCATATTGCCCTTTTCCTATGTGAGGACATACAAGGTAAGCCCTCACTAGAGATGTTAGTACTTTGATCTTGGGTTCCCAGCCTCCAGAACTGTGAGAAAATAAATTTCTATTCTTTATAAATCATCCTATCTGAGGTATTCTGTTACAGCAACACAAAATGGCCTAAGCCATTTTCTTCCCTACTAGAAAATAGATTGTAGAATATATATTCCCAAACTATAGAGATTTGAGTGTTTTTATCAATACTAAATTGTAATAACTGGACCAATGTTTGGTATATAGTAGTGCCCTTCCAGTTCTCCTACTTCATCCTAAATTTCCCTTTCTCTGCCACTCTCTCTTTCTAGTATAGGCACAGATTTGGTTTTGGCCCTGATAATGTCTTGATACATAATGCCTACAATCACTTCCAAGGCTCCAACTACTATTTTTTTAATGTATATTTTTTTTAGTTATACATGGACACAATATCTTTATTTTATTTATTTTTTTGTGGTGCTGAGGATCGAACCCAGAGTCTCACACGTGCAAGGCAAGCACTCTACCGCTGAGCCACAACCCCAGCCCCTCCAACTAAGTAAGAATTAAATCCCCTCCCATGTATTTAGTCCATGACTTTCTGCTAAGCTCCCTAATTTTTTGGTTTCTCTTTTAATATTTTATTCTTTTTGGAAGTTATTTATGGATACATTTTAGCATCACTTTTTTGTGTAAGTGTTGGTACTGGAGATTGAATCCAGGGTTGCTGTAACACCAGGTTACACCCCTAGTCCTTTTTATTTATTTTGAGACAGAATCTTGTTAAGTTGTCAAGGTTAGCTTTGAACTCGTGAGTCAGCTTGAGTCTCTGGGATTGCAGGCCTGGGCCACCTGACCCTGCTAGATTGCATTTTTTTTTCCTCTTTCCATATTTAAAAATTGGTATAGATTTTGCATTATTTTTTGGTACTGGGGATTGAACCTAGGGGTGCTTAACCACTGAACCACATACCCAGCCCACTTTTATATTTTTATTTAGAGACGAGTCTTGCTGAGTTGCTTAGGGTCTCACTAAGTTGCTGAGGCTGGCTTTGAACTTTCGATCTTCCTGCCTCAGCTCCCAGAGCTGCTGGGATAACAGGCAGCTAACTTTGCATTCTTAGAATGGACATAATTAGTAAACTGCAGCACTGGAAGAGTTCCCTTACACAAATTAAGAAATAAAAGATGATAAGAGGAGGAAAAATCCAAGACAAACTGGTAAAAGAAGGCACTGACAGGCAGCTAGAGTGAAGACTAGTACTTGGGTGCTTGAAATTAAGGAGTGTTTGAGAAGAATGTTGAAAAAGTAGGAAGTAAGGGAAGGACTGAAACATGCCACTTGTAAACTCATGTTGAAATAACTTAGTTTCCTCCATAAGCCTAGCTTCTGGAAGGGAGCTTCCAGGGTGACATCTTGAAGGTGCTCTTTCCTCACTGACCAGCTGAGTTAGTACCTGTAATCGCTGGGGTTTAGTCATTTCTCACTTACCTGAACACAGGCCTCTTGTAAGCTCTCTGCCCACCATCCAGGGCTCTTTTCCTTGTTCCAGTAAAGAGATCACTTGAGGCTTAGGAATGTAAAATCCTGCTCATGAGAAAAGATATGGCACACGGTTATGCTGTGGGGAAATGAGATCCAGTCCCTTGCTGATCAAGGAACAGGTGCCACTACAGGAACAGCCAAAGAAGACAGAGACGAAGCTTCAGCCATAGCCCTTGGAGCTGCCCATTTCCCACGCTTCCTTTTCATTCCAGCTGAAACCATTTATTTGAGAATAAGAAGCAGAAATTCAGCTGATTACTTGAAAAGCTGCTGAGAAATTCACTGTAGTAGAAGCAGACATTCCAGAGGAGAACTCTGAATTATTGGTAGAGATGCCCTTACCCATCGAAACCAGATTGCTATAGTTTTCCAACATCACATCTCTGTACAAGTCCCTCTGAGCAGGGTCCAGGCACTCCCACTCCTCCTGAGAGAAGTCTATTGACACATCATTGAACACCACTGATCCCTGAAACAATAAACATATGTACTAGCTTTGTGATTAAAAAAAAAAAATACTTCAGCCAGGCACAGTAGCACTTACTTGTAATTGTAGTGATTTGGAAGGCTAAGGCAGGAGGATCTCACGTTTGAGGCTAGGTTTGGATCCTCAGCACCACATAAAAATAAATAAATAAAATAAAGGTATAAAAAAATAAATAAAAAGGGCTGGTCAAGCATGGTGGCACATGTCAATAAACCCAATGCCTCAGGAGGCTGAGGCAGGAAGAACACAGGTTCAAAGCCAGCCTCAGCAATTTAGCGAGACCGTAAGCAACCTACTGAGATCCTGTCTCAAAATAAAAAAACAAGGTGGGGGTGCTGGGTGTGTAGCTCAGTGGCAGACTGCCTGTAACCTCAACCCCAAGTACTGCCAAAAAAAAAAAAAAAGAAAGAAAAGAAAAAGAACAACTTCAGAGACTATTGTGCTTATATTGTGTGCTAAAGCAAATGAGTAATTATGTTGTTGTTGCTGAGAAATAGTATCTGAATTTTTTGGTGGGAGGTGGGGCTCTGTGGTGCTGGGGACTAAAGCCAGGTCCTTGCACATGCTGGATAAGAGCTCTCCCAGTCCTTTTATCCGTTTTTAAAATTTTGAGACAGGGTCTCACTAAGTTGTCCAGGCTAGCCTAAAACTTGAAATCTTCCTGCCTCCCCTCCAAGTAGCTGGGATTATAGGCACTTGCCACCATGCCTGGCTTGAGAATCAGTATCTTTGGATCTCAAAAATAGGGCTGGGGATGTGGCTCAAGCAGTAGCACGTTCACCTGGCATGTGTGGGGCACTGGGTTTGATCCTCAGCACCACATACAAATAAAGTAAAGATGTTGTGTCCACCGAAAACCAAAAAAATAAATATTAAAAAAAATTCTCTCTCTCTCTCTCTCTTTAAAAAAATAGATGCAAGTCTAGCAGGATTATTATTATGCTGCTGCATTATTTCAGCCACTTATGTATATCTTTCTGTGCTAAGGCAATCTTAATTTATTGTTTTGGTATGTTAGTTGACCCAAAGAGCGGTTGGCAATTACATAGAAAGAATTGGAGAATACTAATTTTTTTTCTAATACTGTAACTGTGTTTAACACAGATATTTTACATTGTTTCTATAAGTAAAAACATCACTCTCATTTAATATCTTTTTAAAAATTTTTTGTTGTAGATGGATAGAATGCCTTTATTTTATTTGTATATGGTGCTAAGAATCAAACCCAGTGCCTCGCACATGCCAGGCAAGTGCTCTGCCACTGAGCTACAGCTACAGCTCTCTCATTTAATATCTTGCTGTTTTAAGTTAACCAGGGCAGATCTTCTCCTTTGATTGGTTTGGTTTCTCTGCGATGAGTCATGTAATGCTATACTGGATTGTCTAGAAAAAGCAGTCTCTTTATAACACAACTTCTATTAGTTAGGATGCTTAGGGAAGAGTTTTCTGGTTAGTCAGAAAATCCCCCCCCCCCTTTTTTTTTTCCTATTTCAACACTGGTTGAAAAAACAAAATATTATATTTTTTTTGTCTTAACACAGTTTCCTAGGTGAAATTGAACTGTTTCTTGATTTGAGATCACTTAGCGCTTTGGGATCATGATTTCTAAATATTAGGGATGATCATAGGATTGCAGGTATTGCTAGTTAATTGAGCTGGATGTAGCTCCTAAGATGAAGCAGGGTGTGTTCCCTGGAATTTTCCTTTTCAAATAAATCTCTCAATTTAAAAAAAAAATAGATGTGAAAATAATAAGTTTACTTTACATTAAACAAATGAACAAACAAATCCTGTCTCTGTCCATTGTGATGGCCTAGAAACAATCACTGACCCAGGAGCACAGAACACTCCAAGTTCTGGATTATAGTTTTCTAAGTATCACTGTCAGGGAAAGAGCTAATTTTCAGGATTAAATAAAAAATGCTCAGGATGAGTGCGAAAATCTTGTTAGAACACGAAGCAAGATATCTACCATAAACTGTTAGGATCATGCTGAAAACACTCAGGAGTCATTTTGAAGACTTTCCCTTGGCCCAAAATGGTACAACTTATGTATCAAATTATAAGGATAATTACTGAAATGGACTAATCATGTTAAAAACGTCAAATCCATGAGGTTATAATAATACTAAAAAAACTACTGGTAACTTTTGGAGAATTTTAAGGAGCCAATGCATTATTTTGAAAACTGGTGAATAAATGCAAAAATTTAAATACTCTTGGCCACATGAACTGTTCTTCGGGTTACCAAACAGTTGATGAGGAAAAACTTTGCTTTACAGAAGAAGGAATGCCAACATTAAAATACCAGTATGCAACCCCTAATGAGTATAACAATAATTGTCAATAGTTGCTACATTATAAAAAGAAACAGAATCATTTATAATGTGACTCCTAATAGAATTACCCTTGATCTGTGAAATGTTCTGATCAAGTTTTTTTTTACACTTAACTACCAATTTTCAGAAAACATTTAAATGGGACCACAGTGATTCGATCAGTAAAATTCAGACAGTGGACAATGAAGTCTATTTACTTACATTCCAATAAAAAGACTGCACAGAAAGAAGAGATGGACGGGGTATCTATAAAATTAGAGACTCAAGAGACATACCAATCAACTGCAATGAACACTCCTTATCTGGATTCTAATTCAAATAAATGCTTTAAAAATAAGAGAATTATGAAAATATGAACACAACCAGGTACCAATGGCCAAAATGGTAATAATAAATAATAAACAATCCTTGTCTTTCAGAGGTAGGTATCAATTTCTCTTTGCTTCAAAACAATCTGCATGGAGGAATAAAGGTAAGGGAGGAAACACGAAGTGGAATAAATGAATAAGATGAACTGTGAGCAGATAGCTGTTGAAGCTGGTGGTTATGTGGTAGTTCTTAAGACTACTCTACTTTGTATATCTGAAAAATTTCTGTAATAAAGTTTAGTTTTTAAAGGCAGATGACAGAGAATAGTTACAACAGAATATCTGCAAGATCCTAATCACATATATAAAATTGATTTAAACAAATTTGTGAAAGAACTCTCTTGTGAGGAAAGGAAACAGAGAGTACTGATATAGCAAATCTAAATCTGCACATACATTGCAAAGAAATAACTAGAAAATGTCTAAACTTGATTGATCAAGAAATAGTAATATATGAACATTAATTTAAAATATGGGATAAATTCCATTGCATCAGCTAAAAGAAATGAGGGAGTCTGCCTTTAGACAGCAAGACAAAGTGGAGAAGAGGGCCCTACTCTTTAAACATTTCTTAATTTTTTTTTTGTTTTTTTAAACCTCATTAGCTTTTTTTTTTTTTTTTTTTTTGTAGTTGTAGATGAACAGCATGTCTTTATTTTATTTGTTTATTTTCATTTGGTGCTAAGGATCAAACCCAGTGCCTCATACATGCAAGCAAGTACTCTGCCACTGAGATACAGTCCCAGCCCCACTTTTTAAATTTTTAATATGTAAAACTTGACAAATACAGCAGGATGTGGTGGCATATGCCTGTAATCCCAGTAGCTCTGGAGGATGAGGCAGGAGGACTGCAAGTTCAAGGTCAGCCTCAGCAACTTAGTGAGACCTTGTCTAAAAGTAAAAAACTAAAAAGGGCTGGGATGTAGCTCAATGGATAAGCATCCCTGGGTTAAATCCCCAGTACCAAAAAAGAAAAATTGATAAATACATAAATTATACTTCATTCCTGTGATTCATTGCCATAAAAATTATTTCCTATTAATATAAATTCTTCATTTTTCTTGTGGCAGAATTTTTTGCAACATATACTACTGGACAAGAATTATAAGGTCCTTCTGAGCTTTGATAGAATGATCTCAACAACTTAGGCATTTGCCAAACTCATTATAGTCACCTATCATTTCTATCCTTATTTCTGAGATAAAAGAAAACTGATGATTCATAGAGAAATTCATCATGTCACAAACTTCCTATTACCTTCAAATTGGACTTGTCTAATGGATACTGGTACAGTATGGGTCTTAAATATCTCCCAAAGGCCTGTGTATTAAAGGCTTTCTCAGCTGGGAACTACTGGGAAACATGAAAAAGGGGTCCATGAAGAAGTCTTCTAGACATTGGAGAGTATGTTCTTGAAGGGAATATTGGAACTCCAGTCTTTTCCTCCTGTTTTTCTTCCCTGCAATGAGGTGAACAGTTTTACTCTACCACATGATCCCTGACACAACAGGCTGCCACACCACAGGCTCCAAAGCAATAGTGTCATTTGATCATGGAATAAAACCTCTGAAACTGAGACAAAATAAACTTTTTTGCTTTACAAGTTGATTATCTCAGGTAGTTTGCTATAGTAACAGAAAACTATTACAAAATGCCCTAACAAAGTCTCAGAGATCCATATCAGCCACTGACTCCATGATTTCTAACATCTCATAAACTAGGAAGTCTTTCAAAAATCTAACATTTGGAGCTATCAACACCACCTTTCATCTTATCCTATTGGAAAATGACAGTATATAGACATAATCTTGGCTTTTCCATGCTTGTTCCTAGCTAAGCTACTCATAGCTCTATTTTATCAAATCACAGTCCAGAAAGGAAAAATTCATTTTAGAAATCTACTCCTTTTTGTTTCTTTCCTTTATAGTGCTAGAAATTGAACCTTGTGTATGCAAGGCAAGCCCTCCACCAACTGAGCTACGTCCCAGCCCCACAATTCTACTCTTATTTCTCTAAATAGATATATTTTTTCTCCATCACAGTCCCTGGGAGAAGGCTGAGAAAAAAGATGCTCAGTTATTTACTAAAAGAAATAGTAATGCTGATTGAAAAAAAAAAAAAGACACTAAGAATGGTATAGGATTATCTAGCTAGTATGAGAGGGAATGGGGACAGGAAGAGGAACAGTTATCCAAAAATGTCAGGATAAAGAAAGGAAATGCACACATCATTTTTTTTCTTTGGCAGAGGGGTCTTGCCAAATTGCCCACACTGGCCTCAAACTTGCAATACTCCTACCTCCGCCTCCCAAGGAGCTGGGATTCTGGTATGTGCCACTGTGCCCAGCTCACGTTTTCTTTCTTTCTTTCTTTTCCTTTTTTTAAAGTAAGTAAATGTCAGCAAAGAAAGAAAATGCATTGACTCACCTCAGCCATGGCTTTTAGTATTGCAGGAAATGATCAGTCCTCAAGGCTGTTCTCCTGAGAAAAGACACTGTTCTGAGAAGGCAAGACTAGGGAAACAAAGAAATACTCTAGATACTGCAATGACCTTATAGTTCTCAGGATGGTCAGATAAAACCACTTCTACTTCCCTTGATCTACAACTCTACTCTGGGAGTATGGAACAAATACTACTTCTTTCTCAATTCTAGAAACCCCAGGTTTTAGCTGCACCAAAATAAATAAATGCCAGGAAACTTTTGACTTGCTTTTCCATATAGTTTTAAAAAACTATAGAGGTATTTTTCTTGAGACAGCATAAAAAGAAAAGCTTATGAGTTGGGAGTATAGTTCAGTGGTAGAGTGCCTACTTAGCATGTGTGAGGTCCTGTGTTTAATCCCCAGCACAAAATAGGGAGGGGAGAGAGAATGAAAAGATTAACTTCAGGAGTTCTCACATCTTTATGATTTTGAGTCTTGTTTTCCTTGAACACAAAATAACTGTCTATTTATTAAAGTCAATGTCTGTGTTCTTCAGGAACACGAAAAAAATTTTTCATATGGATCATGCTCATTTCTTATTCACATTATTACTAGATTTTTTTTTTCTTTGTACTGAGGATCAAACCCAGGGTTGATTAACCACTGAGCCACATTCTCAGACCTTTTGATTTTTTTTTTTTTTTTTTTAAATTTTCAGAAAGGGTCTTGTTGAATTTAGGGCCTGGCTAAATTGCTATTGGAAATAAAGCAATTGTTTTCTAGTTTCCCATGTGGTACTATTTTTGTAATAGCTTTATGAAAAATATCTTAAATAAAATGTTGATAGTGCTTCTCCCTGATTTTAATAAGAATGATTTTATTATTTCACCTATTAGATATTAGAGCTTATTTGTTTTTATGGTTGGAGTTTGAACCCAGGGGCACCCTACTGCTGAGCTACTAACCCAATAGTTAATGCTTTATACCAGCTGGGTTCATCTTGACAAATCTGTTCATTCATGGAATTCTTTTTCAGTTTGGGTCATCCTCCCTCCTCCTCTCCTTCTCTTTCCCATCATTCTCCTTTCTCTACTAATCTACCTTGGCTCATCTTCCTTCCTCCCTCCCTCCTTCCTTCCATCCTACCAGGGATTAAATCCAGAACTGCTTAACCACTGAGCCATATCCCCAGCCCTTTTTATCTTTTATTTTGAGACAGGTTTCAGTAAGTTCTTAGTTCCTCGATATATTGCAGAGGCTGGCTTGGAACCTGTGTTCCTCCTGTCTGAGCCTCCTGAGTTGCTGGGATTATAGGCATGCACCAGAGCTCCTGTTTATTTCTTTATTTTTATTGGTTCTTTCTACTTATATATAAAGGTAAAATTCCCTGTGGTATATTTATATATGTGCATAACATGATTTTTAAAAATTCATTCCACATTTCTTCCCCTTTCGTATCCTTCCTCTCTCCCTCTTGAACCCCTTCTTCTATTCTATAGATCTTCCCTGTATCTTCTTATTTTGAGATAGGGTCTCATTAAGTTTTCTTAGGGTCTCACTAAATTGTTGAGGCTGGCCTCAAACTTGCAATCCTTCTGCCTCAGCCTCCCAAGTTGCTGGGATTACGGGGTGCACCACCATACCTGGCTTTAATACCTTTTTAACACACAAATTTCCAAACATACACAGAATGTTTGGAAACATTTTTTGAACTTTAAAAAGTACAAAGAACCCTCATGAGTCTACTAAACAGATTCAACAATTATTGTTATAGCCAATATTATTTTACCTAGACTCCTACCCACTAATTTTAGGTTACCTTTATTTTAAGAGCTTTCAGATATACCATATGTAAAGATCACTTTAAGTCACCTACCTGAAGTGTACAAGTCAGTGTTTTTAGTATACTCATCACAATGTAGTTTTAGTACATTTTCATCTCTCCTAAAACAAAATAAACAAAACACTCATTAATAGCCAGTCTCCATTTATCCATTTTCCCTATCCCTAAGTAACCACTAATCTGCTTTCTGCCTCTACAAACTTGCCTACATGTTTTCAGTTCATATAAATGGTATTATATATAAACTTTATGACTGGATTATTTCATTTAGCATACTTTCAAGGTGCATCAATGTTGTAGCCTGTATCAGAGCTCCCTTCCTTTTTACGGCCAAATAATATTCCACTATGAATATGTCACATTTTGTTTATCCATTTTTCAGTTGATGGGCATTTGGGAAATTTCCACTTTTTGGCTATTTTGAAAAATGCTGCTATGAACATTCAGGTACAAGTTTTTATGTGAATATGTTTTCAATTCTCTTGGACATATAACTAGGAGTAGAACTGCATGGTAATTATGTAACTTTTTAATAACTGTCAAACTGTTTTCTAAAGTGCAATTTCTCCAAATGCTCATTGACATTATTGCCTCTTTTTTTTTTTTGTCATCCTGGTAGCTGTACAGTGGTTATCTCACTTTGGTTTTGATTTGTATTTTCCTAATGAGTAATGAAGTTGAGTCAGGATAGCATTTTTTTATAACTGTATATTTTTTTAGTTGTCGATGGACCTTTATTTATTTATATGTGGTGCTGAGAATTGAACCCAGAGCTTCACACATGTTAGGCAAGGGCTCTACCACTGAGCTACAACCCCAGCCCATGGATACCTTTTTAAAAAGAACCTAACTCTTGGGGCTGGGGTTATGGCTCAGTGATAGAGTGCTCACCTAGCACATGCAAGGCACTGGGTTTGATCCTCAGCACCACATAAAAAAATAAAAAGATAAATAAAATAAAGGTATTGTGTCCCACCTACAACTAAAATTATTTTTAAGAATGATATATACTATACATACATGGGGAATTTATAAGAAGGAAATAGATCAAAATATTGACAGTGGTTATTTTTAGGGGGCAGGCATTATCTTTTGCCCTTTGTAACTTCCTATTTTCCAAATTTTTAAAAATAATCATGCTTCAGGTGTGTATATGTGCTTAAAAACAACTTAGTACACAGGAAAAAACCTTACCTATTTTCTAAATTAATATGTGAACATTATGTAGAAGAAAGTCAGGGAGAAAAATGGAATCTGTACATCCACCCCATGGTTTCCCATCATTTTCTCAGATGGAAAAAATTTGAGAACCAGGACACTTAATGAGTCTATGTTAAGTCAGACCATCCAAAAGAAGAAAAGCAAAACTCAAACCCCAGTGCACCTTATATTTGGCTTGATCAACAACTATTTCTCTTTCTTCCTCTGGGTACCTCTGGAAAGGCAGAGATGAGTAAGAAAAAAAAGAACTATGAGATGCCAGGCATTTTTTTTGTGTGTGATTTAGACTGACCTGATTAGAGCTCACTCTGAACCCACAACTACCACCATGGAAAGAAGAAAAAAGAGGGAGGTCAGAGGAATCTTGGCTATCCTGAGCATTCTGGTTTGAGAAGAGAAGTGAAGTCTAAGTTGTCCAAGATCAGAATTTGTCCTGAACTCACAAGGATCTTTTAGGATAGAGAGTTGGAATCACAAGGCAGTCACAGGCACTCCACACCTACATTTCCAATGCTGCAGTCACTTATCCACTATAGGTGAACCCCATTTGCCCTCTCAGGAACACATCACCCAAATAATACCAGTACATGTGCTCACACACAGTCCACCCTAAGGATACACAATCACACCCACACATTAACAGACCCCTCCAACACAACACCACACAAAATCATACAGTGCTACAGAGTCACTCACTATCACATTCACTAGAGCCACACAGTCACAGTTCTCCTACTGGGCACTACACACAATCATACATTCAAAATAACACAATGGCCATGTATCTATTACCCTGGAACAAGCATCACAGGGCCACACACAGTTACATAATCACTTTCACACATTCTCACATAGTTACAGGCATCCAGTACACGGAGTGGTTCTAACATTCATACAATGACGCACACAAACCTCTCAGAGTAACAGTCACAGATGCATAAGCAGATTCTCCACGCCCATCCCCACATCCACATGTCACACAAGTGAATAAGGTCACACACAATCGGTCCAATCTCGGGGACACGATCATACACGGACAGCCGCACACTGTTAACAAAACTACAGGAATGTGCAGTCACACAGGCACACACAGCTCTGCGCACGGTCAGTCACAACGACACACCCACCAGAGAAACATAAAATCACATCCGCACACACACTGCGCCCCACAGTCACATAAGGTCACAACCACACCCAGAGGCCCACACCTCGCGACCGCTCCCCTGGCCAGAGCCAGTCCCAAGTTCCTGTCACCCCAGACCTACCTGGTATGTCCCTTCAGACGCCCAGGGACGTTCCTGCGCAGCCTGGTGAGGCCCCGGGTGCCTAGGCCGCTAGCTGCGTACTTTCCCTGCCCTGGAGGCCAAGGGTCCCGCAGGCAAATGAAGCGGCCGCCCCGTCCTCGCGGGGGTCTCTGGGAAATGTAGTCCGCCAGCTCCCCTCGTGGGGAAGATGACGCCCATCCTCTAACTCCTCCCCTCGCACCGCCGGGGCCTGGCCCTGCGTCTCCGCGGAGGTTAGGCAGTCTTCAAGGTAAAAGCCCACACAAAGCCGGACAGCCATCCTGTCCACAAGATTCCTCAAATGCACAGGCCAACCTCAGGTTGTTCCCTGGAAACTGTTCAGCTGGAAATGAGTGGAGCCGCAAGAACTTCTGGGAAATGTAGTCAAGCGCCAGAAAACATAAGGCACAGGGCCAAGAGGAGAAAAAGTTGCTTTTACAGGCTTTCTCAGCTGAGCTGCTGACGGTGAAGACTGACATTACCTGGGTTCTGAACCTTTCTAGGAGTTGTAACCAACTCTGAAGTCTCGGGCTGGCTCACAGAATCTCCAATTTTGCATTCCTAGGGTGATAAGCTGAGCCATAGTATAGGATATACGATTCCGTTTGTATGGAATTATCCAGACTAGGCAAATAAATACAAACACGGAGTATATTAGGTATTTAGGACTGCAAAGCTAGGGGACATTGTGATTGATGATAGATATAGGGCTTCTTTGGGGGAGGGATTAAAATATTCTTGAAATGGATAATAATGATGTTTGCTCAACTCCGTAAAATACCAAAAGAAATCAAATTGTACACCTTCAAAGAGCTTATTTTATGCTTTGCGAATTATTTCTGTGTGTGCATGTGTTTGAGACAGGGGTCAGCTCTCTTTAAAGAAAGCCCCATTCTTGTCTGCAATGCTAATCCAATAATAAGGACAAGGTTTTGAGAAAAAAGAAAAAGGTTTATTGCTTTGCTAGCAAAGGAGAAACACAGGGGACTCCTGTCCGCGAGGCTGTGATTCTGACAGGGCTTTTAGAGAAATGATTGAAAGGCTACTTTCTAGCTGTGCCCTGTCAGAGACATAGTTCATTTTGCATGTTTGTTTTCCCCAAGCTTAGGGTGGGAGAGAGAAAAAAAAAAAGAGGGGAAAAATGTCAGTTTTAAAGTAAGTATCAAGGGCTGGTGTTTTGGCTCAGCGGTAGAGCACTCGCCTAGCATGTGCGAGACCCTGGGTTCGATCCTCAGCACCACATAAAAATAAGTAAGTAAAATAAAGGTACTGTGTCCAACTACAACTAAAAAATAAAAATAAAACAAAGTAAGCAATAGTAGTAGAGCAGCAAAGTTTATGTTCAAGGCTTGAAACAGACCCTGTTACACTGTGTTGCCCTGGCCAATCTTGAACTCCTGGGCTCAAGTGATTCTCCCCCCTCACTGCCGGTATGTGCCACCATGCCAGCAAGTGTTTTTGCTACCTGCAGCCCAGCCTGGGAACTGCTTGCATCCAGGCTTGCTTGTCGTGTTCAGCCAACCACCTTTATAAGAAATAGACAATGGAAAATGGAAAAAATAATTTTATACAGTTTGATTAAACTGGGGAGAAGCAGCTGGATTGTTTCTCTGCTGGTCCTATAGAAGCTGCTCCAATTTATAAGAAAAACATCAGTTGATATGCATATGTAGATTTAGTTAAGCTGAGAACTTGTTGGTGTTAGTTTCTTTTTTTTTTTTTTCAAAGAAAGAGTGGGAGAGAGAGAGAGAGAGAGTTTTTTAATATCTATTTTTTAATTCTCGGCGGACACAACATCTTTGTTTGTATGTGGTGCTGAGGATTGAACCCAGGCCGCATGCATGCCAGGCGAGCGCGCTACAGCTTGAGCCACATCCCCAGCCCCTGGTGTTAGTTTCTTCCTATCTTTCCTCAGTATGAGGATGTTCAGAAGCTAAAAGTTTGGAGCTTTTTATTTCAAAAGTGGGTGGGTCTGTTTCATTTTTAAAAAATCAACTTTACTGCTGGGTATGGTGACACATACGTGTAATTCCAGTTTCTCAGAATCTCAAGTTGGAGGCCTCAGCCTCAGGGTATTAGTGAGACCCTCAACAACTTAGCAAGAGCATGTCCCAAAACAAAAAATTTAAAAGGAAATAAAAAATAAAAAGGGCTGGGAGTGTCACTCACGGGTAGAATGCCCTTGGGTTCAATCTCCAGTACCACAAAAACAAACAACACTTTGTTGAGCTTCACTTAAATACAATAAAATGCACATATTTTTAAGTGAATTGTTTGATAAGGTTTAACAAATGTTAAACCATCATAATCAAGCTATAGACCATTTTTATCCAATTTGCTCCCAATGTTCCTATGACTTTCTTCAATCATGCCCTATCCCTACTCCCCAGGTGAAGCATCCACTAATTTAAAATTTTTTTAAATATTTTTTAAGAGAGAGAGAATTTTTAATATTTATTTTTTAGTTTTCGGCGGACACAACATCTTCATTTGTATGTGGTGCTGAGGATCGAACCGGGGCCGCACGCATGCCAAGCGAGTGCGCTACCGCTTGAGCCACATCCGCAGCCCCATCATCCACTAATTTATATTCTGTCACTATAGAGTAGTCCTGTGTATGAGTCTTGCTTATCAAGAGTTCCATATAAATGAAACTGAGATGAAGACAGTCCTTAGTCTTATGGGGTTAACAGAGATACCATAAATGGGGGCTTAAAAAGTACACCAATCTTGCCAGGCACAGTTGGGATGGCTATCCCAGCAGCTCAGGAGGCTGAGACAGGAGTATCAGAAGTTTAAAGCCAGCCTCAGCAACTTAGCAAGGCCCTAAGCAACTTAATGAGACCCTGTTTCAAAATAAAAAATTAAAAGGGTACCCCGGGTTCAAGCCCCAGTACCAAAATAAATAATAAAATAAAATAAAAATCTGTTCAGCTTTGTCCTTTGTTTGAGCCAGCCTGGAGTTTCTGTCCCTTATGTGCTGCCTCTCTTTGTACTCAAGTTTGAGAATAAAAAGCCTTGTTCTGTGCCAGTCCGCCTTTGATTCTTCTAACAGCACAAGAGCCCACAGAGTCACCAATAGAATCACACAGTAGGTGTACTTTTTTGATCTGGCATCTGTCTCTCAGCATGATGTTTTTGAAAAGATTCATCTATGCTCTTTTCTATAACAGTATTTATTTTTGTTGCTGAATAATATTTTATTTTATGAATGTATGTGTTTGTACATCAATTCATGTGTTTATGCATATTTAAGTTGTTTCCAGATTGGTTGATGTGAATAAAATTGATATAAGTGTTTGTGTTCAAGTCTTTTTGTGAACAATTATGCCTTCACTTATGTTAGGAAATATGTAGTAGAGTAATTGGTGGGTCATATAAGTGCATATTTAATTTTGCAAGAAACTGCTAGTCTGCTTTGCTAAATGGTTATACCATTTATATTCTCACCAGCACTGTATGAAACATCTAGCTATTTCATTTCCTTTCAATATGTCTTTCTTTTATTTTTCTGGTACCAAGGATTGAACCCAGTGGCACTCTACCACTGAGCACATCCTCAGCCCTTTTTAATATTTTATTTAGAGACTGAGCTTGATGAGTTGCTTAGGCCTTTGCTAAGTTGCTGAGGCTGGCTCTGAACTCTCAATCCTCTTGTCTTAGCCTCCCAAGCAGCTGGGATTATAGGCATGGACCATCCCCTTCAACACTTTCTACTGTCAATCTTTAGAGTTTTCATTATCTAGAGGATGAAAAGTGGTATCAAATTGTGATTTTGATCTGCATTTCCTGATGACTATTAATTTCAGCATATTCTCATGCCCTTATTTATCATTCTTAAAGACGTGTCAATTTTATTTTCAGTTTTAAAATTGGTTGCTTGTCTTACTATTGGGTAGCGGTTTTTATTTATTTATTTATTTATTTATTTATTATTATTGGTTATTCAAAACTTATTTATTTTGAATAAATACATAATATGCATAAAAAACAAACAACAATAAGTGTTGGCAAGGATGTGGGGGAAAAGGCACACTCATACATTGCTGGTGGGACAGTAAATTGTTGCAACCAATATGGAAAATAGTATGGAGATTACTTGGCAAACTTGGAATGGAACCACCATCTAACCCAGATATCCCACTCCTCGGTTTATACCCAGAGGACTTAAAAACAGCATACTACAGTGATGCAGCAATATCAGTGTTTACAGCAACACAATTTACAATAGCTAAATTGTGGAACTAACCTAGATGCCCTTCAGTAGATGAATGAATAAAGAAAATGTGGTATATATATACACAATTCAATACTACTCTGCATTAAAAGAGAATAAAATCATGGCATTTGCAGGTAAATGGATGGAGTTGGAGAATATTATGCTAAGTCAAGTAAGCCAATCCCCCCAAAAAAATGACAAATGTTTCCTCTGATATATGGATGCTGATCCATAATAGGGATGGGGGAAGCATGAAAGGAATGGAGAACTTTATGGCAAAAGGGAGGGAGAAAAGGAAGGGGTGTGGGGGTAAGAAAGATGGTGGAATGAGATGAACATCATTACCCTAAATTCATGTAGGAAGACGCAAATGGTGTGACTCTACTCTGCGTACAACCAGAGACATGAAAAATTGTGCTCTATATGTTTAATAGGAAGTGAAATGCATTCTGCTGTCATGTATAACAAATTAGAATGAATTTAAAAATTAAAAAAAATATATACATGTTGAAAATAATTTCTCCCTGCCTGGAGCACATTTATGTATTTATTTTTGGCTGTACTGGGGATTAAACCCAGGGCTTGCACATGCTAGGCTTTATCACAGAGTCACATTCCCAGCCCTTCTTAATATTTCATTTTGAGACAGGACCTTCCTAAGGTAGGGAAGCTGGCTTCCAACTTGTGATTCTTCTGAAACAAGGGGATGCACAAATGCACCTGGCTCCTCTCAGTTTTTGTAAAAAGTATTTTTATTAGTTGTTGATGGATCTTTATTTATTTATTTATGTGTAGAGCTGAGAATTGAACCCAGTGCCCCACATGTCCACCATGCGGCCTGCGCAATGGTTTCATTAATGAGGTTCTTGGCATAAAGTTAGTTAGAAGAGATCGAAATAAAACACACAGACTCAGTTACCTTATTTCTATTGCCAGGTCCGAGACGGCTCCTCTCTCTGGTTCCAACCTCTAACCGCCCAGCAGGGCAGCAAGGATTACTCAGGGCTAGCAGGAGAGAGAGAGTGAACACGCCAGGGAGTAGCCTTTTATTGGGGAACAAGAAATTCAGGGGATAATTCCATCCAATGAAGGTTGAGGGGGGACTGCACTCCAAGGTCAGGGTCAGTGATTGGGCCCCCGGGGTCAGTGGTCAGTCACACCCCCACACGGACGGGTTCTCCCATCCGGAAAGGGCCGCGAAAATTCCGACACAGCCAGAAGCCTCAGACCCTTAACGGGAGCCACCCAGTCACGTGTCAGGATGGCTTCCCACACACATGTGTTAGGTAAGCACTCTACCATTGAACCACAACCCCAGACCTTCTCTCAGTGTGTTTTTTAAATATTTATTTTTCAGTTGTACTTGGATACAATACCTTTATTTTACTTATTTATTTTTATGTGATGCTAAGGATTGAACTCAGGGCCTTGAATGTGCTAGGTGAGCGCTCTACCGCTAAACCATAATCCCAGCCCACTCTCAGTTTTTTGATGTTGTTTTCAAAAAGCAGTTTTAACTTTTGATGAAATCCAATATCACCTTCATTTGTGATTGCTATTTTGCATTGTTTCTAAGAAATTCATGCCCACCTCAGTGTTGTGAAGGATTAGCCTATTGTTTAATTCTAAAGCTCTTAAAGGTTTAATATTTAGATCTGTGATCCAATTTCAGTCTTTGTGTATGGTATGAAGTAACATCAAGAGTCTGCTGAGGCTGGATTTGAACTGTTAGACCAGGACACAAAGAAAAGACCAATTAAAATCAAATTAAAGCAAACTTATTATTTCAACTGGCAGGGCTGCCTCTCCTGACAAAAAACACGGGAACAAGACAGCCCTACAGCTTTCTTGCAGCCCAGCTTTATAGCCCAGAAAATTACACAAAGGAGGGTTACAGATAGCAAAACTCTGAGGAGCATAACACAAAGGCTAGTTTATATTTTTGCTGGCCAGACATCAGAATTTATGAAGGTCATTAGAGCCTCAGAGAGGATTGTTATCTGGTCAGGGAAAGCCAGGGATGGGTGAGTTCAAGACACGGGTAAGCATTCTAAGCAAGTTTAGAATTTGCAGTAATTTACAGTAAAGCCAAAATTAGCTTTTATGTCTTTGTGGTGAGATGGCTCCCAATTTTAAGAGGGAATCAGACTGTGTTTATCAGAACTCTTCCATCCTCCTGCCTCAGCCTCCTGAGTTGCTGAGATTACAGGTATGCCCCAGCATGTTGTCAGATCAGGCGAGGCAGGCAGTGACCAAAGGAGGCAAATTTAAAAGGGCCGCTGAACAGGCTTTATTGAGATATCACTCATGGGCAGAACTCGATCAGACCCACGGAGGGGACAGGGGAAGGGTCTGAGGAGAAACCGCGTGGAAGCTCGACTGGACTGGACTTTTATGGGGCTTACAGCAGGAAGGGCTTGGGACAGGAAAAGGTGTTTCTAGGGTCCCTTGCCCCCTTGGAGTTGGTCAGGGGAGTTGGCTGGACTCCAGGATTGGCCAGGGGGTCCTGCTGATTGACAGGCGTTAGTCAGGAGATCTGACTGATTGACAGGCATTTCCGCAGGCATCTGATTGATGTTCATTTCCCCCGCGGGCTGCTTTGTTCTAAGTAGCCACCAAGTCGCCATCACCACCGACCTAACAATAGGTAATTAGTGTCATTAGGTGAATTGGGTCTAATATTGAGTAAGATAAATAAAATGGAGACCATTATCAAGAATGGAGTCCAGGAAACCAGAGCAGCACTTGGGGAAATTGAAATGTTAATGTCCGTAAGGCCCAGAACCCATCCTAAGGAACTGTTAATGAAACAGCTCCCAGCAAATAGAGAGGTGCTAATCCAAAACAGCCCCAGGCCCTTCCTGACCAGATTACTCCTCCAGCACACCTATCTCCAACCTTTTGGGCCTTCCCACCTGCATCCTATCACTGCAAGATAAAGGGAAACAAAGGACATGAATGTGGGAAAACTAAAAGAAGACTTTAGCTATAAGAAGACCTCCCCCTTCCACAGATTCCGCCTTTCAGGTCCCTTTCTTCCCTGGGGAGAAGTCTTGTCTGCTGTCCTTTAAGAAAGCCTTCCACTTGCCATTCTACACTTGCCTCAGCTTGCTTCTCTAGTGTTATATTTCAGCATTCGGGGAATCAAGGACTCCTCACAGGTAAACAACAGTAACAATTCTGTATTATCCCATTGGGTCTGATGCAATCACATGGAGAAAAGAAAGACTCTAATGGGTATGATAGAGGCATGAAGTGGAAAAGATGTGACCAGCCATTTTTTATTTGAAGGTGAAATTCATCAAATTTTTGACCTTGTTAAAGGGAAGGAACACATTCTCTAGGGCCTTGAGAAATGAATGCAGCCTTCCAATATCCCTTGATTTTAGAATAAGAATACTAATTTCAGACTTTTGACCTACAGAACTGTAAGGTACTTCTTGTTTTGAGCCATTGAGTTTGTGGTAAATTGTTAACAGCAACCACACACACACACACACACACACAAACCCACAAAAACACAACCACAAAAAATCTAATACAGCACCTTTATAAGTAATCAATTGCTTTTTTATTTTAATGATATGATGTACTACATTAATTCATTTTCAGATGTTACACCAACCTTAACATTTATAAGATAGACCCAACTTGATCATGGTGTGTCAACCTTTTTTATCTGTTGAATTCAGTATGCTAGTATTTCCTGAGAATTTTTGCACTCAAATTCATAAGACATTGATCTATAGTTTTCTCGTGATGTCTTTATTTGGCCATGGTGTCAGTGTCATTCTGAATTCATAAAATGTGTTGGGAAGTGTTCCCTTCTCTTCTATCCTGTTTTTGGAAGGTTTTGTCAAGAATTGGTATTAATTCTATAAACATTTGGTAGAATCAGCAGTGAAGTCATCTGTGTATGAACTTTTCTTTGCTGGTAGTTTTATGAATACTAATTTAATCATTTCTCTTATTAGGGCCTATTCAGATGTCTGAGTCACTTTTGGAAGTTTGTGTTTTGTAGAAATTTGTTTATTTCATCTCAGTTGTCCAATTAATTGGCATATATATATTATATTATATATAATGTATATAATAATTCTTTAAAATTATGTAACATGTGTAGAAATTGTTAGGTCAGTGGCAGAGACTTAGAACAAAGCAGCCCTCACAGGAAAGGAACATCAAACAGGTGCCAGCGGAAATGCCTGTCAATCAGCAGAACCCCCTGGCCAATCCTGGAGTTCAGCCAGTTCCCCTGACCAACTCCAATGGGACAAGGGACTCTAAAAATCCCCTTTCCTATCCTAAGCCCTTCCCTTCCTGCCGTGAGCCCCATAAAATCCCAGTCCAGTGGAGCTCCCACTTGGTTTCTCCTCAGACCCTTCTCCTGTCCACTCTGTGGGAGTGATATCTCAATAAAGCCTCCTTCACCCAGGAGTGATATCTCAATAAAGCCTCCTTCAGCGGCCTGTTTAAATCTGCCTCTTTTGGTCGCTGCCCACCTTGCCTGATCTTACAGAAATGTCTCCATTTTGTTTAAGATTCTACTAATTTGAGTCTTCTTTTCTCCTTGATCAATCTTGCTAAAGATTTGTCAATTATGTTGATCTTTTCAATCAAACAGCTTTTTGATTTTATTTATTTTCTCTTGTTTTTCTATTCTTTATTTCATCTATTTCTATTCAGATCTCCATTTTTTTCTCCTTCTGGTTTGTTTAAATTGCTCTCTTTTCCAGTGTCTTAGGTGGAAAGCTAGGTTATTCAGATTTCTTCTATCCTTTTTGTTTCTTTCTTTTGGTACTGGGGTATAAACCCAGGGGTGCTTAACCACTGAGCCACTGTAAAGATGGCCTTAGGCTTTAGCCTAAGCAACTCCATTTTAAAAACCTGCAGCCTCCCCAGGCACAAGCCTACAGAGCCCTCCAATATGCCATCAGGCATAGCCTGGTAAACAAGTCATAAACAAGCCACTTGGTATAAACAAGTCACTTTCCACAACTTTGATAGGAGCCTGAGTGAAGTCACTTGGTGTAAACATGTCATTTGCCTTAACCCTGATGAGAGTCAGAAGTGTAAAATCAGGGTGGAAGCTACCAAACCATATGTCTGGGCTCTAACATATAAGATGTCACTAAGAAATCTGGTAATACCTGATACGGACCCTAAGGGCGAGCAGAAATCCAAACTGATATAAATAATAGAGCAAAAGGACAGGACTGACATCCCAACCCTTCTCATCATCTACCCGATCCCTTGCACTGTCCTCACCACTCCCAAACTCTACAGCAGCCTCTTGACTCAGGTGACAGCTACTTCTCCCTAGGATCATCTCCTCAGCCAACCATTCACTCCACTCTGGAAGAAGCCTTCACCGGTTGCTGACCTGACCACTGTGGTCTGAGTGAGTGTGCATCTGCTGGAGTTATGATCCTAAGGCTCAAGGCTTCAGACCTGGCACTTGAGCTTAGCAAGCAGAGGGAACGTCTGTAATAAGTCTGACATGATATGTTTGCAGTGCTTATAGTTAAGTTAGAATTGTTTGCTTTGAATTGATTATGTCTATTGCAGTGCCCAGCATTAAGAATTGTCATTTCTTGATTAAGAACCTATTGAGGTAGTATGGCCCTATGTATAAACGTAGCTGTATAACCAATGTGATCCTGCAATCTGTACACGTGGAAAAAATAAGATTATGTACCTCATTTGAATCAAATGTATGATATGTCAAGATCATTGTAATGTTTTGAGCAACTAATAAAAAATTTTTAAAAAATTAGCTCAATATCTCTAGCCCTCAGGCAAACACAAATCAATAAATAAATTTAAAAAAGAACCTATTGAGGGGCTAGAGTTATGGTTCAGTGGTAGAGTACTCGCCTAGCACATGCGAGGCCCTCAGCACCACATATAAATAAATAAAATAAAGGTATTGTGTCCAACTACAACTAAAAAATAAATATTAAAAAAATAACCTATTGAGTGAAAATTGTATTGAGTGATTTTGAGTTAAAAAGGCAGAAGTGTGTGGACATTATTTCTCCCCTCGTCTCTACAAGTCACATCTTTGCTCATCACTGTTATCTACCTCAGCCCTGTGACCTCTCCTTAGACCTATATAAACACACAGCCTTTTGTAATAAAGTGGAAAACTCTTTGGTAATCTGTGTCCTGTGGTGTGGCGTTTTCCAGTCTTACAGTGGTGCCATGACTCGGATGACAGTGTGCTGGACAAACCGAGCCCCGTCTCTGCCACTGCCGTCACCAACGACACATTTTGCCCTCATCTGTCTTTTTGGATGCAGGCTGCCTGCACTCACCACTGATCCGGCCTAGGTACGTTTCCCCCCTCCCCGGCTCGCCAACTCCCTTCAGGTTAGCACTCTCCTGACGCCCAGTAGGGAGGAGGGAATACACCCCACTAAGACCTTCACTGGTCGAAGTGGACCCTCTGGCGACCCGCTTCCCTTTGGGGCGTGAGGCTTCTAGGTTTACATGAGAGAGGCTCCCTGGTCTCTTCCTCCCCCAGCCAGAGCTGTGTTCAGCCCGGAGCTGAACTTCTGCTGGGGCTCTGTCTTCCCTTCCTTGACTTTCTCTTGTTCCGGTGGGAAATTTTCCTGGCACCAGGTGACCCGCGGCCTCGACCCTTACAGGGTTGCACAGACTACACTTCGTCGGTTGTTGGCAACAGGTCCACCTTGGCCCCTGGAGCCCTACCTCCACTAGTTTGTTCTGCATGCCAGTGTGGCCAGCTCACAAGGCCATGGCGAACTTGCGGTTTTTCTGTTCCTGCTTGTCCGTCTGAGACATATGTATCCCACGGGAATGCTTTGACCTTTTCTGGTCTGATGGACTTATTGTTAAGGGAGGTTTCGGTACCTGACAATAATAGATGTTGAAACTAAATTTCTCCCCCCTCCCTCCTGCTTTTGGGTAGTTTTCCACTTCTGCTGCTTGGGGTATAAAAAAGGGTGTGTTAGCAATAAAGATTATTGACTCCTGGATGAAGAACCTTGGTGTCCTGTGTGTCTTTTAACCTCGCCGTCCCTCGCCGGACTCGGCTCCCTTGGCCGGACGCGGCAATTGGAGGTTCCCACCGAGATCCGGAAAGCAGGGGTAAGCGGACGGGGCTCACCTTCTAAGAAGGAAGGGGGAGGATTGGTTTAAAGATATTTTAAAGAGACAGGGTACATACCATGGGTAACTCAACAGCGAAGGTTCGTCTGGCCAATGAACTGAAAGAGCTGTTAAATACACAAGGAACAGGAATAAAAACTAAGACTGCAACCGAATTCATTGAAATTATTGCCCAGGCTTGTCCTTGGTTTCTGACAGGAGGATTTCTTAATAATAGTGACTGGGACCTGGTGAGGCATGACCTTCAGAAATTATTGAGGGACCGGGGCTCGGACAGTGTCCCAGTTGCCACCTTTTCCTTATGGAGGTTGGTAAAGGATGCTTTATTAACAGATAAAGTAAAGATCAAGGATCAGCTTGCTGAATGTGAACAGGCCCTTAATCAGGTGCAGGAAGAGCAAATGGCAGAATCCTTAAAGGATGAGGGTCCTCTTGAGGACTCGGGCTCAGGGGGTAAGAAACGCCTCCAGATTTCTAAGCCCAAAAAGGATCCTGAGGACCTCAGTTCTCTCTCTGAGGAAGAGGAGGGATTAGAAAGGGAGATAGAGGAACTAGAACATCGCCTTAAAAGGGCAAATGTGAGGGTGCCTAGGGCCCCCTCAGTTGCCGCACCTCCTCCCTATAATCCTGATTGGAATGAGGACACCCTTACTAGATGGGCGGGGGTCCACTGGGGTTCTAGAGCGGCTCAGGTTTTTCCAATGATCGAAAACGCCGATGCTGATGGACAGCCGGCCAGAGCCCATGTCCCCCTAGCCTTCAAGGACATAAAACAGCTAAAGGAGGCGGTCATTAATTATGGACCTCATGCCCCTTTCACATTGACCCTCTTCGAGTCCTTCTCAGCCAGTCAACTGATACCCAATGATTGGCAGCAACTTTGCAGGGCTGTGTTATCTGGAGGGGATTTCTTATTGTGGAAAAGTGAATATCATGAAAGGTGCCGCGAGCTGGCTCAGATTAACCTGAATGCGGGCCATCAAAGGCGAAATGCTGAAATGTTGACAGGAACTGGGCAGTATGCCACCATAGGCCAACAAATTAATTACGACCCAGGTGTTTATGCTCAAATAGCCTCAGCTGCAGTCCATGCCTGGAAAGCCCTGCCCGTTTCTAAGACTGAAGCAAAAATTTCCAAGATCTCTCAAGGACCCTCTGAACCTTATTCGGACTTTATAGCCCACCTAATGCAGGCGGCTGGAAAAATATTCCCTAATCTGGAACAGGCTATGCCACTTATTAGACAACTGGCATATGAAAACGCTAACACTTACTGCCAAAATGCTATTAAGTCCTCCCGGGCCAAAAGTATAGATGACATGATTCGAGCATGCAAAGATATAGATGGGCCTCATATTACTGGTCAGGTTTTGGCTGCTGCCCTTAAGACTGGAATGCAAAAAGCTGATAACAGGGGAACCCGCTCTAAGGGGTGTTTTAAATGTGGAAAAGAGGGACATATAAGGAGAAACTGCCCGGAAAGGAGCGAGGGTGCTGGCAGAGGGATGCCTGGAATTTGTCCTAGATGTCATAAAGGAAATCATTGGAGCAGTGAGTGCAGGTCAAAATTTGACATCCAGGGTAACCCAATACCGTCGGGAAACGGGAGCAGGGGCCCGCCCTGGGCCCCGGAAGCCAAAGTGTACGGGGCAGTGCAGGGACAAAACAGTGCCCCAGGGAGTGGGCGTCTCCGCCGCCTCCCACTGACCAACCCCTTTCTATCTGGGAACTCCCCAGGGGAACACCAGGAAGCACAGGACTGGACCTCAGTTCCACCTCCCGAGCGGTATTAACTCCCCAAATGGGACCTCAGACGCTGCCTACTGGGGTTTTTGGACCCCTGCCAGAGGGGACGGTGGGACTAGTGTTGGGACGAGGTAGCGCAACTCAATGGGGCTTGAAGATTCTTACGGGGGTTGTTGATGCTGATTATCAGGGAGAAATAAAGATAGTAGTAGAAGCTACCCAAGGAATTGTTATTCTTCCCCGCGGGAGCGTATAGCTCAATTGCTACTGCTACCCTTAGTTTCCATTCCTGGGCACACCCTCCGTGGGTCCCGGGGCGACGGCAGCTTTGGCTTCACTGGAACTCCCCAGGCCTTTTGGGTAGCTCATTTGGATTCGCGTCCCAACCTGACCATTGAGATACAGGACAAGGCTTTCAAGGGAATACTAGATACGGGGGCGGATGTCTCTGTCATTTCTAAAAAACAATGGCCACCTGCCTGGCCCCTCCAGAGTCCCTCGGCCATATTACAGGGGATAGGACAGACCTGACCAAAAAGAAGTGCCTCCTTTTTAAAATGGAGAGATGGCGAAGGACATAGTGGCCATTTCCAGCCTTATGTGGTGACTGGACTCCCCACGAATCTTTGGGGGAGGGACTTGCTTCATCAAATGGGGGCTATTCTCACTACCCAGACTTTGAAAGGAAATAATGACTTTGTTAATGATGCAATGCTAGACATGGGATGGATCCCTGGAAGGGGACTAGGAAAGAGACATGAGGGCAGAATATCACCCGTGGATCCAGCAGAACAGGTTACCCGGCGGGGAAGAGACCGGAGAGGACTGGGAAATTTATCCTAGGGGCCACTGAAGTGCGGCCACCTCCACTGTCCATTACTTGGTTATCAGATGACCCTGTGTGGGTAGAACAGTGGCCCCTAACTAAGGACAAATTACAGGCCACTTCCCTATTAGTTCAAGACCAGCTTGAGTTAGGACATGTGGTGCCCTCTACCTCCCCTTGGAATACCCCTATTTTTGTTATACAAAAGGGGTCTGGGAAGTGGAGACTTCTTCAGGACCTACAGGCTATTAATAAAACTATGCAACCCATGGGACCCTTACAACCAGGGCTACCCTTTCCTACTGCGATCCCAAAGGATTGGCATCTTATTGTTATAGATTTAAAAGATTGTTTCTTCTCTATCCCCTTAGACCCACGAGACCGAAAGCGTTTCGCTTTTTCCTTGCCTTCCACAAACTTTAGGGAACCTTACCAATGGTATGAATGGACCGTCCTACCTCAAGGGATGACTAATAGTCCTACAATGTGCCAATATTTTGTAGCTGAGGTTTTACGACCCTTTCGACAGCAGTTCCCACAGCTCTACCTCATTCATTATATGGATGACATCTTACTGGCAGGGCCCAAGAAAGAAAGGCTTCTTCAATCTTATGAAGTCCTCCAATCCCTTCTAAAAGGGGCAGGGCTGGTCATAGCACCCGAAAAGGTGCAGTTTCAACACCCTTACAATTATTTGGGATACATCATTAATAACATAGGAATCTTTCCCCAGAGACCCCAGTTCCAGATAAATCAGCTCAAAACTTTACATCAGTGGCAGACATTCCTCGGAGAAATACAGTGGCTGCGCCCGTCCTTTCATATTCCAACTGGAGAGCTCAAACCCCTGTATGACCTCTTGCGAGGAGATCCTTCTCCTACGTCGTGTAGAGTACCTACACCAGAAGCCTTACGAGCACTGAGGCTAATAGAAGAGGCTCTGCAGGACATGCAGATTATGCAGATAGATTATTCTCTGCCCTTGTCATTTATAGTTCTACCTTCTAAAATTACTCCCACAGGAGTGTTCTGGCAAACGGGTCCCATTTATTGGGTCCACTTGCCGGCTTCTAACCCCCGGGTATTGACTCCCTTTTATGAGCTAGTTATTAACTTAATTTGGAAGGCTAAATATTTGGGTGATGCATTGTTTGGAAAAACCTTTGACATACTTATTCAACCTTACACTCAAGATATGATACACAAGTTACAACAAGAACATGACCTTTGGTGTCTTTTCCTGTGCAGCTTCAAGGGTCAGATTGATAATCACTTCCCTAAACATAGACTTTTGGAGGGCTTTAAAAGGTGTCCCATTATCTTCCCAAAGATTATGAAAAGGGAACCTATTCCAAAGGCCCAAACTGTATATACAGATGGGGCCAAAAATGGATTTGCCGTCGTTTTTGATGGATCTCAAATTCTCCGACAACCTGTGTCAGGTCAGTCTGCCCAAAAGGCGGAAGTTGAAGCTTTAATCATAGCTCTCAAAGTCTATAGTTCTATTCCTCTTAATGTATATACTGACAGCTTGTATGTAGCCAATCTGGCTCTAGTCATAGAAACAACATCATATATTGGAAAGCAATCCACCATCACAGAACAACTACAGGTAGTTCAGCTTCTCATTTGGGCTAGACGAGATCCTCTATACATTGGCCACATCCGAAGCCATTCAGGGCTCCCTGGACCTTTGTCAGAGGGCAACGCAAAAGCAGACGCTGCTACTCATGCTGTCGGCCTTTCCTGTGTGACGACCGAATATGATAAGGCCTTACAATTCCATAACAAATTTCATTTAAATGCACAGTCTTTACGCTTCCACACAGGATGTTCACGAGACCAAGCTTTACAGATTGTCTCATTATGTCCAACCTGTGCACCATTTATTCATTCTCCTTCCCTTGGAGTTAATCCAAGAGGACTACAACCTAATGATGTCTGGCAAACTGATGTTACACACTTCCCTAGCTTTGGTAAGCTCTCCTTTATACATGTTTCCACTGACACATATTCTGGCTTCATTTTTGCCACCTTACATACTGGAGAGAAGGCTAAGGATGTAATCAGTCATCTTCTAAAAGCCTTTTCCTCCATGGGCACCCCACGATGCCTCAAAACCGATAATGGTCCTGCATATGTAAGCCAGGCGGTTCAACGGTTTTGCACCCAATGGGAAATTAATCATAAGACTGGAATCCCTTATAATCCACAGGGACAAGCTATTGTGGAACGAGCCCATCAACATTTAAAAACTTATTTACAAAAAACAAAAGAGGGGGAGATATACTGGAATTGTCAGGGACCACAAGCACTTCTAAGCATAACCCTATTTACTTTAAATTTTTTACTCACTGACACTGGAGGGCGCACGGCTGCACAATGCCACTTTTCCCCTCCCACTGTACAAGATGCTCAAATAAGGTGGAAAGATTTATCCACTGGAAAGTGGCAACCCCCGGCTCCACTCTTAGCTAGAGTGAGGGGAGCTGTATGTGTTTTTCCCCCAGGAACTGAGAAGCCCATTTGGATCCCGGAGCGCTGCACCAGACCGGTGAATGAAAATTCAAGACAAAATGAAGTTCCCAAGATGGCTGATCCTGCCGCTGTTGTTCTCACCCCTTCAAGTGAGTGCCGAGACACACCTCATGAGCTGGACCCCGCTTGTGGCATTCCTTCTGGATAGGTTTGCTGAAGGAGGGCTTGACCCCCCACCTGGGAATATTCATGAATATCTTTTTGGAGCCCCTTGTGAGTGTAAGGGAGGGCCCCGGCACTCGGCCCCCTCTGGTTATATCCAGAGCATTGATTGTGGGACTAAAGTAGCCTACATGGCGGCTGAACTCAATGAAAACATCGGAGGATTTAAGCAACCAAAATGGGTATGTGTTAATAAGCCCGGACTTGTTGTCCCTAATCCGACTGAGACTCTTGGAAGCTGTCCCGCCACTTGTCATTGCACCCCGGCAATGCACATCTCCTGTTATACATCGGCCTCAATTTGTGTTAATAATCAAGGAAAACAGTATTTTGAGGCCATCCTAACTAACACCCGTGGAGAATGGGGGACCACTTATAATTATATTCCTTTTCTTGGTGACCGGGGAGGGGAAGGCATCACGACTCGGTTAACGGAGGCGGGATGTGAGGGCGTCGTGGGTAAACCCTCCTGCTGGCCCATGCAGGCCCCTATCGGAATCTCTGACGGAGGGGGACCCACTGATGCTATCAAACACCTTCAGGTGATTAAGCTTTTAAAGCCGGAGATCCCTAAGCCTACATACCACCCCTTGATATTGCCCAAATCCCAGTTTCCTGATTTAGATGCCAATACATTAGATATCCTAGAAACTACCTTTTCTTTACTTAACAGTTCCAACCCTACCCTTGCTGGTGATTGCTGGCTCTGCATGACGGCAGGTGCAGTCATGCCATTGGCGGTTCCCATCAATTATACCATTGATGATGACAACACATGTCAATCTGGGCTACCCTTTAAGGTGCAGCCTCTAGGTGGTTTTATGTCATGCCTTCTAGGCATGATGCAAAATAATACCTATGATGTTGATGTTGGAGTCTCTTCCTTTGGAAACTGCTCATTAGTAAAGAATTACTCCTCACCTACTCCGCCCATTTGTCCCCCTAATGGTACAGTCTTTATGTGTGGTGAAAATTTAGCTTTTCCCAGGCTCCCAGCAAATTGGACTGGTGGTTGGGTTCTGGCATTACTGCTTCCTGATATCACAATTATCTCAGGAGATGAACCCCTACCCATTCCTAGCCTAGACATCTTAGTTAGAAGACACAAGAGAGCTGTTCAGGCCTTACCACTCCTTGTTGGCCTTGGAATAACCGCTGCTGTGGGTACAGGCACGGCAAGATTGGGTACGGCTATACATTCTTACCGCCGCCTATCTCAACAGCTTATAGATGATGTGCAAACCCTGTCGGGAACCATTAAAGACTTACAAGACCAGATAGACTCCCTAGCAGAAGTAGTTCTTCAGAACAGGCGGGGTTTAGACTTGCTTACTGCCAATCAAGGGGGAATTTGTTTAGCCCTTGGGGAGAGGTGCTGTTTTTATGCTAACAAATCTGGCATAGTTCGCACAAAAATTAAACAACTCCAAGAAGACCTAGAAAAAAGGAGGAGGGAATTATTTGAGAACCCTCTCTGGACTGGACTTAATGGATTTTTGCCTTATCTTCTTCCCTTATTGGGACCATTGTTAGGCCTCCTTCTAGTAGTGGCAATAGGACCCTGCATTGTAAATAAGATAGTACAATTCATTAAGGATCAAATTAATATCTTAGCCTCTAAGCCGATACAGGTTCACTATCAACGCTTGAAGATGGATGATCGCCCCTCTGAGATATACTTCAGACCGATCCGAAGATGAGTGTCCTCCTTAAAAGAAGAACTCCTGCCATATCTTTTCTCTATGCATACCTCTCCCTCTTGCCTTCCTGTACTAGGATCTTTGCTGTCTAATCTCTCGGTCCAATCACATCTGCCATTCGGCGGTGATGGTCATGGGTCCCGTGGGTGGAGATGGTTAAGCGTTTACCGCAATAATGTCTTGATAGGTCATAACACCTTGAGCTGATCTTGTAGTACCCAGTGACGGGCAACTTTCACGCTTGCTGTGCGACCTAAGCCAGGGAATCGGGGCCTTCCCAGAGACGGGTAAGCATCGCAAGGGCTGTGAACGACCTAAGACAGGGGCTACTTGATTCCCACTGGCATGCAAAAAACAAAAGAGGGGGACTTGTTGGCAACAGGTCCACCTTGGCCCCTGGAGCCCTACCTCCACTAGTTTGTTCTGCATGCCAGTGTGGCCAGCTCACAAGGCCATGGCGAACTTGCGGTTTTTCTGTTCCTGCTTGTCCGTCTGAGACATATGTATCCCACGGGAATGCCTTGACCTTTTCTGGTCTGATGGACTTATTGTTAAGGGAGGTTTCGGTACCTGACAATAATAGATGTTGAAACTAAATTTCTCCCCCCTCCCTCCTGCTTTTGGGTAGTTTTCCACTTCTGCTGCTTGGGGTATAAAAAAGGGTGTGTTAGCAATAAAGATTATTGACTCCTGGATGAAGAACCTTGGTATCCTGTGTGTCTTTTAACCTCGCCGTCCCTCGCCGGACTCGGCTCCCTTGGCCGGACGCGGCAGTAGGTGACGACCGAGCTGTGCCCTCTGTGCCTACTTGCAGTGGACTGGTCACTTCGGGGACACCCACATGATCCTCCATCTGCTCTACGCTTGGAGGAAGCTCCTACGGCCCGGGAGCTTTTTCTCCCTCTGCTGTCCCTTCCTCCACTCTCTAACTATGGGTGCCTCCTCGCCTATACCAGAAGCCTCACCACTCAAGTGTCTCCTTAGAAATTTGGCTACACACTCTCTCCCCAGATCTCAAGCCCAAAATCCTTATCAGATTCTGTACCCAAGATTGGCCCACATATCCACTAGATAATGACAATCATTGGCCTCCAGAAGGCTCGTTAGATCCAAATTTCCTCCGGGACCTTTTAACTATTTCCGGCGCCTGAAAGGGTAGAAAGAGTTCTCAGGCCCTTCCCCAGTCCTGCCTTCTGCTCTCTGTTCCCAACCTTCCCCTCTGCACCCTTCCCTCTGCTCTACATGTCTGCTCTCCCTCTCAGTGGTACAGCGTCCCCTCCCTCTCCCTGTTGCAGCCAATGCTGCAGCCCTGCCTGTGCATTTCCCCTCCTTTTCCTCCTGTCTGAGTCCCCTCCCTGCTGCTGCCGCCACCGCTGACACCCCCCCTCCCCCCCCACCTGACTGCAATGGGTGGGATCTCCAGATCTCTCTGAGCCTCTCCCCCTCCCCCAACTCTGCTCACCTCTTCTACTGATAAGCCCTTCCCCTCCCCCTACTCACCCCTCTCTCCTCCTGTCAGTATCCCACTGATCCCTTTTATCAGATAACTCACAGTTCCTTTGTTCTGCCAGGGAAGTAGCTGGTGCTGAAGGGATAGTCGAGTGCATGTCCCATAAATGAATCTAACTGGGACTGCATGCAAGCAGTTTCTAATAAGGTAGTTAACTTTGATAAACTGAAGGACATTACCCAGAACCCTGATGAAAATCCATCCTTATTTCTCAACCGCCTTACAGAGGCCCTAACCAAATACATTAAGCTGGATCTTGAATCTCCCATCAGGGCTACAGTGTTAGCAACCCATTTCATTACTCAATTGGCTCATGATATTAGAAAAAGCTCAAATGAGCTGAGGAGGACTATCAGACCCCTATCTGAGATCTGGTGAAAATGGCTTTTAAAGCAGGCTCCATTGCAGAAAAGCAGGTAACACCCCAAACTCAGGCCTTAACAGCAGCCCTGAGGCCTACATCTCCAGCAAGTTTCAGAGGGGAACCAGCATTCCTCTCTACCAGAGGCTTGCCTCAAATATGGATACGAAGGTCATTGGGCTCACCAATGCCCAAACCCATGGCCTCCTTCCAGGCCATGCCTCACCTGTAAGCAGACAGGACATTGGAAGATTGACTGCCTCTGCCTGGTCCTTCCTTGGCACCTCTACGCAGGGGGTATGACCAGTCAGGCAGTCCCCTCTCCTGAACTTTTGGGGTTTGCAGAAGACTGAAGAAGCACAGATTCAAAGACCCCCTCAGCCCTCTCCGAGCCCAGGGTAATGCTCCAGGCAGCGGGTAAGTCCATAACCTTCCTTGTGGACACAGGGGCTACCTATTCTGTCTTGCCTGCCCATTCTAGGCCTCTGTTTCCTTCTCAGGTCTCAGTTATGGGGATTGATAACAAACCCCACCTGCTGGTAGCAGGCCCGCCCTGGCCCCTGGGGGCTCAACCCCCAGTTCTTTGTTATGCATGTCAATGTGGCCAGCTCACAAGGCCATGACACAGGCTTGCGGTTCCCTGTTTATCTGCCTCGCACATATGTGTCTCTCGGGAACATCTTGACCTGTTCGAGCCTCCTGATAGGGGACGGTGACGTGACGGTAACCCAAGGACGCAGTTATTACTCTTCCCTCCTCACTTTTGAGTAATTTCCCGCAGCTGTTAAAAAGATATATAAGGGGAACAAATCTGGCAATAAAGCGCACACACGCTCCCTCCTGGATGAAGAACCTTGGTGTCCTGTGTATTTTTAACCCCGCCGTCCCTCGCCGGACTCGGCTCCGTTAGCCGGACATGGCACCCACCCTCCAATTACACCCCAAGAATACTACCACCCATCTCCTTTGGCCTTTAACTCTTACCCTCGACCTGACAATACCTACTGTGCCATTGCCCCCTGATCCCTAGGTCTGAGACATCTCCATGCTGGTTATTGCCTCCCACCACAAGCTAGTCCATACCCAGCTGAAACACCAAACTAAACTTCCTTGTGTTCCCAATTTCCTATCTCCAAAACCCATAGGGAGGGACTTAAACCCATTATAGACTGGTTGCTGGCCCAGGGATTCTTTATTCCTACTGACTCCCCCTGCAACACCCCCATACTGCCGGTGCGCAAACCCTCCGGAGCCTATCGCTTAGTCCAGGAACTCCGCCTAATTAATGAGGCAGTTATTCCCATCCACTCGGTTTCCAACCCTCATACTTTTCTTTCTCATATCCCTCTTTGACCATTCACTTTACTGTCCTGAACCTTAAAGCTGACTTCTTTACAGTGCCTTTGCATCCTGACTTTTATTACCTCTTTGCCTTCACATGGGAAGACCTTACATTCTTTAGGTTTCAACAGCTGACATGGACAGGCCTACCCCAAAGCTTCAGGGACAGTCCCTATCACTTTGATCAGGCCTTGACACAGGGTTTAACTGTTTGTAATTTGGGGATAGCACTCTCTTACAGTTGGATAGAAGCCTTCCCTACCTCCAGGAAAACTGCTGACACCATCTGAAACTGCTGGCACTGTCGCCTTCATCCTCATTAAGCAGATCATTCCTAGGTTTGAACTTCCTGCCTCCATCCAGTCAGACAACGGTCCAGCCTTCACTGGATTGTTTAACTAGTTTCCAAAGGCCTTAAGAGCACTTGGAAGCTCCACATCCCCCACTGACTCCAATCCTCGGATAAGGTTGAGAGGCCTAATGGCATTCTCAAGGATCATCTCACTAAACTTGCTATTGAACGCAGACTGTCCTGGCCCAATATTTTGCCATTGGCCCTCACCCAAATTTGGGCAACTCCTAGAGCCCCCTCAGGCCTTAGCCCCTTTGAGCTGTTCTATGGATGCCTTTCTTAATCAACTAAAACTTTCCTGTCACTCCTCCCCCCACTTGTGTCCCACCTGCCCTGTCTTATGCTTCTATACAAACTCCTAAGAGAACACGCACACTGGTGTCTTCCTGCACCATCTGTTACTTCTGTTCCAGCACAATTGGGAATTAAATTGGACCCTCTTCAACCGGGTGATGCAGTTTACTTCGAGAGCTACATTCTCAGTCTTTGAAACCTTGCCAGACAGGAACCCATACAGTCATATTTCCACAATGCTGGGGCCCACCAAACTCAAAGTTTCTCACTAAACCTCTCCTATTACTAATCATTAATCTTTCTCAAGCTTCTATTCCAACCCACAGATGGCGCCTCTACATCCAAGTGACATGGCAACAGGATGGCACCATCCGCTCTCAGTCTATGGGCCAAGGCGATTGGCCTTTCACTGACTGTAATCAGGCCCTTAATGTTACTGGATTCAACTGGGCCACCTCATCCCACTTATGTTCAGCAATGCTATGCTTCATAGCAGATCAAACTGAGTAATCCTGTTGAAGCCATATCACCAGGAGGCCACCCCACCTGCTGATGACAAGACTACCCCAGAGGAGCCTTAAGAGTCACCTCCTAGACCTCCCCTTTACTCCTGCTCTCCACATCCTAACTATCCTCTAAAGCTTCACCTGTCTCATGTAACCGCCCATACTCCACCATGATACTTGGAGATTCAAAGTCAGAGAGATATATGTCCAAGGCATATGTAACAAGATATATGTCCTCATTACACTCACCTAGTTTCTTCAGTCGATTGCGCCCCTACCAGATGTAATGCATCTATCTTTCTTCCCCTCTCCTACCACAATTCTGAACTTTTAAAAATAGCCACTAGGCCTTACCTTTGCTTCTTATATGATCAGACAGAGGATTACTGCAAATGGTGGCCCGAAACCTATGGGGGATGCCCCTACTGGTCATGTAACGTTCATAACCCACATTCATGCATTGGGGGTTCCTGCGTTGGAAATTTCAGATTGATCTCGGGAGGCTATCAATTGGCTATCACTGACCCTAACCATCCACGCTGGACCTCTAGGGTAAATGCTTCCTTCTACTGTGACATATCATCTCCCACCCCCTGTGGCTCCATCTCCATCTCCCGAGAGCTTCAACCCTCCCAGCCCTCAGTAGCTATAATCTCTACTGACATAAAGCATTCCAAATAGCAGTTGTTAGACTCCATACAGGATCCATATGAGCCTAATGTCGGGAGTCCACCACAGTATTCATGGCTACGACTACTTACTGAAACTGTAACCTTCTTAAATCTAACCCTCCCCGCCATCACACCAACTGATTGCTACTTATGTGCCTCTCTGACTCAACCTTTGCTTGCAGCGGGTCCCTTGAACTTCTAGGCTTCTGACCTCTCAAATTTCTCCACTCCATCTGCCCACCGTTCTCTCCGAACCCTTTCACCTGATGCTCCATTATGGGAGCCCGAGGAGTCTAATCATACTGTGATTCCCCGGCTGCCTCCTGGGCTTGGGTGACTCCCAGTCAAAGTTTTGCCACTCTAACATCACCTTTAACTTCACCCTGTATGCACCACCTGGCTCATTCTTCTGGTGTAATGGTTCTCTCATCACTATCTTATTCACCAACACCTCTACCCGATTTATACTGGTGACGCTTGTCCCACTATTGACTCTCTATACCCCAGCTGAAGTGCAGGCCCTCTTGTCTCCCCCAGTGCAGAATAAGCGGGCTGCTTCCCTTCCAATACTGGTGGGTCTCTCACTGGCTGTATCTGTAGCAGGAGCCAGAATTTCTGGTGGAGCTCTAGGACACTCCTTATGGGCTGTACAGGACTTAAGCGCTCACTTCTACGGCAGAATCTCTAGCATATTTACAAAGGCAGGTCACATCCTTGGCTCAAGTTACTCTTCAAAATAGATGAGCTATAGACTTACTCACAGCCGAAAAAGGTGGAACCTGTCTTTTCTTGAGGGAAGAATGCTGTTACTACATCAACGAATCAGGCCTTGTGGAAACTAATGTAGTCAAGCTCACCGACTTGGCTACCTCTGAAAAATCCACCAAACCAAAACCCATTTGCCACCTTCTTTTTAGCCCACTTCCAATCAGTGGCTGTTGCCTCTTTTAGGGCCCATATGTCTTCTTTTCCTGATGTGTCTGTTCCTGCTCTGTCTGCTTCGCTTCCTACAGGGCCAATTATGGAAGATCTCTAACCAAACTTTCAACCAGCCTCTGCTTAGGTACTACCAGCCTCTGATGACCAATGAGCCCCCAACATCTTCAAGAGAACAGCTCACTCATTGCTGAAGCTCACTACCAGGCACGATGGAATGCAATGGACAGTGGGAGACAATGAGCCCAGAGAACCTCTTAATCTGCCATCCTGGATTTTTAAGCCTTTATGTCCTTTTAAGCCTCCTCATGGCCCTTGGCCTTTTCTCTGTCAGTCCCCTGACATGGAACTTCTGCCCCAAACTGACATCCTGCTTTTGTTTGCTCTGATCTTCTTCAGGTGCTGGTGACGCCATGTCAAGGCAATGCTTCCAATATTTCCTAGAGTCTCTGTTACAGGACCAGTGGCTGATACCAACAATCTCCTCCATCCAGGACTGGTTCGATGCCATCGATGACTTGTGGTTTCAGGGAACTTTCACAGACTTCACCCCTACGGAATAGCTGTCTATAGCCACTGGGTTTTATTTCTGGTTACCATGATATCCCCAGACCTGCCCCCCCCAACATTCCTCCACTTCCCTTTCTAGGCCCCACACCGCCCCCACACAGCAGGAAGCAGCTGGATCTGACTAACGACGCCCCAATTCCTAAGAAAACAAAAAGGGAGGAATGTTGGGTAAACATATAACGGCAGCAGCACGCCAGAGAAAAACCCCAGTATGGCGTCTAATGACCCTCTTTCTCCTCTTTGTTTCTTTCACTGGTGCGAAACGTTCCCGCCGGCGCCAATGTTCAAACCCTGCTGGTGGGAAGCCTTAGCCCCAATTAGAATTAACTTCTTGGGCTCCAGAACTGACATATGGGAGAGCTTGCCAATAAACGGGCGACCTGTTATCTACCTCAGCCCTGCGACCTCTCCTTAGACCTATATAAACACACAGCCTTTTGTAATAAAGTGGAAAACTCTTTGGTAATCTGTGTCATGTGGTGCGGCGTTTTCCAGTCTTACAATCACAACACCACATCCCCAGCTCTCTTTTGATTATGACAAGGTCTCAGTAGGTTGCTTAGGGCCTCACAAAGTTGCTGAGGTTGGATTTGAACTTAGATCCTCCTGCCTCAGTCTCCTGAGCCGGAGATTTCTTCTTTCTTAAAGGCATCTTAGAGCTATAAATTTTCCTCTAAGCACTTACTTCAAAGTATGTTTTAAATCCATTTGTAATTTCTTCTTTATCCCATTGGTTAAGAATGCACAGTTCAATTTCCACATATTTGTGAATTTTCCATTTTTCTTCAGTTATTGATTTCTAATTTTATTTCATTATATTTAGACATCCTTTTCTTATTTTTTATCCTTTTATATTCACTGAGGTTTGTTTTATGCTGTAGTATAGAATTTTCCATATGTACTTGGTAAATATATTTTCTGTTGCTCTGTATATTGTTCCCTGTCTGGTAGCTAGCTAATTGTACTGTCCAAGTTCATTTCCTTGTTGATTTTCTGCATAGCTCTACTGAGTATTGAAAGTGGGGCAATAAAGCCTCCAACTATTACTGTTAATTGTCTATTTCTTTTTCTTTTTTGTTTTATGCATATTGGTGTTCTGGGACAAGGTGATTAGCTCAGTGGTAGAGCACATATTTAGCATGTCCAAGGCCCCAGGATCCAATTTCTAGCACCATCTCCATATGTGTGTACACATGCATGCATGTCCTGTTACTAGATGCATATATAACTTGTTTTCCTGGTGGATTCATTGTAAAATCTCTCTCTCTATCTCTACAGATAGATGGCACACATCTGTAATCCTTGTGGCTCAGGAAGCTGAGGTAGGAGGATTGTGAGTTCAAAGTCAGCCTCAGCAACTTGGCTCTTACTTGGAGAGGCTGTTAGCAACCTAGTGACACCCTGTCTCAAAATTAAATAAATAAATAAATAAAAGGGACTGGGGATGTGGCTGAGAATTTAAATGCCCTTGGATTCAATCCCTTGTTAAAACAAAAACACTAAAACAACAACAACAACAAAATCATTTATAGAATCTCTGTGAAACCTTTTGAGGGGGAAAATCTGATAGTTTTCTCTATTTCTTCTTTGTACAATGGTCTATTTAGACTTTCTATCTTGAATGGAATCAACTTTGGTAAATTACATTTTTCCACAAAATTATCCATTCAACTAAATTTTTACATTATTTATACAAAACTGTTCAACATAGTCTCTTAGGATTTAAAAATGTTCTCTTTTAATGATTTTCTATTACTTCTTAGTTTGTGTATTGTCTCTTTTTCTGTATTTGGTTTGTAATGGCTTTTCTATTTTATTGTTAAGCATCTTCCCAATCTAACAATCAATCTGTAGACTTTTTTTTTGTAAGTTGTCTTCTATTTATTTATTTTTGTTCAGTTCTGGGAATAGAACCCAGAGCTTCATATGTTCAGTTCTGTTTTATAATTCATTAATTTTAGTATCAGAATAAAGCTGGTCTCATTAAATGAGTTAGGAAATGTTCCCTACTATTGTAGTGTGAGTTTGCAATAGCTAATAGCTGGAATTCCTTCTTTTTATTTTCTTTTTTCTTTTGGGAGGGGTGGGGGCTACTGGGGATTGAACGCAAGAGAGCTTAACCACTCTACCATATGCCCAACCCTGCCCCTCTATCTTTTTTTTTGTTTTGTTTTTTTGAGACAGGGTGTTACTAACTGCTGAGGCTGGCCTTGAATTTGTGATCATCTTGCCCCAGCCTCCAGAGTTACTGGGATTAAAAGCATGTGCCACCACCCAAGTTGGAATAATTTCTTATTTAAATGTTGCTAGAATTCATCATTGAAACCATTTCTCTAATGTCTCAGTCAGTAAACTACTGTTCCCAAGATTGATTGTTTGGTCTCTTTTTAAAAATTGATCTCTCTGATCCAGATTTTTAAAACCAGGGGAACCCAAGCAGATTAACTCTCTAATTCTGGTGGCTTCCTAAATCAGATGACATTTGAACTCAACTGTGAGGTTATTAGTTCAGTGATTCTCCCAATCACCAGTACCCTCCCTGTGGCACTCCCAACCAATGAATAGATAGGAGTGGGGAGGGGTGCATCTGGATAAAGGCAAGCACAGGGTTATAAAAAATTCCTTTGTGCTGCTCGTGGTGGTGCGTGTTTATAATCCCAGGGCCTTAGCAGGCTAAGGCAGGAGGATTGCTAAATTTCAAAACCAGCCTCAGCAATTTGGAGGGGTCCCCAAGCAACTTAGGTAGGCCATGTCTCAAATAAAAAATATGCTGGGGATGTGGTTCAGTGGTAAAACACGTTTGGGTTCAATCCTGGTACCAAAAAAAAAAAAAATCCTTTTAGTAATCCTTCTTAAAAGAAAAATTTATGGATTGGGTATTTATTTAATCACATCATGAATGTCTGTTTTTATATAAAAACCATGGCTTAAAAATATGTATTAGATGTCATCATTGGTGAGTGAGTTGCTTTCACTACAAATGAAGTAAAATCGAAACCATCATCTTAAAGATGCAGGTTTTCGTCTCACGCCAAACCTAGGCACCGAGTTGAAGAACATTCAGATAATCACTGACATATACAGAGCGATCTGCTTCTGTTTCATTCGGCAACCTTGAAGAACCTGTCATTCACATCTTAGGGCCTCACACCACCAGGTGCTCCTCTGCCTTATCGTTTTTCCTATCCCCACAGATTAACCACCATTGGCCATTCCACATCCATCTGAGGCTGCTCAACTTCTGATTCCGTACGCCTGGCGCGATCCAGGTCTGAGAAATCTAATTTACAGAACCTACTTATTCAAGCGCAGATCTCAGGCCACAGTGAAATTGGCGACCCCCTCCTGCCCAGGTCAAATTCAGCATCTCTGAAAAGGACTAAATTCCGTGGCTCAGCTTCAGCACGATCCAACCTCCCTTCCTTCAAATTCTGGGCCTTAGAAGACCCTGAGATTTCACGTATGCGGTTTTCGCATGAACTTCAAGTCCTGTTTTTGATTCGTGGTGTAGAAAAATTCAGCCTTGAAGTGCCCGCCAGAAAATCTGAAGTCTCGGTGCCCTCTTGTTCGCGCCACCTAACTCTAGACTACATTTCCCAGAGGCCCCTGTGGCTCGACTCCATTTTACGCGAGAACTCGGCCTTCTATTCCCGCGGTGGCCGAACTTCAATTTCAGCTAGAGAGTTGTCGAAGACTTTGATGGAATCCTTTCTTCTAGAATGGTTGGGAGCCGTCCAAGGAGGGTTTTGAGATGAGGAGGTTGGAACCCGGGCGGGAGCCGGGTGGGTGTGCAGCGTCAGGCCTATGTGGTAGGGACGGTCTGAGTAGAGGTTGTGATTGTGATCGTGTGTGTCGGTGGGTGTCAATGAACGACTGTGTAGCGGGCGTGCGGCGCTGTGTGCGTGAGTATGGGACACTAAGGACTTTGACGGCCGCGGTGTTCCTGTGGTGGGTAGGTGATTGTGACGTTGCGTGGTTCTGTGAGCCTAGATATTTTCCTTAGCCCGTGACTGTCCTACTGTGACTATGTGTGTCCCTGTGATCGTACTCTGTGACCGTGTGTCTCTAATGTTCATTCCTGTGCAGGTGTGATTGTGACCATGTCACTGTGGCATTGTGTGTACTGTTATGAAATGTCTTTGATTGCCATTGAGACTCTAAACGCTGTGCCCCCGGAGACTCCTGTATGTCAAGACAGATGCTGGCAGTGGATAGTCCCTCCCTGTCACAGTCTTCTGAGCTCCATCCCCTTTGATGATTAGGGGTGGGAATGTGACAGTGTTTAGGCAAGGATTGCCAGGGAATTGTAGCGGACGCTTGTATCAACAGTCATTTCTAGTCTGAGGTTGCGCCACTTCCTCTGTCTCAGTCACAACTACATATTTTTCTTTGTGCTGGGGATTGAACCCAAGGCCTTCTACCTAAGCAAGTTCTGTACTACCGAGCTATAACCCTAGCCCTAATTATTCCTCCAGAACAGGAGTAGTGAAAACTTGAAGTAGATTATTATTGTGCTTGCAAGATATGATCTTTGTACTCAAGTAGTCCAGAATAGTAACCCTTAAGCTAACAGAAGTTTGCATGAGGCAATAATCTCTTCAAATAGTAAACACAAATTTTGCAGCACTTCCTCTCCCTCCCTCTTTCATTAGAATCACAATGACTCACACTAAAATCATCATCATCTTAGGCAAACACTCTACTGCAGTGCTACATTCCCAGTCCAGTAATATTTAAAGAATTTAAAGCAGAAGTCTAAAATCACAGACTGGAAATGACTTTAAGATGATACCCCAAAACAACAGTAGGAAATGTTTGAGCAAATCATGCTGTATCCATGTAATAGGATATTTTTACAATTTTACAATAATACATATTATTTTCAGTTAGTGTATTGAACAACAAAAATGCTTATGGTCTAATGCTAAGCTGTGATAAAAAGTATTAAAGAAATAGGTCACAATTAAAACCATTTTACTAAAAGAGATATAAAATTATAAGATTTTGTTAAGAGTTGGTTGAAAAATTATTTACATTGGTAATTAAGAGAAGAAGGGGAGAGAGAAACCTGCATTTTATTAAGCCACTACTATGTTTTTTTGCTTTTGTTATTCTGCTATACTTCATTTGGAAGTAGAAATGTTATAGTTCATTTGGAAGTTCTACTTGCCTGAATTTACCAGACATATTGTCATTGTAAAGTTATTTCAGATATCAGGGAGGTTTTTTAAGTAAAATAAGTATTTTATTTTTATTTTTTAAAAATATTTTTCGGGGCTGGGGATGTGGCTCAAGTGGTATCGCTCTCACCTGGCATGCGTGCAGCCCGGGTTCGATCCTCAGCACCACATACAAACAAAGATGTTGTGTCTGCCGAAAACTAAAAAAAAAAATGCCGCAGTCTGGCTGGGCACAAAATCATGAGCCACCACACAGCTTGTAGATTCAAACAGCAACTCTTTATTCCCGAACTCACACCAGCCGTCTACAATCACGTTCTGGGGAAATCCACGTTCTCTGCCCAAAATCCATGTTCTCTGCCCAAATCCACCTCCACTGGGCTTCTGTCTCCCAAAATATACTGTCTAAATCCCGTGAGAACTCAAGGGGAACTCAGGCAGCAGGATACGCCCTATTCCCAGCAGGAATAATCTTAAACCTTAAACCTGGAACCTAAACCAGGAACGCCCTAATCCGCCTTGGTCCCTGAGCAAGGTCACCTACATTCAATGTCACTGCAACATGGGGTACGCTGGCAAGGAAATTGTCATACCTACTTGGCTAATGGCTCCCAGCAAAAAAAAAAAAATATTAAAAAAAATTCTCTCTCTCTCTCTCTCTCTCTCTTTAAAAAAAATAAAAATAAAAATATTTTTCGCATGTGTGAGGTGAGCGCTCTACCGCTGAGTAACAACCCCAGACCTAAAATAAGTATTTTAATTAAAACCTTAGTTATTTGCTTTGTAAGGGTAAAAGAAATTGAAGTTAAAGCGTAAAAGTTAAAGGGTAAAAGACCGGGTGTTGTAAAGTTTCTAAGCTGCAAGGTCTGAGTTAAAATGTAAAGGATTAGGTATTGTTAGGTTTCTATGCTACCTGCAAAACCTGAAATTTCTGTAGCTGTTAAGACAATGCTTAGAACCGCCCAGTAAACATTTCCCCTGACTGTTTGGTTGTTTAATAACTGAAGGGCTCTGTGTGGTTGCACGTAGGCCTTGCAGGGCCTGAACAAATCAGTTTGAATGTGTACCCCGTTTAGAAATGACCTATCACTCCAGCCTGACCTGTTACCGCCAATGAATGAACTAATCATGTTTAGGAGTTGTTGTTCAATTTTCCCGCACCTCATGATGATTTGTTCTGATGTATACAAAGCCCTCCGCCCTCCCCAAAAAGTGTACTTAAGCAGTGCTCAGCCCCTGCTTGGGGCTCTGGGCTGCTTTCCCTTCTTGAGTGGGCACGGAGCCCAGCATGCTGGTTCAATAAATCCCCTCTGCCAATTGCATGAGTGGTCACTTGGTGGTCTCTTTCGCCGATGTTTCGCGGGACCCTTACAGCTTCAGCTACATTAATTTTCTTTTCTTTTTTTTAATACCTTTATTTATTTTTATGTGGTGCTGAGGATCGAACCCAGGGTACACACATGCTAGGCGAGTGCGCTACTGCTGAGCCACAACCCCAGCCCCTATGTTAATTTTCTTGATGATTCCCATTCATGTCACAGCCATGTGGTTTCAATGTATTCATTAATAATTTTCTTAACATTTAGGATGCCCCTACCCCATCACTGTCCATTTATTTTTCACGAAATGAAAATGGTTTTATGTTTTTTTTCCTAAGGAAATTATTGTAGACTTAATGAAAGAAAATTTAAATTTTCTTTAAGTTAAGATTATAAAGAATTGGATTTAAATTATCTATAGTTCCTCTGAACAGACACTTCTCAGAAGGTGATATATAATCAATCAACAAATGGAATGGAACCACCTTTTGACCCAGCTATCCCACTCTTCAGTCTACACCAAAAGGACTTAAAAACAGCATACTACAGGGACACAGCCACATCAATGTTTAGTGCAGAACAATTCACAATAGTTGAACTGTGGAACCAACCTAGATGCCCTTCAGTAGAAATGGATAAAGAGAATGTGGTATATATACACAATGGAATATTACTCAGCAATAAAAGAGAATAAAATCATGGCATTTGCAGGTAAATGAATGGAGCTGGAGAATATAATGCTACGTGAAGTTAGCCAATCTCAAAAAACCAAATGCCGAATGTTTTCTTTGATATAAAGAGGCTGATTCATAGTGGGGTTGGGAGGGGGAGCATGGGAGGAATAGACAAAACTCTAAATAGGGAAAAGGGGAGGGAGAGGGAGGGAGGGGGTAAGGGGGTTAAAGAAAATGATGGTGGGATGAGATGAACATCACTACCTAACTACATGTATGAAGAAGACACGAATGGTGTGAATATACTTTGTGTACAGAGATATGAAAAATGTGCTCTATATATGTAATATGAATTGTAATGCATTGGGGCCGCTGTGAGCCAATCATCAGCCGGCAGCTGGAAGTTTGCTGGGACCCCTTCGGCTGTGGCTCTCAACATCTCCCCCTCTCTGTTTAAACAACAAGCATGTGGCTTAGGGACCGTGCCTGCCTTAGGTTGTCCAATAGTACATATGGTCCTTACCCGTTAGGTTGGTACCATTGCAATTGGATCTTACCCATCACTGACTACCAGTCCAGTATACAGCCACACCTGTGGAGAGGTCTTTGTACCAGCGGGGGGTAAGGTTCTTTGCCTCACCTCTGTTGGCCCCCAAATTTTAGCTGGACGATCATGACAAGCAGAAGGGAGGAAGATACACCAAGCCAATTGATGGCTCCTTTTGGAAAAATTGTACCACCGATGACATCATCAGCAAAAATACCCCAACACTACCACAAGTCGCTGCACCAACAGATAGTTCACAATGCATACAGGTGAGTTCACAATGTGTCCAGGCAAGTTCTGCAAGCAGTTCATTGATGGCTATTGCAGAAGCTGTAGATTGGTTTTATCTTTGACTTCACCAGCACTGGGATGAAGATAGGAATTCTGGCAATAATGGCTAAAGAAAAAATTATGTAACATTCCAGAAGGCACTAAAAGAAAACAATTTTCTTAACAATTTACATTGTCTTCACCAGCACTGGGATGAAGATAGGAATTCTGGCAATAATGGCTAAAGAAAAAATTATGTAACATTCCAGAAGGCACTAAAAGAAAACAATTTTCTTAACAATTTACATTGTCTTTAAGAGAATTATTAAATATAATGAAAAAGAAAGGTGAAAGTAAACAAACAGATCTGTTAACCTTCTTTTTTGTTTACATGTTAAAACAATCCTCAACAGTTGTTTACCCAATTTAAATTAAACCATATAAATCATGTGAAAAAAATATTTGGATCCATTTTATCATGAGCGCTCATCATATATGATATATGGACATATGTACATTCAAACATATAACACAAAACACAAGTGTGCACACATAATATAATACATACAACACATAACATTATAGTAAAGGCCTTATAACTTTTTACAGGTGAAATCTCCATTGCAATGTTTAAAAACTCTATAGTCAAAAAAAATAGAACTGATCAGCAAAACATTAACCTAGGTCTGTAAGAGCTCAAGAAATAAAATAGAACTTCATGATATGGCAAAGGGCAATAATAAAATAGATATTGAAAAAAGCATCCTGGTTCTGTTGCAGATGTAAGAATAGCCAAACTGGAGTTTTGGATATCAGTTGTTATGGATTTGAGCCAAATCATCTTCTTTTTGGTCTGTAGAAATCGCTTTAGTTAAAAAAAAAAAATAAAAATAAAAATAAAAAAATAAAAAAAAATAAAAAAAAAGAAATCGCTTAGTTAATCTTTCTGGAATCCAAATCGGCTGCTGTTCTCCCTGTGGAAACACACAAACAGACCCCCGACTCCAGACAATTACTGGGTCAGGACCTTTCCATTGTCCTGTTAGACTATCCTTCCAAAGAACCTTGGGCTTAAGCACATTTTTTGGACACATATGCCTTTCCACAGCACTAAGTCCTGATGAATCCAAATTTAAAAAGTTTAGAGTAAAAAGGGTTATTTTAAGTTTATCTTTGGGGAATATATACCCCTTCCCAATTCCTTCTTTTTTGCTTTAATAAGTACATTTTAATAGTTTGATGAGCTCTTTCAACTATGCCTTGTCCCTGTGGATTGTATGGGATTCCTGTTATATGAGTAATGCCAAATGTTGAGCAAAATTGTTTAAAAGAGGTAGAAGTACAACCAGGGGCATTATCTGTTTTTAACTGTTTTGGAACACCCACAGTGGCAAAATTTTGTAAGCAATGAGCTGTAACATCTTTAGTTTTTTTCTCCAGCATGAAGGGAGCCCATCAAAAATCCAGAAGAAGTATCAACTGTAACATGCAAATATTTTAATTTTCCAAATTCTGGCAAGTGTGTGACGTCCATCTGCCAAATATGGTTATGTATCAATCCTCTAGGATTGACTCTAAGATTAACTTGTGGTAAAAAGGTCACACAATTTTGACATTGTTTTATTATTTGTCTAGCTTGTTCCTTAGTTATTTTAAAACGCTTTTGTAAAGTATTAGCATTGACATGGAACCTTTTATGAAAATTTATAGCTTCTTCTAGTGTAGAGAAAATATGTATGTCATGTGTAGTTTTATCTGCTAAATCATTGCCCAAACTAAGGGCTCCAGGCAATCCTGTATGTGCCCTGGTATGTCCTATAAAGAATGGATCTTTTCTGTCCCAGATTAGACTTTGTATAGTGGAAAGCAAAGAGAAAACAGTAGAGGAAGGGGAAATCCTACCAGCATCTTCAAGGGATACTATAGCGTTAACTATATACTGACTATCGGAAAATAAGTTAAATACAGAATCTTTAAACATCACAAAAGCTTGTAATACTGCATTAAGCTCTACCTTTTGAGCTGATTGTTTGGGTACTAAAAATGTAAAAGTTTGATTAGGTGTAACTATTGCTGCTGTACCATTATTTGATCCATCAGTGAATATATTTGGAGCATTCATGATAGGTGTTTTTCTTGTCATTTTTGGAAAAATTACAGGATGCGATGACCAAAAAGACAATAAAGGATTAGATGGTAAGTGGTTATCAAATGAAACATTAGATTTGCACATGATTATTGCCCAAGTATTTAACTCATTAGCTAACTCATCAATTTGATTCATGGTATATGGAGTAATAATTTTATTGGGAGAAATTCCAAACACTCCCTTTGCTGCTTTTATTCCTTTGAGTATTAATTGTCCTACAGCCTCAGGATACCTAGTAAGAATAGTGTTAGGAGAATAAGATAAATGTATCCATAATAATGGACCTTCTTGCCAAAATACTCCTGTAGGAATATTTTTTGTTGGTAGTACAATAAATAATAAAGGCAAACTTATATCAATTCTATCCAAATGCATATTTTCCATATATGTTTCAATGATTTTTAATGCCTTTCTTGCTTCAGGCGTTAACATTCGGGGTGAATTTGGATCTGATGGACCTTTTAGGATATCAAATAAAGGTCCCAACTCTCCTGTTGGTATACCTAGATAAGGCCTTATACAATTTATGTCTCCTAATAACTTTTGAAAGTCAATAAGTGATTTGAGTTGATCTACTCGTATTTGAATTTTTGGTGGACGGACCATGGTTGAGGATAATAGAACTCCTAAATAATTAATTGGAAAATTTAATTGTACTTTATCTATTGCTATCTCTAGATTATAATTTTTTAATAAGTTTGTAAGTGTGGCATAACATTCTAGCAATGTGTTTTTATCTTTGTGTGCTAATAATACATCATCCATATAGTGAAATATTTGTAGTTCAGGATTTTGATTTCTAAGTGGCTGGATTACTTTGTTAACATAAATTTGACACATAGTTGGGCTGTTAGCCATCCCTTGAGGGAGTACTTTCCATTCATATCTCTGATCAGGACCTTCATGATTCAGTGCAGGGATAGTAAATGCAAAACGTGGACTATCCTCAGGATGAATTGGAATTGAAAAAAAACAATCTTTAATATCTATAACTAAAACATACCAGGTTTTTGGCAAAGCAGGCAATTGAGGAATCCCTGATTGAGCAGGTCCCATAATAACCATCTCATTATTAATGGCTCTTAAATCTTGCAATAATCTCCATTTACCAGATTTCTTTTTGATGACAAAAATGGGAGTATTATGGGGAGATACAGAAGGTTGTATATGTCCTTCCGCTAATTGTTGTTTGACAGGTCATGGGCTGCTTGTATCTTTTCTTTAGTCAGGGGCCACTGAGGAACCCATACTGGTCTTTCTGATTTCCAAGTAATTTTTATTGTCTCAGTGGCCCTTTCTGAAAATCCAACCCATGTCTGTCTGTTCCTTGATCTATTTGTATTGGTGCTGCTATACCTTGTTCTTGTTTTTCTAATCTTTTTCCTTTCCTAAAATCTTGTCTAGCCATAATAGTGGGTGCATTTTGATTGATGTTATTTGTTAATGTCAAACCTAATTGATCTAGGACATCTCGTCCCCATAAATTTACGGGAAGATGATCCAATACATATGGCTGTATAGTTCCTTCACATCCTTCAGGGTCCTTCCAATCTAATACCATTGCACTTCTATGGGGATTAGTCACCACTCCTAGGCCTTGAAGTGTTTTAGTGGCTTGTTGTAATGGCCAATGTTTTGGCCACTCTTGACGAGAGATGATGCTAAGGTCTGCGCCTGTATCCAGTAGTCCATTAAATTCATGTCCTTGAATATTTAGTTTTAGCATGGGGCGAGAATCTAAATTTAAAGAAAGCATAGCCCAATCTACACCTGTGGAGCCTAATCCCTTGGAACCTCTTTCTACAGCACAACTGTGCTGGGAGCCATTAGCCAAGTAGGTATGACAACTTCCTTGCCAGCATACCCCATGTTGCAGTGACATTGAATGTAGGTGACCTTGCTCAAGGACCAGGGCGGATTAGGGTGTTCCTGGTTTAGGGTAATCGGGTTTAGGGCGTTCCAGGTTTAAGATTATTCCTGCTAGGAATAGGGCGTATCCTGCTGCCTGAGTTCCCCTTGAATTCTCACGGGATTCAGACAGTATATTTGGGGAGATAGAAGCCCAGTGGATGTGGATTTGGGCAGAGAACGTGGATTTCCCCAGAACGTGATTGTAGACGGCTGGTGTGAGTTCGGAAATAAAGAGTTGCTGTTTGAATCTACAAGCTGTGTGGTGGCTCATGATTGTGTGCCCAGCCAGACTGCGGCATTTGTGCCCAGCCAGACTGTGGCATAACTGGAAAATTTATCATGTAGGCTGGGTATTATTAGTAATTGTGCTATTCTATCTCCTGGTGAAATTACTGATATACCCTTTGGAGAACTGGCTATAATTTTTATTTCACCTTCATAATTGGGATCAATTACCCCAGGACTTATCATAAGTCCTTTTAGAGTAGAAGAGCTGCGTCCCAATAATAAGCCTACTGTTCCCTTGGGAAGAGGTCCTTTTACCCCTGTGGGAATGATTTGAACTCCCATTTCTGGAGTTAGTACTGCTCTGGCGGAGGCGCAGATGTCCAACCCTCCGCTCCCTCTGGTTTGTCTGATGAGGGATCTGATGGACAATGTGTCCTGGGCACTGACCTGACGGGGTTGCTGGGTTCCTCCAGTGCTCCGTATATTTGTGGTTTGGGGCCCCGGAGCATTGGGCCCCCCTGTCCATTTTTTGGCAATGGAGCCTGATGCCTTTCTCCATGATATCGTGGATAAACACCTGGTCCTTGTTCGTTTTTTGATAATGGAGTACCCTGTATGGTGGTTTGAGAACTGCATTCATTAGCCCAATGTCTCCCTCCACGGCATCGTGGGCAAATACCTGGTATTCTACTCCTTTGATACCTAGTTTTGTTAAACCCTCCTCCTATGGGGCAATTCCTTTTAAAATGTCCTGTTTGTTCACAATTGTAGCATGTTCTTGGCCTGGCATCTAAAGCCTGTTTTACTGCAGCTGCCACAATTTGCCCTTGTTCATTAATGTCTCTGGCATCTAAAGCCTGTTTTACTGCAGCTGCCACGACTTGCTCTTGTTCATTAATATCTCTACATAATTTAATATATGTGTTTAAATCTTCATGTTTCCATGGTCTAATGATATCTCTGCACCAACGATTTGCTTGCTCATAAGCCAGGTGTTTTAGTAATGGCATTGCTTGTTCTGTATTCCCAAAAACTCTGGTAGCTGTTTGAATAAGCCTATCTACAAATTCAGCATAAGGTTCATTAGCTCCTTGTATTACCTTAGATAATTGACCTTGTAAACCTCCATGTCCTTGTAAAGTCTTCCATGCCTTAATTGCATCTACAGCAATTTGTGCATATACACCAGGATCATACGCAATTTTGCTGCTGCTGATCCTCATAAGTCCCTTTCCTAACAACATATCTAGATTTCTCTGAGGATAACCAGCTGCTGCATTTCGCCTAGCCATCTCCTTGCAAAATTCCTCATTGGCAACCTTCCATAACAGGTATTGTCCTCCATTTAGCACAGCTTTACACATATTAGCCCAATCTGCTGGCGTCATGTTCAAGTTGTTAATGGATTCGACCATGCTTACAGTGAAGGGTGCTTGAGGACCATAGGTTGTTACAGCCTCTTTTAGCTGCTTCACTGTTTTGAAATTTAAAACATGGTAAACTCGCTGCCCTCCTGCCTCAAATACAGGGCATGTTAATATTTGAGATCTTGTCTCAGGATCCCAACTGCGGGGGTTGGGGACTTCCCAGCATATGGAGGTGGCCTTGTTAGTTGGACGCTCACGTCCTCTGGTGATAGAAAGGTGTTAGTAGCAGTCTCCTGTTGTAACTTTCCCCCTGATGGCTTTTTCTGTTTTACACTTTCTTTCTCTGTCTGACTAGCTTGAGAGGCCTTCTCTTTTACTTGAATCTTTTCCTCTGTCTGACTAACTTGAGAGACCTTCTCTTTTACTTGAATCATTTCCTCTGTCTGACTAACTTGAGAGACCTTCTCTTTTACTTGAATCAATATGTCTTCTCCTTCCTCTACCATTGTCTGAACTGAAGGCTTTGGACTAAGCAAACAAGAAACGAACGTTCACAATGGCAATGTGCCAACTGGCAGAGTCCCTGGGCTTTTCTTTTCTATTCTTTTTAAATCTTCACCATGATGGTTCCATTGTGATATATTTAACAACTCCTCCTTAAAAAGCCATGGGCTACATTTTTGTATTGTATGCCCTGACTGTTCTTGATTTTACTGAGATGCCTCCTTCCTCTAACGGTTTACTTAACACTCTTTCAGTTTGTTTTTTACTAATTTCTGATCCTGTATTTCTACTATAATACAACCCAACAAGATGATGCCAAACAAAACTGAGACAGAATGAAATAAAAAGGGAACAACAAAAAGTCATTATAGCCTTTCTATCCTCCTGACATGTGCATCCGTCCTCTCTCCCTATCCGTTCCTCAGACGTAAATAGTTTTTCCTCAGATGTGAGCGGTTTTTCTTCCATCTCACTCATCTCCAGGGACAGGCAACTTAAAACAAAAGTGAAGCAAAATAAAAGAGGAATCTTAAAATGGCTACCCATCCTCTCGCCCTGCCCTCAGGGGCGAGCAGTTTCACTTACCCTCAGTTGCTCCCCATGCGAGCCACCAAACGCCGCAGTCTGGCTGGGCACAATCAGGAGCCACTTGTCAAAAGAAACTAACTTTATTTTTAGAACCTCACACGCCAAACAAAACAGCCTCTCAGGAAAAACCCTCAGAGCCTCAACTGCCACCACCGGCTTCCCACAAGCCTCTCTCTCCAACACAAGCTTCTCTCCACCTCCCACAATCCTCCTGCTCTTGAGGCCAATTGGCTGGTCACGTGGGCAGAGCCAAAAAAGTCCCCCGATGAGCAGCTCCATGGTCTGAAAGGGCAGGGAAACAGCCCAATGAGCATCACCGCAGAGGAGCCAATCAGCTAGATGTTGCTGGGGCCGCTGTGAGCCAATCATCAGGCGGCAGCTGGAAGTTTGCTGGGACCCCTTCAGCTGTGGCTCTCAACACTGCTGTCATGTATAACAAATTAGAATAATAAATAAATAAGATTATCTATAGTAATCATTGGTTTGAAAGACGTATTTCCATTTTTTCTTACATTAATATATACTTTAATTAAGTAAGATAACATCTACTATTTGTGGTGAGCCGCTTCTGCCGTTTCTGCAGATTAGGGTCGCCATTACAAGATGACGCTGGCTCCGCTATGGTCTGTGACAAACAACTTCTTATCTGGGAAAGTTGGCACATGATTTTACATCACCCTGTGAGAAAGCTCCACGCGGCAGCTTTGCATTGGGGCTTGGGATGCTTTATTAAGGCTGGGAGGGGCATCTGAGAGAGAGAAGAAGAAATATCCAGGGCCTGAATAAACTGTTGAAAGAAGATTCTCGAGTTGCGTCTTCCTTGCGGGCAAGGGGTCGCGACAAGTGGTGCCGAAACCCGGGAACCAGAACTTTCAACAGTCAGGGGTGGTGCACCGGTTAGTCCCAGGTAAGTGGGATCCGCGATCAAAGCGGGGTTAGTCCCAGGTAAGTGGGATCCGTGATCAAAGCGGGGTTATTCCCTAGTAAGTGGGATCCGCGACCAAAGCGGGACAGCTCCTCTGTAATGAAAGAGAGAGCCTTACATTTTATTGCAGCTGCACTGTGTACTTTCGCTCCTACTTTCACTTTCTTTCTTTTGTGCTTTCTTTGTTGTTGTGTCATGGGTGCCGCATCTTCAAGTCCTCTTCTCCTGGCCCTAGATGGCCTGTTACGTTCCAAGGGACTGGAAGTGAAACATAGTACTTTACAGAGATTTTTACAGAAGATAGATATCGCTGCACCGTGGTTTGCATTTTCGGGCAGCCTTACTGTGCCTAGTTGGGATAAATTAGGCAAAGATCTTGACTTTGCTTCTGAGCAGGGCATATTAGAGGGTGGGGTGATACCCCTTTGGAAAATGGTCCGTAGTTGCCTTACAGATGACAGATGTCAGGAAGCACTTACTAAAGGACAGGAGGTTTTAGAGCGATTGCATGAGGAAAAATCGGAGACGGCAGAAAGTGAAGTGACTCGGGAGGATGGGAGTGTGCGGAGCATGAGACGGGGGAGGAAACGGTTGTATCCAGATCTCAGTACGCTGCGTACACCCCCATGCGAAAGTGGGTCAGAGGAGGAGGAGGAGGAGGAGGAAGAGCTCGGGAGGCTGTCTCGTCAGCTAGGGAGTTTAGCTATAGGAGAAGGGAACACAGATAAACAAGGGCTCAAGAAAAGCGATCCCCCGGATCCACCGCCGGATGGCGGGGGCGTTTCGGGAAGAGCTTTCCATGCCCAAACATGGAGGGCTGTTCACGCTGAGATGGGTCTTGCTTATCCAGTTTTTCAGGATGACAACAGGGGAAGAGTCCATGAACCCTTAGATTTTAAAATTGTGAAGACCCTGGCGGAGTCTGTACGCACTTATGGGGTGGATGCCGCCTTCACACTGACTCAGGTGGAAAATCTGTCTAGATACTGTATGACTCCCTCTGATTGGGCTAGCCTTGTTCGGGCTTGCGTTTCCCCGGGTAAATATTTGGACTGGAGAGCATTCGTGCTAGAGGGCGCAATAGAGCAGGCCGCCCAAAACCATGCAGCGGGACACCCCCATTGGGACAAGGATATGCTCTTGGGACAGGGTAGATTTGCAAATCAACAGACAGGATTTCCTCTTGAGGCATATGATCAAATTAACAACATTTGCATTCGGGCATGGAAGTCGCTTCCAAATAGAGGAGAGGTGTCTGGCAATTTGACCAAGATTCTACAAGGCCCTACAGAACCTTTTTCAGATTTTGTAGCAAGGATGGTGGATGCCACTGGAAAGATTTTTGGGGATCCTGATAGAGCCATGCCCCTTATCAAGCAATTGGTCTTTGAGCAATGCACCAAGGAATGTAAAGCGGCAATCACTCCTTATAAAAATAAGGGCATAGAAGCATGGATGAAAGTGTGTAGAGAGATTGGAGGACCTTTAACTAATGCAGGTCTTGCAGCTGCTGTCCTTCGGGTGGCAAAAGGGGGCAATCCTGGTGCCGGAACATGCTTCCATTGTGGTCAGTCCGGTCATTTCAGACGTGAATGTCCTAAAAAAGATAATTTTACTGGACCCCCTCACGGTGGCCCTTCCAATGGCTTTCGTCAACCAGGGCTGTGTCCAAAATGTAAAAAAGGGAAGCATTGGGCAAAAGAGTGTAGATCAGTGAGGGACATCCATGGACAGCCTATTTCAGCTGGGCCAAAAAACGGCCGAAGGGGCCCCCGACCCCAGGGCCCACAAATATATGGGGCAATGGAGAATGTCACACCCAAACCCGAGACATGGCCATCTCTACGCCATCCCATGAGACGCGGAGAGCCACTACAGGTGCCGCGGGATTGGACCTCTGTTCCACCTCCAGACTCGTATTAACACCTAAGATGGGAGTCCAATTGGTGGAAACTGAGTTCAAAGGGCCTTTACCGCCTGGCACTGTAGGTTTGCTAATTGGACGTACATCCTCTACTTTACAAGGTCTTCGTGTCTTTCCTGGAGTCATTAGCCCTGATACTGTAGGGACAATAAAAGTTATGGTGGAAGCTCCAAGGGGCATTGTATCTATTTCCCCAGGAGACCGGATTGCCCAATTGCTACTTCTACCCAGTCTGCATACCCGCTTTCCTGCTGATTCCTTTTCAAGGACAAGTGATGAGATTGGAGTTACTGGAGGGAATTCTGTTTATTTGTCCTTAGATATGAATGACCGTCCTACTTTAAACTAAACCATAGAAGGCAAATCAATTTTGGGATTGCTCGATACTGGAGCAGATCGTAGTATAATTGCACAAAAGGACTGGTCAAAGGGGTGGCCGGTGCAGCTCTCAGATCAATCACTGAGAGGTTTGGGATATGCCCAAGCCCCTCAAATCAGCTGTAGACATCTATCTTGGAAGGACCCAGAAGGACACAATGGCACTTTTCAGCCTTATGTACTTGATTTACCTATCTCTTTATGGGGTCGTGATCTGATGAAAGACATGGGGTTCACTCTTAGTAATGACTATTCCCCGGTGTCTCAACAGATTATGCAAAATATGGGGTATAGGCCAGGTCTAGGACTAGGAAAACATCTACAGGGGCATAGGCATCCTGTGCAAGGTCATCAAAAGCTTAACAGATTTGGTCTGGGTTTTTCCTAGGGGCCACTGGGGCTCAAATACCCATAACATGGCTCACCGAGGAGCCTGTTTGGGTGCCTCAGTGGCCTCTTCCCTCGGTTAAATTGGCAGCAGCCCATAATTTAATCAAAGAACAACTGGACTTGGGTCACATCCAACCTTCTACTTCTCCATGGAATACTCCCATATTTGTTATTAGGAAAAAATCAGGAAAGTGGCGCCTACTGCATGATTTACGAGCAGTTAATGCTCAAATGCAACTTATGGGGCCCATTCAAAGAGGGCTGCCTCTGCTCTCCTCTATTCCTCAGGGCTGGCATATTATTGCTATTGACATTAAAGACTGTTTCTTTTCTATTCCTTTGCATCCTAAAGACTCACAACGTTTTGCTTTCACCCTTCCCTCGTGTAACCACGAGGAGCCAGATCTTAGGTTTGAGTGGGTAGTGTTGCCGCAGGGAATGGCTAATAGTCCCACGATGTGCCAGATGTATGTGGGGAAGGCACTCGCACCTCTCAGACATAAGTATTCCTCCATCAAGATCATTCATTATATGGATGATGTGTTATTGGCCGCTAAGTTAGAGCAGACAGTTAATGAGGCCTATAAAGACTTAGTAAAGCTGTTAGCTCAATATGGGCTACATATCGCACCTGAAAAGGTTCAAACGGGGAATTCTATTGAGTATTTGGGAGCAATCATTGGGCATGACAAATTGAAACCACAAAAAATCACCATAAGAACTCAGGATCTCCAAACTCTGAATGATTTTCAAAAACTGCTGGGAGATATTAATTGGATAAGGGGATATTTACATATTCCTAATGGTGTGCTCCAGCCTTTGTATGCTACCCTTAAGGGTGATCCAGATCTTGCTTCTCCTCGTAGCCTCACCAAAGAGGCTAGAGCGGCCCTTATAACAGTAGAAGAAGCTATACAACATGCTACTCTATGCAGGCTCCAAAGTGATAAACCTTTCCAGTTATGTGTGCTTGCCACTATGCGGCAGCCTACTGGAGTACTGTGGCAAGATGGGCCTTTACTATGGATCCACCCACATATATCCCCAGGAAAATCTTTAGAATACTATCCTGATGCTGTTGCAGCGTTAGCACTTAAAGGGATCCGCCAAAGCATTCAATTTTTCGGACAATCACCTTCTTCTCTTATTATACCCTATACTAAGGCTCAACTTAATGTTTTGTGCGCTACTCTAGACAGCTGGGCTATTCTATGTTGCTCGTTTCAAGGGGATATTGATAATCATTACCCTTCCCATCCATTACTCCATTTTGTTAAAGAACATCCCATCATTTTCCCTAAGGTAACTTCACCCAATCCAATTCCGGGGGCTGTTAATATTTTCACTGATGGTTCCAAGTCTGGAATGGGAGCTTATGTAATTAATGATTCTCCCCCTGTTCAGCATCAATTTGCTCCTGGTAATCCACAATGGGTTGAACTGCAAATTGTTATTGAGGTTTTTAAACAGTGTTCTTTTCCTTTTAATCTTACCTCAGACTCCATTTATGTGGTACAAGCACTCAAAGTCCTGGAGGCCGTGGGAGCTATTAGTAATGCCCATAATGTATCTGCTTACTTTAATCAGCTTCAACAACTTATCTGTAGCCGCACTGCTCCTTTTTATCCAATGCACATACGGGCTCACACCTCTCTTCCTGGTCCGTTATCACAGGGTAATGCCTGTGCAGACTCAGCCACTAGAGGCCAGTTGATATGCTTGGCTTCCTCCTTAGAGGGGGCTAAATTATTTCACCAGAATTTCCATGTTAATGCTTTAACGCTGCGCAGGCGTTTTTCCATTTCAAGAGCGGATGCTCGTCAGATAGTATTACAATGTCCCCATTGTGTCACATTTCTTCATCCCACTACTTATGGAGTGAACCCACGGGGATTGAAGCCATTGGTTGTCTGGCAAATGGATGTGACGCACATACCTGACTTTGGTAACCTCAAGTATGTACATGTTTCTGTTGATACGTGCTCTGGAGTTATTCATGCCTCTGCTTTGTCGGGAGAGAAGGCACGTAATGTTATTACTCATTGCCTAGAAGCATGGGCAGCATGGGGTGCTCCTGCATCCCTTAAGACTGATAATAGACCTGCTTATACTGGCAGACAATTTACATCCTTTTGTTCTACCATGGGAGTGCAACTTACTCATGGTCTGCCTTACAATCCTCAAGGACAAGGCATTGTTGAGCGTGCTCATCGCACCTTAAAGGAAACTTTACAAAAACAAAAAGGGGGAATAGGAGCTGAACACACTCCTAAAGAACGCCTGTCCTTAGCTCTCTTTACCATTAATTTTTTGAATTTGGATATTCATGGTCACTCTGTGGCCGATAGACATGTGTCCCCTCAGCCCTCTGTGATTGGCTATGTTAAGTGGAAGGATGTTCTTACAGGCCAATGGAACGGCCCCGACCCCGTGCTGACATGGGCACGAGGATCTGTATGTGTTTTTCCCCAGGATCGCACGGAGCCGTTGTGGGTCCCTGAACGCCTGACAAGAAGAGTCTTGACATCAACCGACCAGCAACAAGAGATACCACAGCAACCCTGTGATGAGGATCTTCACTCTGCTACGTGCTCTGGTTCTGGTGCTGGTGCCGATGGCACAGACGACACCAATGCAGTGGTGGGCAGTGGCACGGGTTTGGCCAATGCCGATGCCGGTTCATGGTAGTTCTAGTGTCCTCCCCACTCTTTTCTCTACCTCATGTGAGATGTCTGCTCCCTATGCCTCTCCTAGAGGGGACGTGGAGAGCATTTTTAATCAATCTCAGGTTAATCTCACAGGAGTTTTTTGTTTCAGCCTTGGAAACGCTAATTGCATCAGCTTTAAGACCAAAAATTTGACTAATTGGGAGGACCCATTGCGGTCCAATCAGGTCTCAGGGAGTATTATTAATGCCGTACTGAGCCAAGTAGTTTCAGGGAAGCAATCAGGTTCAGGGACCCCTGTAAATAGCTCTGCTTTAAACATAACTACCTTGGCTATGATCTCCAAGGTACTAATCCCAGTGCCTCCTTCTTCTAATAGTACTTACAATGCCACTCATTTCAAGGCCTCTCCTTACTGTACCCCTAATCTTGGTTTCCCCCCAACATTTACGCCTTGTCAGGATCATTCTTGGGAGAGACTTCAGGTTGCTAAGGGTTTCTCCTTTTCCCCCTCTCTTAAGAGGTATGTTTATAACTTTAACCATAGTGCCAACTCCTCTACAGCAGTAGGTTGGTCCTGGTTTCAATGGCTGATTTCCAATGAGAAGGGGGCTTCAGCTGATATTTCTGCATTGGCTCAATTGCTGGGAGTCAGAAGTTGGCTGGCTAATGTTTCTGGTACTGTTAGGGGGAGTGAACAAGGTAATAGACTTACATCTGTTTCGTTCAACTCTTTGCTATATAATGCCACATTGCCCCCTGCAATGGTCTGCGTCCAATCCCCATTCTTGCTCCTTTTGGCTAATGACACCTCATCAGGGATGCTGGATTGTTCTAGTGTTACCTGTCTCTTATCTGAGTGTTGGAATGGTTCTTGGACTGTAGCAGTGGTTATGAAAATTCCAACCTTTGTCCCAATCCCAGTCACTGCGGACCCACATAAATTCCCCATTGTTGAACTACTTAGAGTCCGCAGGGATTTTGGAATTACGGCAGCTATAGTGACAGCTGTGGCAGTGTCTGCTGCTGCAGCGGTTACGGCCGGAGTGGCCATGGCCAGTCAAGTACAAACTGCTGCCACCATTAATCAAGTTGTTCAACAAACTTCCACCATACTTGAGTCCCAAAATTCAATTAATCAACATATTTTGTCAGGGATTTTAGCTGCCAACCAAAGAATAGATTTACTCCAAGCTCAGGTAGAAGAATTGGCCGACTTGGTGCTTTTGGGTTGTGTTGACCAACGTGCACATTTATGCATAACCTCTGTCAGATTTAATGATTCCAGGAATGCCTCCCGCATCATTGGTGAATATTTGGCTGGAAATTGGTCCATGGCAGCAGAAAACTTGATCCAGTCTCAACTAACTCAGATTGCTGTTTTGAACAGTACCCGTGTTGAACCAGTGACTTTGGGTCAATTCACCGATTGGATATCTTCTGCTTTTTCCTTCTTCAAAGAATGGGTGGGAGTAGGCATTTTTGGTGCAATGTGTTGCTTCAGTGTTGTACTTTGTTTGTGGCTTCTCTGTCGCCTTAAAACTCGCCATGCACAAGAAAAGGCTATGATCATACAAGCTCTTGCAGCTTTAGAAAATGGCAACTCGCCTCAAGTCTGGCTTGCGCATCTTAAGCAGTAAACCTTTGTCATGGTCGTTACACCCCAAGTTATTATAACATTGCACTGGGATCGACATGACTTTCCTTGTTATTCTCTTAGTGTTGGAAAGCCCTTGCACTCTGCCGGTCTTACTGCCATTGCACGCAGATGGGTTTCCACACTAGTGCTTTTCTATCGCCTTAAAGTCCGTGCCTTTCTTTCAGGGTGCTGTCAACTTGTTTGTCCTTATAAACAGCCACAGTTCAGCCTCAGCTATCCCCCTTCGTTCACCATCGTCACGATACAGGATGCGAGGCAAGGCACTGCACTTGAGTGATCCTTGACGAGGACCTCAAGGAGAGCATGTCCTATTGCATGCGGGTTAGACGCGTCCACGCCCCGCCCCACGAAAAAAGGCGTCGGCTGATATGGCCTCAGATCTGGGGAAGGGCCCTCCTTAGGACTGAGCCATACTATGCAGCCACTTCTGCACAGTGGGATAGGACCTCTACTCTCGCCTGTATTGTTTTAAGAAAACAGAAAGGGGGAACTGTGGTGAGCCGCTTCTGCCGTTTCTGCAGATTATGGTCGCCATTACAAGATGACGCTGGCTCCGCTGTGGTCTGTGACAAACAACTTCTTATCTGGGAAAGTTGGCACATGATTTTACATCACCCTGTGAGAAAGCTCCACGCGGCAGCTTTGCATTGGGGCTTGGGATGCTTTATTAAGGCTGGGAGGGGCATCCGAGAGAGAGAAGAAGAAATATCCAGGGCCTGAATAAACTGTTGAAAGAAGATTCTCGAGTTGCGTCTTCCTTGCGGGCAAGGGGTCGCGACAACTATTGTTACTTTTTGCTCCTCTCAATAATTCAGAGTACAGATCTTTTCCTCTTTATGAGTGGGCATCATCTTTATTATTAATCATTGTAGTGAATTCTGTCACTTTAATATATCATAATTTATCTGACTAATTAACTAGTTGAAGGTTGTATTATTTCTCGTTGAGTTTTATAAATTTTCCCTATGCAGCATTCTTGTAAACAGTTTTGTGTTCTTTGTATTTCTGTGCAACCATCCTGAGGATGGCTGATTATATTTTATCAGAATGATTGCATAGAAATATAAAACCCTGCCCTAGTACTTCTTCCCATCAAAATTCTATTCTGTGCAAAGTAGGGTGTATATTCCTCTAATCCCAGTGACTTGAGAGGCTAAAGCAGCAGGTTGCAAGTTCAAAGCCTGCCCAGGCAACTTAGACCCTGTCTAAAAAAAAAAAAAGAAAGAAAGAAAGAAAAAGAAAGAAAGGACAAAGGACAGGGTATGTTGTTTAGTGGTAAAGTGTCTCTGGGTTCAGTGCCCAATAACGCGCCCCCCGCAAAAAAAATTCTGTCTACCCAAACCCTAGATCACATTCCCTTATCGCACAAAGTTTTTTTTTTTTTAAATATATATATATATATATATATATATATATATATATATATATATATATATATATATATATAGTTTTCGGTGGACACAACGACTTTGTTTGTATGTGGTGCTGAGGATCGAACCCGGGCCGCACGCATGCCAGGCAAGCTCACTACCACTTGAGCCACATCCCCAGCCCCTTGTACAAAGTTTTTAAAACCTCCATCAACTAATGTAATCATAATATAATCAATGTAATCGTAAGCATTACATTCTCTGGCCTCCCAAAAAATGTTTCTCATTTCCTCTCTTATTTTTTGGAGTTCTGAAAATGGAACCCAGGGCCCCACACATGCACTCTACCACTGAGCTGCATCCCCAGCCTTTCTCTAATGTATTTTTCTGTAATATTCTTAATATTCCATTATTAGTTTTTTTCATTGTGAGATAACATTCACACTCCTCAGGAGATTATTCTTCAGTATCAAGCTCTGATGGTCACCTCTGCTCCAGTCTCATTACTCATTCCTGACTCATCCTTCTTCCTTTTATTTGGTTATAATAAATCCCTGGCTTTTTACCAGCATCCTCTTTCCTCCTTTAAATATGTTGAAACCTCTGCACCACATAATTTGATTTACAAAATTGATTTCTCTTTCCTCCCCCTTTCTCTCATTTCTAAATTCCTAGTAAAATGTGGAAAAAAACCAGCAAGTAAACATGCATTTTTTTCTAAGAAGGTATAAATCAGGATCTGAGGGCAACAAGTTATAGCAGAAATAGGTTTGGTTTTACAGCTATGAAAAGCTAGTTTCTAGGGCTGTAGCTGTGGCTCAGTGGCAGAGCGCTTGCCTACCATGCATGAGGCACTGGGTTCAATCCTCAGTACCATATAAAAATAAAATATTGTGTCCGTGTGTGTGTGTATATATATATATATATATATATATATATATATATATATATATTTATTTATTTATTTATTTTTAAAGCTAGATCTAATCCCACCTCAACAGTCTGTACAGGGCCATACAGAAATACATTAAACATCACCGGTGTGGGAGGCAGTGAGAAAAATCTAGAATATGGGGAATTTTTGAACAATAGATACAAGGTTTATATTCAATATCAGATTCAATAAATAAAACTGCACAGTATAGACAAATGCATGGCAGATGAAGGAGAGGTAACTATGTTAGGTAAAAAGAAACAAAGTATATGTCAGCCAAAGACTGCATGTGCAATTTGTTTAGATCCTAACTTGAATTTCTCTGGTGCATGTAGGAACCTCAGGATTTCTAGAACAAGCAGGAGGAAAAAGGGGCACTGAAGCCTGTGCCAGTTGTAACCTATGGTGTGTGATATGGGAGACATCCACTATGTTCTACATTCCCTTACAATCCCCAGTGTTTATGTTGGTGGCAAGCATGGGTGTGGAAGGAAGGTGGGACTAGGAAGAGAAGAAAAAATTAGTTCTTTTTAAAAACTTTATTATTGCAAAGTATAATGTAGATTCAGAAAACTACACAGTGTAGACATAGCTTAATGATTTTCAAGACACTTCCCTCGCAGTGATAATAATCATATTTAACATGAGTCTGAGTGCTATTAGCCAATCTAATTTCTCATTACACCTTTTTCCTTCCTTAGCTTTGTCTTCTCTGAATTCAGCCTGTCTCCAAGAAAAGGGAGAGTACAGCTAATGATAGAAGAAAGAATTGTGGAACTGAATAATGGTTGTAATTATAAGTCATGGCAGAGGTTATTGTAGTTTTTCTCTCTCCTTGAAGATTATAGTCATTTTTATCCCAGGCCATAAATATTAGGTTTTCTTGTCCTGAAATGTTCTTTTCTAAGTCCCATCCAGGAGCCTGGACCAAGCTACTCCCTTCCAGTATGAGTCCCACGGGAGTGTTGTGGTTCAGAGCCTCCATGTATACTGCTGTCCTGTTACACCAATATTCACATGTCCATTTAGTAAATCAATCAGCATCTCCTGTGTTCTCAGTCTTATAATGGAAGTACTTTTTAAAAAAATATTTATTTTTAGTTTTAGGTGGATACAATATTTTTATTTTATTTTTATGTGGTGCTGAGGATTGAACCCAGTGCCTCCCGCGTGCTAGGCAATCGCTCTACCACTTGAACCACAACCCCAGCCCCGGGAGTACTTTCTTTAAGGAACTGTTGTGTCACCCCTCATCAGATTTGGGGTTTAGTGAAATATATATGATGCTCTTCATAAGTAGTATATGGCTTTGTTCTTTCAGGGAGTGGTGACGTTCAGGAATATGGCTGTAGACTTCTCTCAAGAGGAGTAGGAATATCTGAACTTGAAACAGAGGAACTTGTACAGAGATGAGACGTTGGAGAATAACAGCAATTTGATCTTTTTGGGTAAGAATATTTGCCCCCAGTAACTAAGAATCTGCTACCTCGAATGTTTCTGTCCTTGGCTATAGATATTCTGATTTTCTGACTGATTTTCCATTTCTGGTTCTGAGCAGAGAAGCTTGAATTTTGAAGAGTTGGAAATGAGCAGCTCCTTTGCATTTGCTGAAGTTTCATCTTCCCCATCTTTTAAATAATCTTGGCCCATTTCTTTGAGTTTTTTTCTTCTTTTTTTTACTAAGGATTTGGGTCTCAATTTTGGACATCTGTGGCATAATTAAGTCCTATTTCTTTTTTGTTTTGTTAACAGGACTGAGTCTTCCTAAACCAACTGTGATCTTTTTTTTTTCTTTTGGGAACAAGATAATGAAACCTGAATTGTTGAGAGAGAAGCACTAAAAGACCTGTACTCAGGTGGGTGAAAGAAATTCAGAGGGGATTAAGCTCTTGCATGAGCAGAACACCTGCTCAGTGAGATAGTAGGAGAAACTGTTCAGAATGTTCTTCAAATAAGGAGGTGTCTTTATTTTTTCCTCTATGATAAAGTGTTCTATCTGTAATTAATATATAATTTTTCCCTGTTCCTCTTTTGCTTTTCTTTATTTCTTCTTTAATTTTTTTTGTTGCAGATGGATACAATATATTTATTTTTATTTGTTTATTTTTATGTGGTGCTGGGGACCAAAGCCAGGGTCTTACACTTGGCAAGGCAAGCGCTGTACCACTGAGCTACAACCACAGCCCCCTTTTTTGCTTTTAGACTTTAATAGTTTCTCCATGTCTTAATGTATGTATCCTTTTCTCCTGAGCATTATTCTTATTTTAGTTAATTTTCTGATCTTCTATTCTCATTTTCTCTCCTTCTCTCCCTCCCCTCTCCTCTTCCCTCCTCCTTCTCATCCTCCTCCTCTTCTTCCTTTTCTTTAATTTTGATTTTGATTTTTTTTTTTTGTACCAGGGATTGAACCCAGGGGCGCTCAACCACTGAGCCACATCCCTAGCCCTATCTTATTTTTTTATTTTGAGGCAGGGTCTCACTAAGTCCTAGGGCCTCATAGGTTATAAAGTTGGCAATCCTCCTGCCTCAGCCTTCTGAGTTGTTGGGATTGCAGGTGTGTGCCACCATGCCTGGCTGTTTACATTTCTTTACTAGTTTCTCTTTAACATGAAATTCACTGTTCTTTTAAAAATCTGTCAAATCATGAATATGTTAATTTTTTATTATGGAAAAATAATCTGGCCCATGACCTGGGTAGAGGAGACGAACTGGGTTTAAAAGAGCTGGCAGCAATATTAAGCTAAGAAAGCAGTGAAATATCACACAGTACAGAGAGTAGTTTTTAAATCGAGGGCAGGACAGCTTTGCAACTTTAAGGGTCAGCTTCCATGCTGGAAAGAGCGCTGCAGAGAGAGTATGAGATCCCCCCCACTTTCCTTTATTTTAAAGGGGGGCCTCAGAGGGGGATAAGGTTTCAGGGGTGGAGCCTTGCTTCCTGATGTCTTGTGGTCAGCAGATTGACTGACATCTTGGGGAGTCACACTCAGGCGCTGTGTGGGATCTTAGGCAGAGCTAGAGTGGGAGGTGCACCTGCATCATGTGATCAGTCTGACAAGGAGCTCCTGGTGCCAGCCTAGCCCCTCAAGAGGCTACTAATGTGCAGTAGTTCACACACACAGCCCATGGAAGGCTCATGACAATAAAACACAATTTACCTCCTTAGTCTTTTTTTTTTTTTCACCAGGGATATTAAACCTAGGGCTCTTTACCACTGAGTCACATCCCCAACACTTTTTTATTTTTTATTTTGAGACAGGGTCTCACTAAGTTGCTTAGGGCCTTGCTAAGTTGCTGAGGCTAGCTTTGAACTCCCAAGCCACTGGGATTACAGGTGTGCGCCACCGCACCCAGCCCACCTTAGCCATTTTAAGGGTATTAATATTAACTGTATGCACATTGCTGTTCAAAAGATCTCTAGAACTTTCTTATCTTATAAAACTGAATTCTACACCCACTGAAAACTCTTTTCTCCCTCCCCTTCTACTAGAAACCACCATTTTATCTTCAGTTTCTAAGAGTTTGACTCTTTTAGTTACATATGTAGAATCATGCAGTATTTGTCTTTTTGTAATTGCTTACTGTCATGACCAGTTTCTACAGACTCAGTCTGAGACACAGTTAGATTCAAACAAATTCATGTTATTAATGCTCATCACACTTCAGACACACATCCTAATTCTAAGTCCTAACTGAGTCTATACCCAAGGGTTCCAGATGCTCACCTGTGATGTGTCTTAAGTCCAGATTGCTGGAACTTGATCCAGGCCAGAGAAGTCTGGTGCTGAGGGGACATAGAGATGGAGGTCTTTCTGTCCTGTTAGTCCTGCTGGGTCCAAAAGGCTGGGTTTTTAAGTCCTAGTTTGGTTGTGCTTGCAGCTGATAATTGGTTGAGTTCTGGGGTCTATGCCTGGGTGTAGACTCTTACATCACTATCTTAAGTCAGATATCTAAGTTCTGCAGTTAGGTATCTAAAGTTTTGCAGCTTACATGACATCACGGACATAATGCTTACAGTCTTTATGTAACACACACATTAATTAATATACTCCACAGTCCATAATTCTATAACATTTTCTGGTACTCATATCAGGAACCTTATATTTTGGATATGAACTTGTTTTTTTGGATATCACTTGTTTTTCAGATTTTTCTTTACAGAATGATTTTTTTAAAGTCATAAAGTCATTTTTTTCAATAAGTTGTTTTGGTTGTCTTTTTTTTCATTAAAAAAATTTTTTTCAGTTGTTGATAGTCCTTTATTTATTTTACGTGGTGCTGAGAATCGAACCCAGTGCCTCACACATGCCATGCAAGTGCGCTACCACTGAGCCTCAGCCCCAGCCCTTTGGTTGTTTTTTTTTATGTGGTGCTAAGAATTGAACTGAGTGCCTCACATGTGCTAAGCAAGCACTGTACCACTAAGCCACAACCCCAGTCCCCAGAATGATCTTATTACATAATAGCCAAATGAGAACATTAGTAATGCTTCCTTTATTACTTTCATATCACTATTATGGTGACTAGAATAATGCCTTCTCCAAAGTTGTCCATGTCCTAGACCCTGTGAATATGATATATAACATGCCAAAAGGGACTTGAGGTTGCTAATCAAGTGACCTTGAGATGGAGAGATAACACTGGATTGTCCAAGTGAATGAATCCAGTCCTATCACATGAGTCATTAAAAACAGAGAACTTTTCTGACTGGTCAGAGGGAGATATGATTCTGGAAGGAAGAGTAAAGATGCATCCTTGCTGACTTTGAAGAGGAAATAAGGGAACCATGACCCAAGCACACTCTCTAGAAAATGGAAAGGTCAAGGAACCAATTCTCCCTTAGAGCCTCAATAAAGAAACACAAAACATGTTGATTTTTGCTCATTGACACCTTTGTTGGACTTCTGACCCGACCTACAGAACTATATATAAGATAGTAAATTTCATTGTTTAAGCCACTAAGACTGTAGTGATTTTGTTACCACAGCAACATTGGTATAAGTAAAATATAAACACATAAAATTATATATTATAAAATAAAAAATATATATATTTCACTCATCTAAGACAGCACTAATTATAAGATACACTGTTATTTATGTACTGCTAAAAAACACAACCAATTAAACTATAATATTCCATTGATTGTAGAATGCATACAATTTCAGGGAGGTTAAAATGAAAAAACATGAGTATTAGAATGAATTAAATATGGTAAAAATACAGCTCTAATATTTTCTCTTGTTTTTATTCTTTTGGGGGGTTATAAGAGCTTCTACCCATGCAGATAATGATTTAAGAAACTTAAATGAATAGCACACACTGCATCATAAGTCAGGACCACCATTTTGGGATTCTTTTGCTTTAACTCCATCTCCAACTGTTGTGACTCTCTGTGTCTCCATGAACACTGTCCATTTGTAAGAACGCAGACTGCTGGGTCTCCTCCTGCTTTTCATTCCTGTATTCCTACTCTACAGTATAGGCTCTTTACATTACTTCTTCCTCCTTTATTTTCTTACAGTAGTTTATTTTATAACATAAGGGTTCTAATAGTACAAAGAACTCTCCTACAAACTGTTTACCTGGGTTTTCTAGTTGCTACATTTGCTATCATTTTGTCTCTTGATCTCTCAGTGTCTGTGTATGTGTAATATATAGATAGGTGGACATAGGTATATATGACATATATTTAATATACATATATGTATAATTTTTAATAATTCAAGAATAAGTTGTAGAAACAGGTAAAGTCTTGTTTCCTTAAAGAAGGCTCTTTGTTACTGAGAGCACTCTGGGTATAGTTCAGAATGTCCTTGCTAGTAATGAAGGGACCTTTCTCATATCTTCATAGTAAGAACCTGATGGGGTTCTTGCACGTAAAACCTATAGAGGTGTGGGGGGTCTGCTAAGACTACAGCCCTCATGTATTTCTCACTCTCAAACTAGCCTCCACTCAACATCTAGCAATTTCTTAAATTTTTCTATGTAAGCTGGATGTGCTGGCGCACACCTGTAATCTCGGTGGCTCAGGAGGCTGAGATAGGATGATCATGAATTCAAAGCCAGTCTCAGAAAAAGTGAGATGCTAAGCAACTCAGTCTCTAAATAAAATATAAAATAGGGCTGGGGATGTGGCTCAGTGGTTGAATGCCCCTGAGTTCAATCCCCGGTACCAAAAAAAAAAAATTTTTTTTTCCATGTAAATGTTCCTAACAGTTTATGTTTCTATAAGCTTCTGTTCCTGGTAAATAGGTCTCAACTGTGACTCTCAAATTTGCCTGCTCTCCAGATTTTGGGGTGGGGGTTTGCCCTGCAATCAGTTCTTTAATGGATCCAGGAAAACTTCTTGTCAGTTATTCACCTTTTTCTTCTTGTAAGCACAGGAGTGACAACTTTCAAGTTCTTTTAATGTTGAAGCTATTTTTGTTCTCTCTTTTATGTATTTTGTGTTCATGTCTTTACTGGGCTTTTTGCTTTTTCTTATTGAATTGAAATTCCTTTTATAGTCTGGATATGAGTACTCTTGTCCTATAAATATATCAAAAATAGCTTTTTGTACTTTTTAGGTGCTTAGATTTATGATTTTTCTTGTTCTACCCATATTTTAAATTTTGATCTATTGTGACTTATATCATTTAAAATAGTATTTTCATCTTTACAAGTATAAGCATTACCTTATAAAATTTTCTAGTATTTTTATACTTTTCAACTTTTTATTTTGAAAAATTTAAACACAATCTTGATTTATATAATAAATAGTCTTTACATATTAAATTCTTTTGTGTGAAAATAAAAGCCAACAAGAACTCATTTCCCTTGAACTGGATCAAATTAAGATGTGTACAATGGCTCCCAAACCCTAAGCAATTTCTTTCTTATTTTTTATAATGAACTATTTTTTAATACATCTATTTATATATATATATATACTATATATATATATATATATATATATATATATATATATATATATATACACATATACGGATATATATGTTATTCACCTTAGTTGTCAATGGACCTTTATTTATATTTATATGTGGTGCTGAGGATCAAACCCAGTGTCTCACACATGCTAGGCAAGTATTCTACCACTGAACTATAACCACAGCTCCTCCTAATCAATTTCTTAATGCAACTAAAACACAGTACATTGCTTATTTAAGAGACAAGCTGTCATATTAGCATGAAAAGTGTGTAATATCCTGTCTCCTTTCTTTCTTTTTAACGATGTGGTGCTGAGGATCTAACCCTAACCCTCACACATGCTAGGCAAGTGCTGTACCACTGAGCCACAACCCCAGCCTCCTACCTCCTTTCTTATCACCAAAAAGTTAACTAGGTGGACTGAGGCCATGACTTAGTGGTAGAGCGTGCGCCTCACATTTATGAAGCACTGGGTTCGATCCTCAGCACCACATGGTGTCCATCTACAACTAAAAAAATAAAAATAAAAAAACTACTGTGCTGTCTTTCTGCCTTGTTGACACTTGGCACACTTAAAATAGTATCTACACATTAATCTGATGACTATTTGTATTTGAAGTGTATCTAGAGACATTCTCCATGTCATTTTGTTAATTTCCCCTGCCACCACGTAATTATTGGCTGGAAAATGTACTGGGAAATAATATGTTCTGTAAAGTTTTGGTAGTAAAAAGAATCAAGAGGAATTCTAATCCTTGGAAATTTTAACTAGCATATGTTCTATGATATATTCTTCCAAGGATACAACCTTTGCAACTCGCAGAGTTGAGATTTGAAATTAGATTTCTGTTTTTTTTTTTTTTTTTTTTGGTGGTGCTGGTGATCAAACCCAGGGCTTCACATTGGAGGCAAGCACTCTACCAATGAGCTATATCCTCAGTGTGTTTTAGTTCTTTTGATGTTCCCACTATACCACTCTGCATTTTATTCTCTCATGCCACCTGTTAGTTTCTTTTGCCTCAGGCTGCCAATGACTATAGTATTTGGTGAATCTACTTATTTCTCATTCTTGATCTGTATCATCACTTTTCAAGCAATGTATTTTATAGTTTCTACTCCAGACATTAAAACTACTTCGACATCATCTGCTCATATGAGGCTCCTCCTACAGCCTTCTAAATTTTCCCTAGGTTATTCCCCACTTTGGATTGTCTGTTGCTATCAGAGAACATGCATCATTCATCTTGTTAGAGTATTTCTGGCTCACTAGCCACCTGAGACACCCTTTTCCCCATTGGAGGGCATTCCTTAATCTCCCCACACCCATAAATTTATACATTCAGGATTACGCAAACCTTTAGTTATGTAATCTTGCCATAATACATGACATCTTTAAAAATATTGATGATTATAATTCTTAATTAGTTCCACTATTTTTTTTGTATCAGGGATTGAACCCAGGGGTGCTTAACCACTGAGCCACATTCCCAGCCTATTTTTATATTTTATTAGAGACAGGGTCTTGTTGAGTTGCTTAGGGCCTTGGTAAATTGCTGAGACCGGGTTTGAACTTTTGATTTTCTGGCCTCAGCCTCCAGAGTCATTGGAATTACAGGCATGTACCACCGTACCTGGCTTAGTTCTCCAATGTTTAAACTCCATGAAAGTTTCCTCTATTCCTATTTTAATTCCTTTTCTGAACCATTTACTACTCAGTAGTAAAATACTGAACATCTTTTCTTTAATATTTATTTTTTAGTTGTAATTGGACACAATACCTTTATTTTATTTATTTATTTTTATGTGGTACTGAGGATCAAACCCATGACCTTGCACATGCTAGGCAAGCACTCTACTTCTGAGCCACAACCCCAGCCCTTGAACACTTTTTTATGATACTATTTTGTTAGAAGCTGATTAAAACAATAGTGATTTAAGCAGACATAGTATCTTCCAATAGAAAACTTTCAGCCTAGTACAGAGTATGAGAAAATAAATACGCAAGGAGGAAAAAAATCAAAGGTAATGATTAGCCATATGGGCACTAGAATAAGAGTGGGTGTCATCTGACATGGTTTGAAAGCAGGAATTTTTAAAGTGCCTTTTGTATTATATTACAAATTATGCTACTGAGCCTGCCATACACAGATAGACAATATGTGATAGAATGGCAATGGTAATCTCTCTGATGTAGAGAAGCATGTTGTCTACTCTTGGAATGGAATTAAGTGAACGTGTAAAGCATGGGTTCAGTAAAATGTAGGACCACGTTGCTAGGTGACCCAACCCTTCAGTCAATGATAATTTACTCAAAAGTTATTCTCAGTGCAAAGGCCAACCTAACTTTGTTTTTTAATTTTTTTAATGTTAAATATTCTTTATTTAATATCATACATAAACCACACTAAAATGCCTTTCCATAAGGAAGCCAACCTAACTTTAGACAGCATCAGAGACCCTAGAGATTTTTCTTAAAGTCAAGGTCCACTCCTGTGTATTTTTATTCATTTGATCTGAAGTGATACTTTTATCTGAAGTGCCATCTGTATTTTTAACAAGTTTTTCATTAATTCTGATCTATAGCAACATTTTAGAAGCACTAAGTTCACTACGTCACCTTCTCTGTACACTCTCACCTTTCATGGTTATAGTAGAGCTTTCCAAACCATTCGTTTATCATAAGCATTGTGTTCATATTCCTATTTTAGAAATTTCATTTTCCAGGAACTGGAAAAAAATGTGTTTGCATTCTCCTTATTTTTCTGTAAAGTTCCAGAACCCATATAATGTAAAGTTCCAGCCCCAACAGAAGGAGTTTTCATCAAAGGATGATGCTCATAAAATAAAAGTCATCTCAGTGGAATGTAATGAAAAGACTTGCAAGTTATTGTGGGAGACCAACTGGCACATGACTGAGTTAACTCCCCTGCTGGGTGATGTGGCATCAGGCACCCATGCTGCTAGATTGCCCGGCTCTTCTAGGGTTCAAGTGACTGTGTCTTCGTGCCTGGGAGTGGCTTCCTACAGCCCCATGGGTGAAGCTAAAGCTATTCCTTTGTAATATAACCCCTTTCCCTGTTTAGGATAGAATGTTCCATGGAAGTGCCTTGTGTGTGTCCCCTTCTCTTACTGTGCCCTTGGGTGTGGCCTACCTAGATGTCAGTCAACCTGCTGACAGTGGACATCATGAAGATAGACTCAGCCCCCTGAAACCTGACCCCTTGCCTCATTTGAATAGCTTCTCCTCAATAAAAGGAGTCAATGCATGCTCTCTCTCTTCCTGCAGACCCTTAAGGTCAGAGGAGCCGTCACAGCGACCCCAAAGAAAAAGGTATTTGTGTCTCTTGTGGGGTTATTTTTCTCAGCCCAGTTAGCCCAGTTTCCCTGGAGGGACCCCTGAGCCTTTTAGTCGCAAGAACAGAAACCCGGTAAGTCATAGCTTTGAACATTCCATTTTCAGACAGAACAGGGAAATCAGAAAGAATATTTCAACCCTGTAACAATCATCCATGAAAATATGAAGAATCTTAGTCAACAGATGCCATATACTCCACATCAAATAAACATACTAAGCAAAAACCCCATGAATGCATAGAATGTGGGAAAGTCTTCAGTTACTACTCATTGCTTACTGACCATGGGAGAAGTCACACAGAAGAAAAACACTATGAATGTAAGGATTGTGGAAAGGATTTTAGCTGTTGCTCAAAGCTAACTGGATATCAGAGAATTCATAGTAGAGAAAAACTCTATGAATGTAATGAGTGTAGTAAAGCTTTCCAGCACTCCTCAAATCTTATTCATCATCAGAGAATCTACACTGGAGAAAAACCTTATGAATGTAAGCAATGTGGAAAGGCCTTCAGTCGTTCAGATAGTTCATACTGGAGAGAAACTCTATGAATGCAAGGAATGTAGAAAAACTTTCAGTCATTTGACATAAGAAAACCCATACTAAAGAAAAACACTATGAGTGTAATAAGTGTGGAAAAGCTTTTAGAAACAGCTCAATTTTTAAGGGACATCAGAGAGTTCATAGTGGAGAAAGACCCTATGAATGTAGTAAATGTGGGAAAGCCTTTCATCGCCACTCAGTTCTTACTCAACATCAGAGAATTCACACTGGAGAAAGACCACATGAATGTAACAATTGTAGGAAAACCTTCCATTAACACTCAAATCTTATTGACATAAGAAAATTCATTCCAGAGCAAAACTCTTTGAATGTGAGGGATGTGGGAAGACTTTTACTCGTGGTTCATGTCTTATTTGACATGAGAAAATGCATACTAGAGAAAGAAAAGCCCCAATATTGTAATGAATGTAGTTAATCCTTGGCTTCCAAGTCATCCTTTATGGGCCATTGATAAGAACTCTGTGAATATAGAAAATATAAGAATGACTTTAAATTTTTTTTCAGTTGTAGATCGACACAATATATTTTTATTTATATTTATGTGGTGCTGAGGATCAAACTTAGGGCCTCATGAATGTGAAACAAGCACTCTACCACTGAGCTCCAACCCCAGCCCTATAAGAATGTCTTTTGTTTTACTTTACACTTTGTGTTGGAGAATTCCTTCAGGAAAAAAGTTACATAAATGTATTATCTAATAAATTTTTATTTCTATGGATTATGTTATGTCAATAATTTATACTGTCATAAACCTACATTTATGTAATAAATATAGGTTATATTTATAATTTATATATTTATAATATATAAATATAATGGTCTTAGCTTAAGTTCATATTTTTATTCTACATTGGTTAATTTATAGTGGAGATAGGCTATTTAAAATATTTATTTATTTTTAGTTGTAGTTGGACACAATACTTTTATTTTATTTATTTATTTTTATGTGGTGTTGAGGATTGAACCCAGGGCTTTGCACATGCTAGGCAAGCGCTCTACTAGACACTGAGTCACAACCCCAGCTCAGTGTTGAGTTTTTAAAGTGAATACCATTCCACCCATAATATTTTTATGTGAATCTCAAAAGTCTTCTTTTTAACATGACCATATTACCAAAAAAAAAAAAAATAGCAGTTATTCTTAAGTCTTTGGTAGAAACATGTGTTCACTAAGGGACTTCCACAGATTTTTTTTCTTAGACCATCTTTTGGAGAGAGAAAGAGTTCAACTCACTAACTGCCCCACTCATTTTTTGTGACATGGGGATGTACCCAAGTCTTGCTCATACTAAGCAAACTATTTAATCACAGAGCTAAATACCCAGCCTTTGGCTCTATTTTTAAACTGAATCCCAGAGAGGTACAAAACTGGCCTGACAATACCCAGCATTCCCACATGAGGGCGTAGTTCCAATTCCTTCAAAACCCTTTCCTCGTCTGCTGAAAGTGAACATTTTCAATAGAGCATAGAACTTCCCACCATGGCCAGATAGACGTTCCTGGGGGAAGGGATAACTAAACTGGGTTTTGAAGACCATTTAGCCGTTCCCCACCCCTAACCTCATAAAGAGAGTGTTACTTCAAAATTTCCATACAAAAACTAGCGAAGAGTCAGAGACGGCTTAAGGTTTCATTTTCCTAGTGAAGACACATTATATTTTAATTTACAAGAAAATAAAAATAGCAATGTTTTCCTTAGGTGTTTTTAATAACGTTGCCTATGTTAACTGCCATTATTACCACGACGACGACAACTACCTATTGTAGTTCTACTTTAGTTGGGTGGAGGCTGACAGAAACTAACGGGAATTCAAGCCTCCCCTCCCTTCATCATAACTTCCGGACCCGACGCCCCGCCTTCTCCCCCCTGCTCCAGTGGTATCTCCCGGGCTGGACTGCTACCCTAGTTCCCAGGGGTGGTTTCTCCTATTAAAGGCTGTACCACTCACAGTAGGGGTTTGGCATATTCCCAATTTTCTGTCTCCGTGTTGCTGGGGGTTTTACCCAGGGGCAGATTCCCATTCTCGCCTCTCCATTTTCTCCCTGAATAGTTTCTTCATAAAGCGGATTGTTCCGTCTGTTTTCTCCCTTATTTCCCTGTGGTTTCTCCCAGGAATCCCTCCAAGTGGTTTGTCCTCGCTGGATTCCCTGTTCGCTGTAGCCCTGTGGCAACTAGCTTTTCTAAGTATAATGTAAAGTTCCAGAACCCATATCCGGTAACTTCCTCCTCCCGGAGGCCTATTCAGACAAAGGCGACAGTCCCGCGTTTTCTGTGACAGTCCCAGGCTCACACCGTGACACTTGGGTGAGGGCCAACTCCTACGCTCTACGAACAGATGGCGGCCCACACAAAGAAGTATCCCTGGGCGCGGCCATGTTCTCCACCGGACCGCACCTCCTATGGAAACCGCTTAAAGTCTCTAAAGGAATGTCTGCGCCGTGTTTACTGTTGGCTTAAAGTGGCAGCCTAGAGTTCAGAGCATGCGCAGTACCAACATTCCCCCAAGGGGAGGTTTTAGAAGTCAAACCGGAAGTGGAAGTGGTCCTCGAAGGCTATTTCGGGGCTACTATTAGGAGATGGCTAGAAGTCTCTGAGATGATTTTTGGTTGGTCGCGATTGAGGATTCTGTCTAGTCAGCAGTGTGAGCGGTGAGGTGGAGCTAGTGATGGTTTGGGGGTTCAGTGGTGGGGGCGGGGCGTCCGTTATGGTTGTCAGTGACGAAGGTCTCTCCTGTCAGTGATGGGGTTCTTTGAGGTGAGTTATTGGGAGTTAGGAGTCAAGTGATAGAGTCTGTGGTTGGTGATTGAAGTCTGTAGTGGGGTCACTGAGTTCTTTGATCAGCTTGCTTTCTAACCTGAGTTGAAAGTTCAGCTCATCAATTTTCGGTCTTCTTTAATATAGAGATTCACAACCTTTGGTGTGTAACATTTTCTTTTTTGTTTAAATCTTTTTTTTTTTTTAACTTTTTTTTCCTTTGACCCATTAGTTATTCAGAAGAGTATTTTCTGTTTCAAATTATGTCTCTGGGCACTGCTCAGTTGAAAAAAAATCTTATGGTCTATGTAATGGTCAGTTTTAAAAAATGTTACATAAAACAATATATATTCTCAAATTGTATTGTTATATACAAATTCAGCATATATTTTACGAATATATCTTATCTCTCCTTACAAATGTTGTCTGCTTAATTACAGAAGAAGGTAAACTACTTACACCAGAAAGGTAGTTTTGTCTTCTTATTCTTCCTTTTGTTAGTTTCTGCTTTGTAATATATTTGAAACTATATTATTATGAACACTTATGTGTATTTTAATAATAGATTCTGAGTAAATGTCTCAAAAGGTATTTTAGCAATTTAAGCTTCCACCAATGAATTGTAAAAGAAATTATTTTTCCAAATACTTTCCAACACTGGATATTATTGCTTTTGAAAAATTTTTACAATTCTTAAAGGAAACTATATTTAATTGTTTTAATGCATAATTTCTATTTGTTTCCTTTTCTTTGAATTTTCATATCCTTTGTCCAGGTTTTATTTAGTGATTGCTAGATTTTTTTTTAAATTTTTTAAATATTTTTTATTTTTTTAGTTCTCGGCAGATACAACATCTTTGTTTGTATGTGGTGCTGAGGATCGAACCGGGCCGCATGCATGCCAGGCGAGCGCGCTACCACTTGAGCCACATCCCCAGCCCCGCTAGATTTTTTTTAACATTACAAGAAACCTATTACCACATAGTGAAAAAAATTGATATCTTTAAATATCTTTATTTCAATTTTTATGGCATATTTAATATAATTAGTAAATGTCATCTAATCAGAAAAATCTGGGTTTTTAAAAAATAGCTTTTGGGTTTCCTCTGTGTCTAAGTTACACTCAGCACATGACAATGTTATGCAATACATACTCCTAAAATATATTTAAATGTTCTTTGGGTTTTAAAAAATACATATATTTAAGTTCAGTTGGAATTTGTCTACTGAATAGTGTGTGGTAGTCTTCTAGTTTGTTTTGTTCTAGGTGGATGGACTGTTATATTAGGAACATTGATACAATGTTTTGTGCACATTCAATTGAATTCCACTTTAGTCACATATATAAGTCAATATTGTATGGTGTATTTATTGTTTTACTTGTCCTGATTAACATTGTTTTTTATATTGTTTTAATGTATAATATAGTTTGCTAGTATTTATTGCATGATCTTTGTATGCCAGGGAAGTGTTGAGTACTTTATATAAGCATTATATACTTTCATTTTCATAAGTACTAGATAGGTATTCTCATCCTAATTTTTGAAATTAATACTGAAGTAACTGCATATTCTCTTAGCTGAAAGGTGGCAGAGCTGCAATTCAAATCTGTGGGAATGTGACTCCAGATCTCATGCTTTTCCCCATATTTTACCATCAGTAATGCCTGTCACATTTTGATTTTATATCCTTCACAGGACTGCTTCTTCGATATGGTCCCTGAAAAAACAGTTTTAGGGTAATCAGGGCACTAGCTAGAAATGCAAATTATTGGGCCTTACCTTAAACCTACTAAATTAGAAATTGCAAGGATGAGACTGAAAATTTTAAAATGTGTTTTAACAAGCCCTTCAGATGATTTGAATGGATACTCAAGTTTGAGAACCACTGCTCTGTGGTTTCTAGCTGCAGAAGTTGTTTAGGTAGTGAATGTTGAATGACTGACTATGTGGACTTGATGTTTCTAGGTTTTGTGGTATCTCTGGGGAACCCCTGGACCAGATCTTCCTCAGACTCCAGGTCACCTCTTCCCAACAGCTCTACTTGAATTCACAAAGGACCATTAAGTCTTTGGCTCCTGAGAGAACAAGAGTTGCAACCCAGTGTGGCCATGCCAACTAATTGGATTTCACCTCAGAAACCTACAACTCTGGCTCTAGAGGATCATGACAGCTCATATGAGGTATGGAGGAGGCATCCTTGGGGTGGGAATTCATCCCAGGAGTGAATATCTCTTATCTGTAACCAGAGCCTCAGAGCAGAGGCAGATAGGCTGTAAGAATCAGCCATACTCTTTAAATTTGCTGTTCTTGGGCTGGGGATATAGCCCAGTTCGTAGAGTGCTTGCCTCACCTGCAGAAGGCCCTGGATTCAATCCCCAGCACTCTGCCCCTCACCCCACCCCCACCCACACAAAATTTGCTGTACTTGAAACAAATCTTCATCTGTCAAGAATGAGCAAACAGGGGGCTAGGGTTGTAACCAATGGTAGAGTGCTTGCCTAGCATGTGTGAGGCACTGGGTTCGATCCTCAGCACCACATAAAAACATAACTAAATAAAATAAAGTTGGTGTGTCCATCTACAACTAAAAAATTAAGAAAAATTTAAAAAGAATTGTTAAAAAAAAAAAAGAATTAGCAAAGAGGTGATATCTCCATCTCTAGGGGCCAACTGTATGACAGTGGAAAGTGGCCTATCAAGGGAGGTTGTTGTTTATTTTGCCATCACACTATATTGATTGATCCTTCATCTGTGGATAAAATTCTTAGTTAGAAATCACTTTTGTATGGCATTTTGAAGACATTTCTCCATCTCTTCCCAAACTGCTTCTCCCAACACAAATATTTTTTGAATTCTGATGTTGAGATTTCTGTTTTTCAAATTTTGGTTCTCCATACCCGCACCCCGCCATCCCCCACCCCTTACACCCACCCCGCACTGTTTTTCTATTTCTTGGCTGTTTTCCTTTCTGGGAAACTTTACCAACTTTGTCCTTTAGCCCTTCTGTTGAGCTTTTATTCAGTGATATCAACATTTAATTCAAAGTTTTAATTTTCAAAAACTTTAGTTTGTAGTCTAAATATTCATTTTCATTAGCATACTGTTCTTATTTCAGGTATATAATATTTATTATTCCTCTGATGATATTCTGATAGTTTACTAGGAATAATTTAATTTTTTTGAATAGACAATACATACACTTAGATGAAATATTTACAAAATATTAAAGCAACACTGAAAAGCATTGTGGTGATCTGGACGAGGTGGTGCATGCCTATAATCCCAGTGACTCAGGAGGCTGAGACAGGAGGATCACAAGTTCAAAGCCAGACTCAGTAACTTAGTGAGGCCCTGAACAACTTAGTGAGATCCTGTCTCAAAATAAAAATAAAGATGGCTGGAAATGTTGCTCAGTGATAAAGTGCCCCTAGGTTCAGTCCCTAGTAACACCAACAAAAAGTATTGTGGTAAAAAAAATTCAGGGGAGGTACTGGGGCTATAGCTCAGTGGCAGAGCATTTGCCTAGCACATGTAAAGCACTGGGTTCTATCCTTAGCACCACATAAAAATAAACAAGTAAAATAAAAGCATGCTGTCCATCTACAACTATAAAAAAAAAAGAAAAAAGAAATTCAGGGGAAAGATGGGATTGCTGTTCACCTGCCACTCTGTTATGTGCCCACATCTTCCGATATAGATAATCAGTCTTATTAGTTTTTTTTGATTGCCAAGTTCTGTATATAGGTAAAAATACAACTACAATTTTTTCTTGTGATTTCACCAAAGATGATATGCTAGACACTTCACATAATTTTTTTTAATGTTTGCTATAATACAAAGAAAGCATATTATGAGCAGTGGACATTCTTGTCATGTCTTCCTTTTTTATTGAATATATAAGAAATACTAGAATTTCATTTTAGGGTTTAGTCAACTGAATTTCAGGTAACCTCCATTTTTGTTGTTGTTCAGCAAGTTTATGACTGGGTATCTTTTTTTTTTAGTTTTTAGATAGACACAATATCTTCTATTTATTTATTTTTATGTGGTGCTTAGGATCAAACCCAGGGCCTTACATGTGCGAGACAAGCGCTCTACTGCTGCGCCATAACCCCAGCCCCATGAATGGGCATCTTAATATTTTATTTAGAAGATGAGATGAATGGTGTGAGGCTTAAAGCTATAATAAAGAAGAGGCAATCACTTTATTAGCCAAAATAAGGGTATGTTTGTTGACCTTTGTGGTTTGAACAATGTTCTGATTTTTGTCTGTGTTCAGATGTGAATACAGAGTGGTCTTGGTTTTGTCTTGCACTACTTATCAGAGAGTAGGTTTTCTTTGATGTTGATGTTCTGTGAGATTATTTTTGTGTAATAAGGTGCTAGGTTAGCTCCTAGCATCAGTAAAGCCCACTTGATAGTACCAGGCTAAATCTCAGCTATCAGGAGCTGGTTTTCTTATTTAAAAATAAAGGAATAGGGGCTGGGGTTATAGCTCAGTGGTAGAGCATGAGGCACTGGGTTCTATCCTCAGCACCACATAAAAATAAAAGTATTGTGTCCATCCACAACTAAAAAAAATATTTTAAAAAAAGGAATAGGGAAAGTTTGACTCAGAAGTAAGAACCAAAAGAAAGTAGGTCTGCAATTTTAGGAACAGATCAAAAGTATTGACAAAAAAAAAAAATTAAGACAAAAAACAACTAAACGGCTGAAGAAGGATGGTTTCTACTTATAAAAGGAACAATATACAACAGTTATAAAAGTTACCAGCATTTAGGGCTGAGATTGTGACTCAGTGGTAGAGCGCTTGCCTAGCATGTGTGAGGCATTGGGTTCAATTCTCAGCACCACATATAAATTAATAAATAAATAAAGGTCCATCAACAACTAAAAAAAAAGTTACCAACATTTAACAATTTAATTTTGAACTATAGTAATTAAAAATGAATAGAAATCATACTAAGTGTGTCATCATTAGCCATTTTATCACCTACTCTCTTCCTTCCCTCTTATTGATCAAAGAGAAAAAAACATAATCTTTTTTTGTAATATTAAGTTTGTTTTGTGACCAAGAGCATTAAATTAGAAATAAAAAGTGAAAGGCCTTTGCTTAACAGTGTGAATGTACTTAATGCTACTGAACTGTACACTTAAAACTGATTAAAATGGTAAATTTTGTAATGTGTATTTACTATAATCTTAATTTTTTTATATTTATTTTTTAGTTGTAGTTGTCAATACCTTTATTTTATTTATTTATTTTTATGTGGCGATGAGGATCCAACTCAGGGTCTCACAGTCGCTAGACAAGCTGAGCCACAACCCCAGTCCCAACAACCTTAAGTAAATATTTCAATAAACACATTATTACTTTTTTAAAATTTCAATACTGGGGATTAAACCCAGAGCACTTTCCCATTAAGCTACATTCCCCACCCCCCCAAAAAAAAAAAAAAAATATATATATATATAAACAAACTCCAGACCAGTGTCTCTCACAAACCCATCTGCAAATATTAGCATGCTGAACCCAGCAATTAATAAATAGAATCATGCACCACAATAAAAATAAACTGGAATTTGTGGGGAAATTCTATGTTACACTTTGTACTCCCTGTTAATCTGTAATACTTTTTTTTTTTTTTTTTAGTATTGAGTATTCAACCGAGTTCAAGGCTAGCAGGCTAGCCTTGAAGTTGTGATCTTCCTGACTTGGCCTTCCTACTCACTAGGATTTGGGGCACACACCACTACACATGGCATCTACAATAATTTCAAATAAAAGAGTTTTAAAAATAATTTCTATAGGAATATGACCTCAGAAAGGAAGTACATGGTGCCACCTTATTGTTAGAAAGAGATGATTTCTAAACACTAAATATTAAGTTTAGAAAAATATTATTTTTTAATATTTTAAAAATATTAAACATGGGGCTGGGGATGTGGCTCAAGCGGTAGCGCGCTCGCCTGGCATGTGTGGGGCCCGGGTTCGATCCTCAGCACCACATACAAACAAAGATGTTGTGTCTGCCAAAAACTAAAAAATAAATATTAAAAAAATTCTCTCTCTCTCTCTCTCTCTCTCTCTCTCTCTCTTCTCTTCTCTCTCTCTCTCTTTCTCCCCCCCCCTTAAAAAAACATTAAACATGACAAGGACACAATCCAAAATAAATTTCAGATGGTATTATTATCACTGCACCAAATTATATCTCCAAAAATTATAGATAGCTGGGCTCCCCTGTACTCCCAGCTACTAGGGAGGCTGAGACAGGATTCACTGAAACCCAGGAGTTCCAGACCAGCCTGAGCAACACAATGAAACTCTGTCAAAAAAAAAAAAAAAAATTGTAAACAGGAACTACTCTAGGAAAATAGACATTTCTAATGAGAAACTTCAAACTCTCTCAGCTCTGATGAGATAAAGAAAAAATTAATAATACTATAAAACCTTCCTAATTATATATCTTACAGATATCAAATTCTATATCCTGAAAACAGATTTCCTTTCATATGCCTATGCAACATTCAGAAATACAACACATAAATTTTGCAAAACAAAAACCCATAATGATATTCCAAAAGCAAATAAATCTCTCCATTGATGAATCCTAATTTTATTAAACTTATTATTATTACTACTATAATTATTTTGGTTCTGGAGATTGAACTTACACACATGGTAGGCAAGCACTGAGCTTGGGTCTTGCTAAATTGACCAGAATGGCCTCAAACTTCTCATCCTCCTGTCTCAGCTTCCTGAGTAGCTGGGATCACACAGGATGTGCCACTGCGCCCACCAAAAGTAGACTTTCTTTTTTTTTTTTTAATATTTTTTTCGTTGTAGATGGACAACAATGTCTTTATTTATTTTTTTATGTGGTGCTGAGGCTCAAACCCAGTGCCTCATACTTGCAAGGCAAACGTTCTACAACCGAGTTGTAGCTCCAGCCCCCAAAAGTAGACTTATATATTTTTTTTCAATAGTTGTAATTGGACACAATATCTTTATTTTATTTATTTTTTGTGGTGCTGAGGATCAAACCCAGGGCCTCACACATGCTAGGCAAGCGTTCTACCGCTGAGCCACAATCCCAGCCCCCCAAAAGTAGACTTTCTTAGGTGAAATTTTAAACACCTAAATTCAAACTTGTCATAAACAATAATAAAGGGCTGGTGGGAAATTTGATGTTTCTAGAAATGCATCTTTTTTGTTGTTGTTATAGGTGGACACAATATCTTTACTTCATTTTTATGTGGTGCTGAGGTTTGAACCCAGTACCTCCTGCCTCTATCTTCAGAGCAATTAGATTTACAAGCATGTATCACCCAAAATGGCAACAGTATTATTATTTTTTTAATTTTTATTTTTAGTTGTAGACAGACACATACCTTTATTTTTATTTATTTTTATTTGGTGCTGAGGATCAAACCCAGTGCCTGACACACGCTAGGCAAGCACTCTGCCACTGAGCCACAACCTCAGCCCTATCACAGTATTACATTTTAAAGGGAGTATGGTGAAGCTAAGCTGTAGATGGGAGGGGAATATAGATTCAAATGCCTTTTTTTTTTAAAGAGAGAGAGAGAGAATTTTAATATTTTTTTTTTTTAGTTTTCGGCGGACACAACATCTTTGTTTGTATGTGGTGCTGAGGATCGAACCCGGGCCCCACACATGCCAGGCGAGCGCGCTACCACTTGAGCCACATCCCCAGCCCAGATTCAAATGCCTTTTTAAGGAATATTGAAAGTTATTTATATGTGGTGCTGAGGATAGAACCCAGGACCCTGCACGTGCTAGGCGAGCACTCTACCGCCGAGCCACAACCCCAGCCCCAGGAGCTTACATTATTAACTCGCGACCTTTACTCTTCTAATTTAAGCTTAATGCTATAAAATTCCCTCTCTGCATTGCTTTATCTGCCTCCCACAGATTTTGATAGATTATATTTTCATCTTCTTTCAGTTCTGTGTATTTTTTAAATTTCTTTTTAATTTTCCTCTTTGATTCATGGGTCATTTCAAGTAAATTGCTATTACCCAAATATTTTAAGATTTTCTAGATAGCTGTTGTTATTATTTTGGAGATTTTTCAGTTGTCTGGGGGGCTGATTCCATTGTGGAACATACTTTGAACCCAGTACCTCACATGTGCTAGGCAAGCACTCTACCACTGAGCCACATCCCCATCCCCAGAAATGAATCCTTTTAATCTAGATTTTAAAATATATTTGTATGAGTTAGGAATGATGATGCCAGTCTGTAGTTCCAGCTAAGGATATGGTCTAACTTGGTCACTTTTCTATTGGTGCCTGAAAAGAATGTGTATTCCATTGTTGTTTGTTGCAGTATTTATAAATACCAGTTGGACACTGTTATTTGTTCTTATGTATCCTAGATGATTTCCTGTATAGTATTTCTATAAATTGCTGTTCAGATTAAAGTCCCTATAATACTTTTTTATTCCATAATACATTGTTTTAAGAAAATGTGTACAACTCCAGGTGGAGTTCCAACTGTGCATTTCTAAATTAGATTTTTTTATATGGAGGATAATGTTTGTTAAACATTTTATTATGAAAAAAATAAATACAAAGATAAAGAGAACAATATAAGAAACTCTTACGTGTATTGTATTTATCACACAGTTTCAGTAGTCATCAGCATTTTGTTATTATTTTATCAAAACCACCCTTCCCTTAGCTGTTGGATTATTTTAAAGTCAGTCCAAACACTGTGTTTTATCTATAAGTACTTTGATATGTTCCACTAAGACCTGAGAACTTTTTATTTCTTTTTATTTAACATGACCAGTCAGCCATTATCACACCTAAAAAAAATAACAGAAATTCCTTGATATTATCTAATGCCCATTGTTTGAATTTCTCTAAATATGTCATGTCTTTTTAATGTTCATTCATTTCAATTAAGACCCAAACAAGGTCCACAAGTTGCATTTGGTTAGTAGGACTCTTAAGTATCTTTGAATAAAGAGAAGACTCATCCATATTCTTTCTCTTCTACTTTATATGTTGAAGAAACAGGTCATTTGTTGCCTTCTGAATCTAGCTGAGATATTGGTCTTTATAGTGTTCATTATGTTCCTGTCTCTTTTACACTGCCTATGAATGAATTATTAGAAATAGAGCCTTGATGAGATTCAGATGTCAGTTTTTCTTTTGCAAGAATACTTAATACCTATTGCAGTGAAATTAATTATAATATGTGAGGATGCACATAATATCTGGCTAGTTTTCATTTTGTAATGTTAAAACTGATTGGTGAATGCAAATATTATTAGCTAATTCATTCTTGTAAACTTTTCTTCAACCTATCACCTGAAAGATTTGAGCAGCTATTAATAATGATTATTGTTCAAATTCATTATTTCATTAGGAGTTACAAATGATGCCATTTTAATTTCATCTTCTTTATTTATACTTGAATCATGCTGTCAGGAACTTCTTTTTCAGCAGTTATTTGGTCCTCTTCAATAATTTTTAGATATAAATATGATCACCTTATGTGACATAAGGAGCTGACTGCAGCAATAACTAAGAAAATGGCAAAGAAATCATGCAACATATGAACATGAGTTTCGAAGGTCGAGGTTGGGACTGCTCAGTGACCCCAAGGGTCAACTCCACGCTGGGCAACATTAGAAAGAGAGAGAGAGAGAGTATACCTGGAACCCCCCTGTTTATTGGGGAAAAGACATTCAGTAGAATATTCCACCCAAATAAGGGAAGGGGTAGGGTTTCGAAGAGTGGAGTCTTGCTTGGTTATGTCTTGTGATCAGCAGATTGATTGACATCTTGTCAAGTCACACCCATCTCAGGTGCTGTGTGGGATCACAGGCGAGTGAGAGGAAAGGCACTTTTGTGTTGCACAGCCCAATCAGCACACAATGCCAGACCAGTCCCCTGGCATTGTGTGGTGTAAAGATTGGTACATTTAATTATATATAAATTTTACTGGAAAATGTATTAAAATAATTTTACCTGAAAGTATTAATGATTTTCATTATAAAATATTTAGGAGGGGGCTGGCCTTGTGGCTCAGTGGTATTGTGCTCGCCTAGCAAGTGCAAGGCCCTAGGTTCAATCCTCAGCACCACATAAAAACAAATAAAGGTATTGTGTTCAACTACAACTAAAAAATATTAAAAAAATATTTAGGAGGAAGTGTGCTAATGTTTGCAATTTACTTTGAAATGCACCAAAATGTAAGGTAAATCAATGGATAAATAAAAACTTGGGTAAATGTGTGATAAAGTAAGTAAAGTAAGTGAACTATGAAATTCTTTTAAATTTTATGTGTGATTAAAAATTTCCATAGTAAAATATTAAGGATGGACTGAGGCTGTAGCTCAGCGGCAGAGTGCTTGCACAGCATGCATGAAACACTGGGTTCGATCCTCAGCACCTCCTAAAAATAAACAAATAAAATAAAGGCATTCTGTCCATCTACAACTAAAAAAAATTGAAAAAAAATCATTAGGGAAATGGGGATGAGTTAAGTTTTGTTTCTAACTAAATTTTATTTTATATTTAAGGTATAATTAACATGACATCATTGTGTATATATATATACATATATATATATATATATATGAAAAATAAACAGTTGCTGTAATGTATTGTATATTTTTTCCTAATCTGTAGGTTGTATTTATATTTTGTTGACTTTTTCTTCTGCTATGAAGGAGCTGTTTTGTTTGATATAGTCCTGTGTATTTATTTTTGCTTTTGTAGCCTGAATTATGTGATATCCAAGAAATCATTGCCAAGGCCAATGTCAAGGAGCTTCCCCTGTTTTCTTCTAGTTTTATGGTTTCAGGTCTTGCTTTTAGTCCTGTATAAATGTGTTTTTATACCATAACACAGTATCTAAGGCTAGGTATGTATAAAAATTTGGAGGCTGAAAGTCCAAATTGCATGGCACTGGTTCTCGTGAGGGCTGCCTTTATATGTGTCACATCTTGGTGAATGGCACCATGGTAGGAGTGCATGAGAGTGAGATCCCATGGCAAGGCAGGAAGGTAGAGATTGAGGAGAGGACCAATTTTTTTTCTCTTGAGGGGACTAATGTTTCTTAAGGGAACTTTGTTAATCCCTTCCAACGGCATGCCCCAGTGACCCCTACTAGGCTCTGCCTCTTAAAATTTCCACCACCTCTCATGCTATCACATCTTTTGTCACATTAATCCTTGGAGGACAACCCACATCCAAATCATAGCAAGTTCAAAATTTTTTCTGCTTGATCTAGGGTGCTGTTGAAGCTCTCTACTATGTTCTATATTTGTTAATTGAATTATTCAGTTCCAAGATATTTGTTTGATTCTTCTTTATGATATCTATTGCTGTTGAATTTCTCATTCAGATCATGATTGTTTTCCTGATTTTGTTGAATTATCTGTGTTTTCTTATATCTCACAGAGTGTCCTTAAGAAAATTATTTTTATTCCTTTTAAGGTAGTTGGTGAATCTCCATTTCTTTGGTCATTATTGGAGAATTATTGTTTCTTTGGTAGTGTCATGTTTTCTTGCCTTTTCATGTTCTTATGTCTACAAATCTGGTGGAAAAATTACCTTTTCTATATTACACAGAGTAGCTTTTGTAGGGAGAGATTTTTCACCTGCATATGGGTCTTAGTGTGCTGGATGGGAAGAGTATGGCTGATTCCCTGAAGTGCAGTGGTATAGCCTCTGTATGGTTTCTTAAGCTTTGATCAACATCAGCGATAGTGCATGTGCCTTGGTGACTTAACCTATAAGGGTTTATAGCAGGAATGACATCATCATAGGTTATTAGGATCCTCAGCAGCAAGGACTTTTGTGGTCCTCCTTTTCTCATTTCTCTCACAGTGATGACTCTTAGCTTAGGGATCCTTCTTTATATTGAGTCTGACCTAGTCCTTGACTCAGGGACTCACAAACCTGTGGTAGTATTTAGACTTTGGGGTGCAGGTTTGCTCTGAGGCAGAGGTGGATTCAGATTCCTGATAAAACTAGTCTGTCATTCTGAGGCACCTCCAGCAGCTTGGGCCCATGGTCTGGATTATAGATGTGACTTGGACTCCGAGGGCATGCCACAGCACTGGCTCAGCTACTGGGTAGAAGGGATGCAATGGAGGATTGGGCGTGGGAAGCAGGGTGCAGCTGCAATTCAGGACACAGTAATGACTCAGGCCTCAAGGGATCATGTTTTGAATAGTGATGATGGTGGGTCCCAAATTCTGTGAGGCTAACTGCAGTTATAGTAATGACTCTGGGATGGCAGAGCTCAGCTGTTGCTTGAGCCCTGGAATGTAGGGGGTAGCACAGGGACAGCTGCATGCCTTGGTCAGGGGTATCTCACCAGCTTAGGCTCCAGGTGGCTAGTTCAGTTCCAGGGAAGCAGGACACTACTATTGTTCAACCTGTAGGGTTGGGTACAACTCAGCCAATGCTGTTTCCCTAGGAGATGGAGTGCCATGTCAGCTCAGTCTGGGATGTGTTGTTGCTTGATTTGGGTCAAGGCACCAATTCCTTGGAGGGTAATGTGCGGCTTCAGTTCAGGTACAGGAGTGTGGGACTGCTCTGGGTGGCCAAGACACTGTTTACCCAGTAGGCAGGATACCACTTTAGTTCAGGCCTTGAGGGGCAGGGTGCAGCAGCAGCTGAGAAGGTAGATGGAATGGCTTTGTGGTATTTTGCTCTCACAGGGTAGGGTGTAGCAATAGCTTGTCTCAGAGATAGTGGGCCACTAGGCAGTGGTCGTTCAGTAGCAATAAGGCCTCAGGAATGAAAGGGTGCTGTGATACTCACCCTGGAGTAGAATACTCCCAGCAAGATGCTATATACAGTATACACATGAATCATAAAGGGTAGAACACAGTGTTGGCTTCGTGTGAAGACTGGGCACCTCCTTCAGTCGGGCTTAGCACCTGTGAGGACAACATGAGTCCCAGGTAGTGAGGATTGTAGAGATCCAAGGTGGTGATTCTCAGGAGCTGTTCTGGAAATACATGCCCATAAGTCCTGAGCAAAAGATGCTGAGCAATTATTGTGCCCCACAATAACTTGGGCTTTACCTCCACTCAGATAATGGGGCATGGCTCCAGGAGTAGGCGTCACCCGGTGGGGTTGAGCTACACTCATCTGTTCCTCTGTAATCCCACCCCTTGCCCCTTCTGGTGTAGAATGTTCCATGGAACCTCCCCTTGTGTGTCCCCTATATAAGAATAAAGAATTCTAGTGGCTCTCTCTCTTTCCACAGGTCCCTAAGGTCACAGAGCCATCCCCAGATTTTGAAAAGGTACTTCTGTGTGTTTGCGTGCTTTCTTGGCTGTTTTCTTAAGTTATCAGAAGACTCAGATTTTGTGAACCCAGCCTTAGGTCGCCAGCTAGGATAGATGGCAATAGGTGGTGGTTGCTGGAGTCCTCTTGCTTACCTTTCTCTTAATTCTGTGCTAACTGCTACTTAGGGGTGGCAGAGGTGAGGTATTGCCTTTTGTTCTTTATGTGACTAGCCTGGGTCTCTATACTTTATAAGGTTTCTACTACTCCTTTAATGTACTTTGGCACTTTTCTTTAGTTATTTTAATCAAAATGTAGTTGTTTGTTGCTTTGCCTGTCTCTGTGTTGGTGGATGAGTGCTAGGGTTTCTAGTCAGCCATGCTGTTGGCATTATTCCCTGGTGTGAGTTTTTTTAAAAAGGAGTTAAATTAAAAACAATTGCAAAAGTCATGTTCCAAATTCCTAAATACTGTTTTTGCATCCCAAAAACTAACTGTTCACATTGAACAGGAATTTTCCCTTTACAGGGACCAGTGTCCTTCAGGGATGTGACTATAGATTTCAGCAGAGAGGAATGGCAGCATCTGGATCCTGCTCAGAGAATCCTGTACCGGGATGTGATGCAGGAGACCTACAGCCACCTGCTCTCAGTAGGTAAGCTTTGTCACCGTGGTATCTGAAAGGAGGTTTCTGAGAGTGTTTCCATTCTCAGTTGGATGAATTCTGTGGAACAATGTCCAGAATTCTTTATCTCCTTTGAGAATCTTCATATTACTCTATTCATAGAGATACATGACTACTCTTCTTAAAAAAAAACTTTATTGACTCATAAGATTAATTGGGCTGCTGGGCGCGGTGGCACATGCCTGTAATTCCAGCAGCTAGGAAGGCTGAGATAGGAGGATCGTGAGTTCAAAGCCAGCCTCAGCAATGGCGAGGTGCTAAGTATCTCAGTGAGACTGTGTCTCTAAATAAATATAAAATAGGGCTGGGGATGAGGCTTAGTGGTTGAGTGCCTGAGTTCAATCCCCACTACCAAAAAAAGAAAAACAAATTGATAGATTGGGCTCTGAAACTGAATTAGCTGGAACCAGTCCTCTGTCATTTCCCATGAACAGGGTATCAAGTTCCTGAGTCAGAGGTTTTCATGGTGGAACAAGGACAGGAGCCGTGGGCACTGCAGGGTGAGAACCCACACCAGAGCTGTCCAGGTGAGTGAGTGTCACCCTTGTAAATGGGAGATAAGGGAGTTTCAGCAACGCAAGAGAGCAAATCTCAGCTGTCTTTAAGAATCTGAGGTGCTTTGAAATGCTTTTCTGGAAGGTACTCAATTTTTTGAGTGTCCTCGATATTGACTTTTCAGATAACTAAATGCCTTCTACCTGATTGACCTTTGCCATTTCTGTCTTCCTTGGCTTTTTGAATTCTGCCCGTAACAATTGGTCTCATTAAGGATTATTCTTTTTTGTTATGCCCTTTTTCTCTTAACTTTTTTTTTAAATCCCTACCTTTCATGTAGTTCTAGAGTCTTTGTTTACACATCCAGGCATTTATGGATCTACTTTACTTCAGATTTACTATGTGACACATATTCACATTCCTGTTAGTCCCTTTTTCTTTCTGAGATGCCTCAGAACTTTTGTCTCCTGCTGCCCCCAACCGATGTGGGCAGCTGAACTTAAGGTGGCTCGTGTGAATTTCCAGGGACACCAAATAAAACACAGACACACACTTTACCTTTAAACAAGCTTCAGGACAGCTTCTCCACTCTCGGCCTCAGGCTCCCCAAATAGGAGAGCAAGAGAAAGTCACGAAAGTTTGGCAAGAGAGAGCGAGCACATTCAGAAGTGGGCCTTTATTGGGGGGACCCTTGTTCTGAGAAAGTTCCATCCAAAAAAAGACCAGAAGGGGCAGGATTACAAGGGTCAGGTGAGTGTAATTCAAGGGGCATCGCCCACATCTGAAGATATGCCCTTAACTTCCTGAACTGGGACAACGAAATGTAGTGATGGTCAAAGCCTTGCTTCAGGATGGAAGGCTTGAGTCATTCAGAGTGGCTCCCTACAGTCTCCAACCTGGGACTCCTCCTGTTTTCTCCATAGTTATTTCCATGAGATTTTTCATTTCTTCAGTTTCCCAACTGATGATGTGGGGGTCACTGTCACTTAACCTTTGGGTATACTTATATGTGATACTTGACATTATCAGTCACCTTTCCCAAACTTTCCTTCTCATGCTGCTTGAGTGAATTCACATTAACTAGGGTTTCTCTGCCTGATTGGTTGGATTTATTGTTACTATTTTGTGTACCTTATCTGCTTGAGTTTAATCATAGTCTTCAGTTAACACTCCCACTATAGGTCACTCTTTTGTATAACACAAACTTTTTTTGGGGGGGACTGAGGATTGAATCCAGGGGTGCTTAACCACTGAGCAACCTCCCCAGTCCTTTTTATTTTTTATTTTGAGACAGGGTCTTGCTAAGTTGCTGAGGGCCTTGCTGATTTGCTGAGACTTCTCTCAAACTCATAATCCTCTTATTCCAGTCTCCCAAGCCACTGAGATTACAGGCATGTGCTACCTGGCTGATAGAAACATTTTTAATTCATGCTTGTTATAAAATTTATAGTAAATAAGGGCTATGTATCATTAGATTACATAAATATAACTTTGCAATATATCTTGTTCTTTGCCTTATTTTTTCCCACATGTCCATAGTGCTATCTGCGTAGTTTATTTCCTTTCTTGAATTGTATGCCAGAATGTTTCCTATCAATACCATCGTCAACCTCCTCATCAAATGACACTCACCCTTTTCTCTTTGTTCAACCTGGATGAGGTATTTGTACCCTTCCCTTTAGCCTCTTTTAGCTGTTCTTTGAGCTAAAATCACCTCTTTCTTTTTTGAGAAGATGTATTTGGGTTTCAAACCTTATAACAGATTTCTGAAAAACTTCTTTCCACATTGAGCAGTGGGGTGGTATTACAAGTGATGTTTTCTTGTATTTTATTCTAGAAGAATTGCGGCAGATTGGTGATCAGATAGTCAACTATCATCAAACAGGAAGTAAATCAATAAATGATACTGCTTTCATCAAGAAAATATGGACTACAAAGAGTCATCATGAGTATGAAGGCATTACAAAAATAATCCACATGAGCCCAAACATTATTCCCCCCTCCAAAAGACCCCACCAATGTGGCTCATTTGGGAATGTCTTGAAACATAATTTAGATTTATACAGTCATTATAGAAGTAATACATCAAATAGCATTAAAAAGATGACTGAATGTAGTAAAATTTCTTCCTATACTGATGACCATGAGTATACTCTAACAGGAGAGAAATTATGGAACCATAATCAAAGTAGAACAAATCTCAGTTATCAACAAGTACCCTCTCGATATCAGAAAATTCATACGGGAGAGAAATCCTATGATTGTGCAGAATTTGGAAAGATCTTCACCCATAAATCACAGCTCAAGGTACATATGAGAGTTCATACAGGAGAAAAACTCTATGTATGTATTGAATGTGGCAAGGCTTTTGTGCATAAGCCAGAATTCATCACACATCAAAAAACCCATACTAGAGAAAAGCCCTATAAATGCAATGAATGCGGAAAGTCCTTTTTCCAAGTGTCTTCTCTCTTCAGGCATCATAGAATTCACACTGGAGAGAAACTCTATGAATGCAGTGAATGTGGGAAAGGCTTCTCTTATAACTCAGATCTCAGTATACATCAGAAAATTCATACTGGAGAGAGACACCATGAGTGCGGTGACTGTGGCAAAGCATTTACACAAAAGTCCACACTCAAGATGCATCAGAAAATTCATACAGGAGAGAGATCCTACGTATGTATTGAATGTGGACAGGCCTTCATCCAGAAGACACACTTGGTTGCACACCGAAGAATTCATACTGGAGAAAAGCCATATGAATGCAGTTACTGTGGGAAAGCCTTCATTTCCAAGTCTCAACTCCAGGTACATCAACGAATTCACACAAGAGTAAAGCCCTATTCATGTACCGAATATGGGAAGGTCTTCAACAATAGTTCTAACCTTGTTGCAAATAAGAAAGTTCAAATTAGAGAGAAATCGTCCATATGTGCTGAATGTGGGAAGGCCTTTACTTACAGGTCAGAGTTAATTATTCATCAGAGAATTCACACTGGAGAGAAACCCTATGAATGTGGTGACTGTGGAAAAGCCTTTACTCAGAAGTCAGCACTCACAGTGCATCAGAGAATTCATACAGGAGAAAAATCCTATGTGTGCACGAAGTGTGGGCTGGCCTTCATCCAGAAGGCACACTTGATTGCACATCAAATTATTCATACTGGAGAGAAACCTTATAAATGTGGTCACTGTGGGAAATTCTTTACTTCTAAGTCACAACTGCATGTGCATAAACGAATTCACACAGGAGAAAAACCTTACATGTGCAATAAATGTGGGAAGGCATTCACCAACAGGTCAAATCTCATCACACATCAGAAAACTCATACAGGAGAAAAGTCTTATGTATGTTCTAAATGTGGAAAGGCCTTTACTCAGAGATCAGACTTGATAACACATCAGAGAATTCATACCGGAGAGAAACCTTATGAATGCAGTACCTGTGGAAAAGCCTTCACCCAAAAGTCACACCTCAATATACACCAGAAAATTCATACTGGAGAGAGGCAGTATGAATGCCATGAATGTGGGAAAGCCTTCAATCAGAAATCAATACTCATTGTGCATCAGAAAATTCATACGGGGGAGAAACCCTATGTATGCACTGAATGTGGAAGAGCCTTTATCCGAAAGTCAAACTTCATTACTCATCAAAGAATTCATACAGGAGAGAAACCTTATGAATGCAGTGATTGTGGGAAGTCCTTCACGTCCAAGTCTCAGCTGCTGGTACATCAGCCAATTCACACAGGCGAGAAACCCTATGTGTGTGGTGAATGTGGCAAGGCCTTTAGTGGCAGGTCAAATCTCAGTAAACACCAAAAAACCCACACAGGAGAGAAGCCTTACATCTGTTCTGAATGTGGGAAGACCTTCAGACAGAAGTCAGAGTTGATTACACATCACAGAATTCATACTGGAGAGAAACCTTATGAATGCAGTGACTGTGGGAAATCTTTCACTAAGAAATCTCAGCTCCAAGTGCATCAGCGAATTCACACAGGCGAAAAGCCTTATGTGTGTGCTGAATGTGGCAAAGCCTTTACTGACAGGTCAAATTTGAATAAACACCAAACAACACATACTGGAGACAAGCCCTACAAGTGTGTAGTCTGTGGGAAAGGCTTTGTTCAGAAATCTGTACTCAATGTGCACCAGAGTATTCACACTTAAACAGTGTGAGAAAAACCTTACTGAGGACATGACACTATTGAATCCATGCAACAGAATAATATGTATATTACTGTAAGTAGAAATGCCCACAGCAGAATGTGACACTGTACTGTTTACAAGAGGACCTCTGAGAAGGAGCTGAATGGCGGGGTGGGGGGATTCTACATTGTCATCACCATTGTTAAATCCTGGGGCATACTGAGAAGGAACTGGTGCTTTAGAGGAAGCCTTCTCATGAAAAATACAGTGGAACATAGGTACCAAATTCTTCATAGGAAGGATAAATTATAATCATGATAATCCTCTTGGTGGAATAGGGACAATGCCAACAAATTGAACAGTAAAACAACACAATATAGAGGGTGGTGATATGTCCTTAGTTCTGTAAGTTGTTTCCTGAAGAACATATCTAACAGGCATGAGGGTTTTCATTCTTTGGTTGAATCTAACACATTTGTGTATATTCAGTCTACCATTGCTGCTTCTATCAAGGAAGTGATGTAATAAAAAATATTCCTTATCTATACTGACACAAAAGAGTGTATGTGGATTTACCATTATCATCTAACACAGGATTTGTCACCCCACTTACAGCTACTTGTAGTGTCTTCGTGCCTCAGAAGCTATCATCACATTGTCTTCTGACCCCCAGCATAGTATCTTTTGAACTCAGTTCACTGTCTTTGGGAGAGCCATTTGAGGTAAGAATTTTCAGGTCATCTGGGTCAAATTAAGTCTCCCTTAGTCACAGTTCTTCACACTTATTTGCCTTCCTTAATGACTCAGCTTACATAAGAACAAATTACTAACTTATAACAAACCCCAACATATATTATGTTTTGTGTTCATCTTCATGTCATGTACTCCACAAAGACCTCCTCCCCGCATGCCTTCAACACATTCATTTAGTTCCTGTCTTGGACCTTTGAATTTGCTGTGCCTCTGCACAGAGCACTGTTTTTCATTATATCTTTGTAGCTTTTCCCTTTATGCCTTTCCTCCAAGGTCACCTCATAGCCCTTCCCTACCTGATTAAAATCCAAGCCCCCTCTACCTTCCCCTTTTATCTTTCTCCATAGCACTTATGCCATGGAGCCTTATCTATGATGCTTTTTTGCCTGTGGCTCCCACTCTAGAATTTTTTTTTTGTTTTCTTCACCACTAGGGGCCTAGACCCATGTCTGCCATGTAGCAGGCATATGCACATTGTGGAGTATTGACCCATCCTTACCCCAGATTCCCTCAGTTCCTTTCTGTTTTGCAGCATATGAGGCTCCAAAAGGGAGAACCAGCTTGCTTAAAACATGGTAAGCATTTCCATTTTTAATGTTTACTTAAGCTGTGTCCCTTCCTAGCCCTAAAGCTAAATAAAGTCTATAAAATTTCTCGATACTAACCCATTTAAAGAAGAAAAATTTAGGTATAGGAAATCCCAGGATTCCCTGCCATGATTCTAAAATTCCAAAATGTCAGTTCCAGAGTGTTTTTTAAAATCCCACTCATTTTGAAGCCCCTGCATTCACAGTTCTACGCTGCACAAAGTCCAGAGTTCTAACACCAAATAATTCCATCTGTAGACCTGCTTATCCTGTTTTGACAGGTGTGCCAAGTATGGAAGGGCCAAGAGTAGGCAAGGTTGGATCTTGCAAATTAGGTGACCAACCCCAAATGGGTAGCATTAGCTCACAGATACTTGGGCATGTTTTGAAATTCAGCTTCTGGATGGCCTTACTGGAGCCAGCAGAATGATTTGTCTAGGGCCAATGCATTGGCAATGCTAGGAGTGGGAAATAGGCTGTGCAGAGATGGTCTTGTCCTTGTGAAGGGCAATATGAAGAGGTAAGGATAGAGACCAAGAGATGACCTGATCAAGGGGGGGAGGGCTGGGGATTTATTGCCCTGGCTCCTGATGGGGCAGTGCTCCATGATCTATCCCACTATCCTTGCCTAGCTTAATATCTGCTCATCCACATTTATGTCTCCACACTCTTCCTTCACTGTATCTGATGATGCACAGGATGACCTTCCCTATCTTAGAAGATTGTTGTTGACCATTACCTCCTTTTTCCCCATCCAGCACTGTAGCTAAGATTTCACTACTGTTTCACCAACTTAGAATATCTCGTGACCCTCCATTTCCCCCCAACTTAGGGCAGTGGCTACTGACCTTTTAGAGTAATTATGGTCACCTTTTCCCCCTTCTTAATCTGCCCCAGAATAATGTCTGTCCACTCTCTGTTATCCCCTTTTTATGTGTGTCACCCCTACTTAATCCCTGGAAATAGTACCTGTAGATTTTATTACTTCCTCCCTCCCCCAATTTCACTTCAGCATATTTGTTACTTCATCCTATTTGTGACAATGTCTGCTAACTTCCATGCTCCAGTGTCTGATGACCACTTAATACAATGTCAGAATTAAGAAATATTGGCAAATCCAAATGTTAGCTGATAATTTTATTACATCTCTAGGGGGATGTGTGATCCCCCTCCACTTATTTGTCCATCACAGTGGTAACCAGTGATCTTCTATTACTCACTTAGCAGTCTCTGTAACTATCCCCAATACAGCACTTGGTGATTCTTCCAATATGGTTCATACTGTTAACCTGCCTTTCTCCTCTGTAGTAAAGGTAAATGGCTGATAACAAACCATAACCACATTTCCCATCTACATTTTGGAGCCTCCATTGCACTCTCCATAGCACCCTATTAACAATAGGACAATTATGATGGGGGCCCTACATTCCCATGTCTGTTATATCTTGACCAGTGACACAGTATCTGTGACCCCTCCCCATCAAATCCTGGCACTATATGCTGGTTCCTCACTAACCCCTCTAGCATAATGTCTGTAGATTCCTCACTGCCCCCATTACTTTTTGAGGCCCCCAGTCGTCCTTGACTACTCCCAAGTTTCTCAGCACTGTTTCCCCGTGTTTGTAGATAGAAGGCCTGAGGGACAAGGATGAGGTCCCAGCCTCATAGACACCCACCTTCTGAGTGCCTCATAAAGCACAGGGCAATTATCAACCCAGGATGGCTGAGGAGGATCTGGGGATATCAGGAGATCACAAGTTGAGCTTCAAATTTTTGAGAAGTGACACAAGAAGAATGGTGAGAGAAAGCTGTGAACCTAGGTTCAAATTCTGGCACAACAGTGATCTATTTAGGAATTACTGTCTAGGAGTTGCCTTGATTGCCTCACCTTTAAAATGGGGTTATGGAATTTGCTGGTAAGTGGATGGAACTAGCATAACATGTAAACAATCATGCTACAAGTGAAATAAGCCCCCAAAGTCAAAGGTTGAATGTTTTCTCTGATATGCAGAAACTAGTTCAAAATAAGGGATAATAAGAAAGAGAGAATGGGGGGAAAGGAAGGGAGGAATTCCATCAAAACAGAAGAAAAAAATTGTTGAACTAATGAAGGGAATTGATGGCAGAGAGGTGGAGTGGGGTAAGGGAAGGACAGTAGCATTGATCTGACTTAACTTTTATGTACATATATGAATCTTACCATCATGTATATCCACAAGGCATTAAGAAAAAAGAAAAACTATAAATAGCAGAAATACCAGTAGAGGGAACAGGGGCAGGGGAAGGAATGGGGAAGTAATGGGGACTGAGAGGAAATGATAGTCCATGTTTTTATAATTATGCCAAAATGAACCCTGATGTTATGTATAAGTAAAAAGAGTCAATAAAAATGGGGTTATGCAAGAATGAAGTGCCAATATGGGTTACATGATGGGAGCAGGACTGGCAGAGCCCAATGAGGGTGCCCTATTAATTAAATTATAAGCTGACAGAAGCACCTGACCATCCTCTACAGGCCCAAGCCTCATGGAGGGAAAACATTTTGTTGTAAATTACTTTCCATTATTTTACTTTTATAGTTGTCATTGCATAACAGTTCTAATACATGACTAGGGGGATATGACTTTTTACATTTTATTGCAGTCTTAGGGTCACACAAAATTAGAAGTTACAGAGATTTCCCGTACATTTCTACCACTGCATACATAGTCTCTTCCATTATCACATCCCCCCACCAGAGTGGTACATTTGGGGTTTTTTCTTCTAATTAAGGCTACAATTTTTATTTGTTTTAATTAGTTACACATGACAGTAGACTGCATTTTGACATACCCAATCTGTTTACAATTGAAGAACCTACATTGACACTCATTATCACCCAAAGTTCACGGTTTACATTAGAATTCATTTTTATTAGCACTTTTATTTTTTAATAGAGCTTTATGGTTATACATAATAGTTGGTTTCTCCTAACAAACTCATACATGCATGGAAATTGATATCAGTTCATGATCCCCCTTTTTCCTCCCATCTCCCCCCTTTCTCTACTAGACTTCCTTTTTCTTGTCTATTAATTTGTATTCAATTGTTTCCTTATGTAATCTTATGTCACTGTACATTCTATAGGTTGAGACAAACTAATAATGACATGTATTCATCATTAGGATACAGAGTAGCTTTACCGCCCTAAAAATCCTCTGTATATTTCTCCCCCAGCTCCTGGCATCTTTTTACTCTCTCCATAGTTTTGTATTTTCCAGAATGTTATACAGTTGAAATCATACAGTATTAGATAGCCTTCTTTCAATTAGTAATATGTATCTAGGTTTCCTCTATGTCTTTTCATGGCTTGATAGCTCATTTCTTTTTAGTGCTGAACAATATTCCATTGTCTGGATGTGCCACAGTTTATTTATCCAACCACTGAAGGGTATTTTTGTTGCTTACAGTTTTAGGATATTATGAATAAAGCTGCTATAAATATCTCTGTGTGCAGGTTTTGCTGTAAACAGAATGAAATATTGATGTTAGGGAAGGTGGAAAGTCCAAAGTGCCAAGAATCAATTTCTCCACTTAGACATAAACTACTGACAGAATTTATCTTATGTAATTATTTTTGGGACTCTGGGGCCTATTAAAAGGCTTACAGTTGCTGGAAAGTAAATTGCTATTAGTTTTGGTATGTTTCAACACTCAGCACAATAGCAGCTACCAGACAACACCTCTAGATTTCAGCCATGCTCTCTTTCCTGAGCAGCAGGAGTCATGTTTGACAATAAGAATCTTTTTCAAATATTGGGGATCTATATTCTGATCAGTGATTGCAGCTTCTGATCATGGAGGTAGAGACACAGAGGCAAATCACTATTATTGCAGACCCCACTGAGTGATGTGGCCTTCAAAGGATTTAAAAAGGCAGTCCATGTTTATTTCCCATTCACTTCCTCATATTTTACCTTTTGGGAAATAGAAATTTAAGGACTAGGACAATTGAAAACCATTATTATATAGGAAATTTTAAAAGTCACTATAAATGCCCAGGGACAGATGTGGGCACAGGAAAAACCTGAGATCTTAAGTTGACAACTCAGGTTCATCCCCAGCAGGAGATACCCTTGTACAATAAACAAAAAACAGCATCAACAAAACTCAGTAAATGCTGGGGAAAGCGAAATATAATTTCCAGTTACTGTAGTATAAGATTCAAATGTCCAGCTGAGAACAAAAATAATCTCAAGGTATACCAAGAAACAGAAAATTATTACTCATTCAAAGGAAAATATAGTCAATGAGTAAGACCAGATGGTGGATATATTAGACAAAGATTTTAAAACACTTATATTAAAAATGCACAAAGAGCCAATGGTAGATGTCCACAAACAAGTTCAAGAACACATGAAGAAACAAAATGGAAACAATAAAGAAATAGAAAACAGAAAGGTACAAAAATGAAATTTTTGAGCAAAAAGTACAATAACCAAAATGAAAACCTCATTAGGGAGATTCAAAAGAAGATTTTTGAAAGTAGAATAAATTGGCAAACTTCAAAATATGACAATTGAAATCACTGAGTCTAATGAATAGAAAGGAAAAAAGTGAATAAAGCCTAAGAAACTTGTGGGATACTATTAGTGGGTCAACATGCATCATGGGAGTCAGTACCCCAGTCTGCAGGTTTAAAATAATCTCCACAAACCCTGAAAAATTTTTTAATAGAAAAATTCATCCTATAAGGCATATGAAATTTCAAGAAACTTGGAATAGTCAAAACAACCTTGAGAAAGAATAAAGTTGAAGAACTAATACTTTCTGATTTTGAAATTTACTTTAGGTCTGGGGTTGTGGCTCAATGGTAGAGCGCTTGCCTAGCACTTGTGAGGTACTGGGTTCGATCCTCAACATAAAAAATAAGTAAAATAAAGTTGTTAAAATTTTACTATAAAGCTACAAAACAATGTGGTACTGGGTACACATAGACACATAGACCAATGGCCTTGAGATTCTAGAAATAAACCCACCTGTACATTCACAAATGATTTTCAATAAGAGTGTCAAAACATTCAGTGGAAAAAAAAGATAGCCATTTGAAAAAAATTATGTTGGGAAAAGTGGACACTGGGATACTAAAGACAGGTGGATCTCTCAATGCTTGGGTCCTCCCTGAACAGAGTCTGGTCCCCCTGGAAGGTGGGAATGGGTGGCGCAGACCTAACGTTCCCCACCAGCCAGTTCAAAGACGTAGAAGACCCTGAGGGTTGTCACAGAGAATGGGCTTTCCTAAGCCCAGCTCTGAGAGTGTGACTGAATTCAGGGTCAATGAATGTCCATGTGGAGACCTTTGTGACCCCCCTCCCCAAATCGTCTGTTTCATTTACCTCCTGGTGGGACCGCATCCTTAGTCTTGACTGTCTGGCAACTGCGCATGCGCTTGCTGTGAGCCGTTAGATGCAGTCGTAATAATCAACTAGCAGTTGCCTAGTGATGTGTCCCTGAGGCGTTGGGGAGCAGGTGCCTATTGTGACACTGCCTTGGGTTGGGCTCTGACCTGTCTACTCCAGCGGGTTGGCCATTTGTTGGTGCTCTAAGGACCAAAGAAGGCCTGGACAGGCTGAAGGAGTGATGTTGGGGGACAGGGATGGACCCTCGAATCCCAGCCCCAGGACTGGTATGAGCGACTGGGACTGACTCTTTGCACAGGGACATAGCCCTGTGAGCCTGAGGTGGAACTGCCTGTGTGTATTTGCAGGTAGCTTTGTTCCCACAGGGACTCATGCCAGCAAAGACCCCCACAGCCTGAGGAGCTGTGTGTAGGGATAAGCGGGAACTCTCTCAAATTGGCGTACCTGTCGTTGACCCTGTCCCTGTGCTTCTGCTCCGGTTGTGTGACTGAGCGTGATGTTTTTTCATGGGGATCTCTTGTTTACTCTTCTTATGTGGGGCCAGGGTTAGGAACTATCTTGGGCTGCAGGGGTAGGAAGCTCCTCCCCTCTTAGAGGGAGCACCTTAGTCAAATCAAGAGGACCCCCCCCACCCCCAAGAACAAAAACCCCATGGGAGCTCATTGTGGTCCTACTGAGGAGGGAAGATGCAAAAAGAGGTAAAAGAAGGTGGCTTTTGACTTTTTTTTTCACCTAAAGCTAAAACTAACTGTAGTACATGGATGAGAATAGGAAAGTGACTTGGGGACAATATTATTAACTAAACTTGCAGCCTTTATGGCAGTTTCACCACTTTTATACCAATATCCAGGATACATTTTGGGCTCATTTTTACTGTGCACTGTCTGGCCTTTTCTATTAGCTACATTTTCCCATATCCTTAAGGAACTTGAGTTGTGTTTGTGTGACTTTTATGAGTAAAATGGCCTCCTAATTAAAGATGGATCAATTCCATGAGTATTTTCTCTTTCATACACATTTTTTTGTGTGTATGTGTGGTACTCTAGATCAAATCTAGGGTCTGAAATATGATAGGTGCTCTACCACTGAGCTATATTCCCAGTCCCCACAGATTTTAAATTTTTTTTTCAAAATAAATTTATGAAAGAATGAACTTTTTAACTTATTTTTATTTTTAGTTATAGATAGACACAATACCTTTATTTTATTTATTTTTTTATGTGGTGCTAAGGATTGAACCCAGTGCCTCACACATGCTAGGCAAGTGCTCTACCACTGAGTTACAACCCAGCTGCCCCCTCCCCATTTCTTAATGGCTGAAAAAGTATAATTAACATAGCTTTTTTGGGATTCCATCCCCTATGCCTACAATGTATATGTTGGCCTCAATCAAAGGACTGTATGATTCACATGGGAGGAGATGTGTCCACCCCAGCCATCATTTCCCTTATAATAAATATTGTCATTACATTTGTACTTTCTTTTAATTCTTAAGTGACATCTAGTTCTGGTTTTACCACACTTGAGTGGCTACCAGCATTGACTCTTCTGGTTTCCACTAGGTCTTGGGTGGGTTAGTAAAGGTGGGGCAGTAGTCCCAGGTGTAGGGTGTGTTCCTTTGAGAGGCCCCTTTGTCTTTTATGCTACCTTCAGAGAACTTGGTCTGGCCCCCAGCACAGCTCCTCCTGTGGCCTCAGGATTTAGCTCCCATATCCTTGTTGGGAAGTCACTGATGCTCCTTGGGAGCATTTCATGTTATCATTCTTTGTCTTTTTTTAAAATTTTTTATTTTTAGGTGGACACAATATCCTCATTTTACATCTCTGTTGCTGAGGATCGAACCCAGTGCCCCGTGCATGCTGGGCAAGCACTCTACCGCTGAGCCACAACCCCAGCCCTTATCATTGTTTTTATTCAGCCAAATACTGCTTCTGCCCATCTGGTGGTGGGGTCCCAATTCCACATGTGGTCCAGTCACATTTACTACAGCTGCTACTGTGATTGTACTCAAGTAGACATTTCCTTGAAGGCACTTCTCAGAATCAGGAGGCCATGGTGTTTGAGTCCATGCTGGGGTCATTCTAGGGCCAGTTCAAAGGGAAGCAGTTGACTGAGGTTCAGTGAGTTTTCCATTGACACCTTCACTAGGGTACTCAGATGTCTTCTTCCTCACTGGCTCCTCCTTGATTCTTATGATCTGACCCCATTCCCACAAACCCTCACTCCAGTTAGTCTGAAATGTGATCTACAAAAGGAATCAAGTGTATCTTCACACCAAAAAATGGTCACCACAAGAGCAGTGGAAGTGACAGAATGGTTTGGTGGTTCTGATCCTGAGAGAAAGAGGAGTGGAGGCTGGTCCTCTGGCCCTTGATGATCACTGCCCTCCCTCTTCTCTTGCCTCAGCTTGGCTTCTAGGAATTTAACAAGACCTGAAAAGGCACACATACATACCACAAGCTTGGAGCTCATGTCACAGCAACTGTTGTGGCTGCTTAGAGTTTGAGGGGCAAAAAACCACCCTGACTGTGCAAAGGGGTTGGGCTCTGGCCTGTCTCCTCCAAAGCTCAGTGGAATGGTCCAGAGATATGAGGGGTTAGGGAACACTGTGTCAATCACAGTGACAAAAAAAACCTGAAATAAGAAATTTCTAAGGACAAAAGGTTTATTTGACTCATGGTTTGAAAGATTCAGTCTGGTTCTTTTGCTTTTGTACCTATAATGAGGCAGAACAAGATGGTGGGAATGTATCATGGAGGAAACAGCCCACCTCATCCAGGAGGGAAAAAGAGGAGAAAGGGCTGGGATCCCAATATCCCCTCAAAGGAAACACTCCTGATGACCTACCTTTCTCCCACTAGGCCCCACCTCGTAAGGTTTTACCACCTCCATGGGTGGTAAAGGCACCACAGCCTTTAATGTATGGGCCTTAGTGGGGATACTCCATATGCAAATGACAAGGGCCGACAGGCTGAAGTAGTGTCATTGTTAACCTGGCACATCAGGGCCTCTCTCCCAGTGCTGAGAATGTGGGGAGGACTCTCCTGTTGGGAGTTTTCTCTGGAACCTAGTGGGTGTAATGTCTGTGTGGCAGCAGGATGTTTTGCTCGAGGGAAGCTTTTAAGCCGGGAGCAGAATCTGGTAGCCTGAAGAACTGCTCACGTGTGTACATGCACCCAATAGGACCTTGTGCATTGGGAAGGGCCTTCCTCAAGTTTTATTCCTGATGGCAACCCTGACACTGTGTATCTGTTTTGCCTTCAGGGGAAGATGTGATTACTTTTTCTATTGTGATTCCTATTTAGGTTTGTGGAGGGTCATGTGAGTTGGGTGGCTTCTTTGGAAGCCCCTCCTAATTGAAGAGGTAATCATTCTCAAAAGAAGCTGAACTGATTCAGATGTCAGATTAAAGGAAGGCTGCATTTCCAGTTGTTCCATGGCTCAGGATTCAAACAGCAGGAGTACTGCTTCTCAGCAAGGTGGGTGAGAGAAGGAAGGAATTCACTGAAATTTAATATTGAACAGTCAGAGTTTCTTAGACTCAGAAATTCAGGCATATTGAACAAAGGACAAGAACGAATACATTGGAACCAAGCTGTTTGCAGTAGCAGCAGCAGTGCCAGTTCACCACAGGGAGGAGGACTAACAAACACAGAAAAAAACACAATGGGCAAATTTGGCACACAAAAACCCATAGAACAGAAAAAGCAGTCTGTAGTTATCTGATCCAGAGGCTGCACAGTGACCTGGTATCTGAAAAGTGCTCTGTGTTTCTCAACTGGCATGTGGAGAGATGAGGCAAGAAGCCATTGAGGAGATCATATTGCAGCATGCTGCTACAGGAACCTGGGGAATCATAGCAAACACTGCCATACTGTCCCAGCAAATACGTACCATGTGGCCTACAGTGCACCTAGCAGAATGCAATTGAAATAGGCACAGAGAAGACTGTACCCAGAAGGATTATGTCAGAGGTATAGAGTGAAATGCAACTCATTTTCCCTTGAGCCTGGTGGCTTACATGACCAGCTGAAGAGGGTTGTGAAACTGAACAGATAGGCATGAATACACTTGGGGACTAGGCCTGGCAAGGCAATATTTATGGAGATTCTGAGCTGGGGGAGTGGAGTGTGAGAACCTCTGGGGGGGTTGGCTACTCTGCCCCATGAAGTAAAATTCTCAAGATGCTCCTGAGATTCACACTTCCAGCTGAGATAGGCATCTGCCCAGTACCACGGTGGGTGTTTATATAATCTCTTCAGATACCACATAACAAAGTCCCAAGGGCTTGATTAGAGCCAAGCGCCAGCTAATGGAACTCCTCATTTAGAACTCTGCAGCAGCTCCACCCTGGGAGTGCATCAATCTGGTCGGTCTAGACCAAACTCCAGACAACAGTACCTCCAATTCCATCCTATCTTATACTTGTGAGAAGGGAAGCTGAATAGTATTTCAACCAGCTTTAGTTTTTAGGTCACTCCAGCTGCATCTCACTGCTGGAAATCTACTGGATCACTACAAGTTCACAGGGTAGAGACTATTGCTGAGCTAAACCCAGCCAAGAGACAAAGCACCTTGTTCAACACACATATTGGTTGGTTTCAAGATGGCAGAATAGAGAAAGTCACCTTCCTGGCTGCTTTGTTGTGTGAAACCAAAGAAGCAGATAGGCAGCTTCTCAGAAAGATGTGTGGAAAAAAGAGGGGGTGACTTTACTGGGATTTAATACTGGACATTTCAAAGTACATTGGGGACTCAGGAGGCTGGATATAATTAAATAAGGAAGAAATTCTCAGTGCCACCACTGCTGCCACACCTGGAGGCACCAGCCAGAGTGGTCCTTCCACAAGAAAAGTGGAGGGATAATGGAATTAAAGGAACCCACATTTTTAGGAGGCCTGAGGCATGTCTGGGTATGGAGAATTTAGAGATCAAAGACATTGCCCAAGTAAACTGCAAGGCATTCTACATGATATCCTTGTGTGGGAAAGAAGCATCTCTCCTGGCTGTATGTGGGGAACAGAGGAAGAAACCATTTGCCACTGCAGTGTGGGGGCCAGCAGCTGGGGGAGCTGATTCCTGGCCAACTTGAGTTTGGCCCCAAATACAGGCCTGGCAAACTCACACTTCCATGACATAGAGTGCCCAAGTGACCAGGAAAAAATAAAATGTGGAAAGGGGTTTACTGGTTGTGAAAACCCACCTAGCTCTCCTCCTCCCCCTCCAATCTGGCTGCTTGCAGGACTGGCTGGGAGAGATGCACCTGACCAGGAATGTGAAATTGTGGGGGCAGAACAGATTGAGTTTGGAGACTGAACCCAAGACCAAGAAACACAGGATCCACAGATGATGGAGTAGACTAAGAATTGGGTCCTCCACTGCGTGAGTGGAACCCAGGGGTGCAGTTGCTAACATGGACCAGCAATTGCTGAGTCCTGGAGTTATGCTGATTTAAAATCACCAAACCGAGGATCCAACATGGCGGTGGGCGGAGAGGCAGCACTTTCAATACCCCCTCAGTGATGGGGTCAGAAAGACTCATAGATGACGCTTAGATTCTACTTGCAGAGAATCTCCTAGAAAAATTCCACTGAAGAGAGACCGGCTGGGAGTTACTAGGATTTTTGGAAGTAACAGTTTGCCCCAGATGAGTGAATCCCCGCCACGAGATGCAGAGGTCCAGATCCGCCAGCCGCTGTCCACATGCCGCGGCGCGGCCGCCCGCCCGCCTGCAGCCACCGTAACTGGGTGGCTAGACTCCAAGACACAGCTTGGCAGGAAGAGGTCTTTAGCCAAACCTTCATGAAATAGCGAGCCGGGAGCTGAGGCCAACTGGGGACGGACCAGTCCCACCCCTCCCTTCGGACACTCCGGCAAGGAGCCTGGGGCCCGCCACAGCAGAGAGGTGACGTCATCGGAGCTCGGCCGACGGAATTCATTCCCAGCGGAATCCATTTTAGCAGGTGTGTGACTCCCACCCCAGCCAGATACAAGCAGCCAGGAAACCTCAGGGATCTCTCCGGGGGTGTGTCTGTAGGGAAGCACAGGGGATTCCCGACCCCCAACCCCCCATATCACCAGCGGCGACTCCCAAGGTCTTAGCCGCCAGTTTACCACAGCACTGGGGCTTAAATGGGATGCGCGGTGGGGCTGCAAGTATAACTAAATCTCTGGGGAACTGCTTCTGGTGAACAGGACCTGGCTGGCTGGCTGACAGGAAGAAGGGGGGGGGAAGGGCCAGAGAAGTGAAACGGCTCTGGACTGACAAGACTAAGAGTCTTACAGCAGCCGCCTTAAAGGGATTGCTATCGGCACGCAGAGGGCAGAAGCTCCGCACGGAGGGCACAGATCCGCCTACTGGAAGTGAAGAAAATGGATCTCTAAGACTTCAATTTTTTTTCCTCTTCTCTCTCTGTTCCTTTCTCTCCTTTTCCTTCTTTCTTTCTTTCCCGTTTCAAGTTTTATTGTTCTTTTCATTCTCCTCTAATCTATCTATCTCTCTCTCTTTCTTTCTTTTTAAAAGCACCTTCCTTCCCCTACCCCCCAACTTTCATCCCAAGCATTACGTCTTCCATTACGTGTAATTGTCTAGATGCAAATAGGTGAATGTTTCGAGGCTGTCTATAGGGCTCCTAAATACCTAGCTACTACCAACACCCTGATCCAATCGCCTGTTAGCATCCCCCTTCAGTAGAGCAATCTTCTAAAGTAGCCAAGACATACTAACCCTCATACCATCATAGCACCTAACCTAAACATAAAGTCCTAAGAACAAACAACAAATCACTATAGGCATACAAAACCCAGAAGCCTTTTAGGAATTGAATGAATCAGCTTTAAAGTACAATAAAGCCCAGCATTTCTAGGCATAATCTCCCACCACAAAGGAGAGACAACAGAGATATACAAAACCAAAACAAATTTATAGGAGAAAGCAGTTACACAGCAGTCAAACAGAGCTGGAAAGTAACGTGAACAACATGAAAAAACAAGGGAAAAAAGGATTACAAACAATGCAGGACAACTTAAATCTACAGGAGGACCTAGAAGCATCAGAAACATGGACAGGGAAAGAACTCAAGGCATACCTAACTCAGATGGAATGGAATATTAGAGAAGACATGAGACAGCAAGTCCAAGCAATGAAAGTATATTTTGAAAACGAATTAAACAAACAAATTCAAACTGCAAACAACGAGCTTTACCAGGAGATAGAGATTTAAAAAAAAACAAACAGTAATCCTAGAAATGCAGGAAACCATAAACCAAATTAAAAACTCTAACGAGAATATTACAAATAGACTAGATCAAGTAGAAATCAGAACATCAGATAATGAAGACAAAATTTATCAACTTGAAAAGAATATAGTCAACACAGAAAGGATGCTTAAATCTCACAAGCAATCTATCCAAGAGTTATGGGATACCATAAAAAAACCAAACTTGAGAGTCATTGGGATAGAAGAAGGTATAGAGGTTCAAACCAAAGGAATGGACAACTTATTAAATGAAATAATCCTAGAAAACTTCCCAGAGATGAAAGATGGAATGGATTGCCAAATCCTGGAATCCTACAGGACCCCAAACATTCAAAACCATAATAGACCAACTCCAAGACATATAATTATGTAGATAGCCAACATACAGAACAAGGAGAGAATATTAAAAGCTATGAGAGAAAGGAGGCAGATTACATTCAGGGGTAAACCAATTAGGTTAACGACTGATTTTTCATCACAGACTTTGAAAGCGAGAAGATCCTAGAACAACGTATTTCAAACGCTGAAAAATAATGGATTCCAAACAAGAATACTGTATCATACTGTATCCAGCAAAATTAAGCTTCAGATTTTACAATGAAATTAAAATATTTCACAATAAACAAAAGCTAAAAGAATTCACAGCCAGAAAACCAGCACTGCAAAGCATTTTGAGCAAAATACTACAAGAAGAGGAATTGAAAAATAGCACCCAAAACTAACAGTGGGAAGTATCTCAGTAAAGGGGGAGAAAAATAACCAAAGAGGAAAAACTAGCCAAACTAAAATAAATAAATAAATAAACATGACTGGAAGTACAAACCATATTTCAATTGTAACCTTAAGTGTTAATGGCTTAAATTACCAATCAAGAGACATAGGCTAGTAACCTGGATTAAAAAAACAAATCCAACAACATGCTGCCTTCAGGAGACTCATATGATAGGAAAAGACATACACAGGCTGAAGGTGAAAGGTAGGGAAAAATCATACCACTCACACGGCCCTCGGAAGCAAGCAGGAGTGGCCATACTCATATAGAATAAAATCAACTTCAAACCTAAGTTAATCAAAAGGGATAAAGAAGGACACTATACACTGTTAAAAGGAATTATCCACCAACAAGGCATAACAATTATCAATTTGTATGCACCAAACAATGGTACTGCAACGTTCATAAAACAAACTCTCCTCAAGTTCAAGAGTCAAATAGACCACAACACAATAATTATGGGTGACTTCAACACACCGCTCTCGCCATTAGACAGATCCTCTAGACAAAAGCTGAATAAAGAAACTATAGAACTCAATAAAGAAATCAATAACCTAGACTTAACCGACATATATAGAATATATCAACCATCATCAAGTGGATACACGTTCTTCTCAGCAGTACATGGATCCTACTCAAAGATAGACCATATATTATGCCATAGGGCAACTATCAGTAAATATAAAGGTGTGGAGATAATACTGTGGGAAGCCATCCTGACACGTGACTGGGCGGCTCCTGTTAAGGGTCTGAGGCTTCTGGCTGTGTCGGAATTTTCCCAGCCCTTTCCTGATGAGAGAACCCGTCCGTGTGGGGGGTGTGACTGACCACTGACCCCGGGGGCCCAATCACTGACCCTGACCTTGGAGTGCAGTCCCCACTCAACCCTCATTGGATGGAATTATCCCCTGAATTTCTTGTTCCCCAATAAAAGGCTACTCCCTGGCGTGTTCACTCTCTCTCCTGCTAGCCCTGAGTAATCCTTGCTGCCCTGCTGGGCGGTTAGAGGTTGGAACCAGAGAGGGGAGCCGTCTCGGACCTGGCAATAGAAATAAGGTAACTGAGTCTGTGTGTTTTATTTCGATCTCTTCTAACTAACTTTATGCCAAGAACCTCATTAATGAAACCATTGTGCAGGCCGCATGGTGGAATTGGCGCCCACGAGGGGGGCATTCTAGATTAGTTAGATTGAGTGGGAGCGCGCTATAAAGATAAGGATAAAGATAAAGATAAAGGAAGTGGTGACAATTTGGGTCACAAAAGTACCTGGAGCTATTGAAGGAAAGAGACGTTAAATTAATTAAAATGGGAAATTCAACTTCTACGGATAAGGAAATGTATCTGACTATTTTAGACAGTATAATTAATCAGAAAGAAAAACAGATAAAGAAAGCTCAGTTATTACAATTCTTAAAGATTGTAGGTAAATATTGTCCTTGGTTTTGTGAACAAGAGTCTCCAAATTTATCTACTTGGGAGAAATTAGGAAGAAAGTTACAAAAGGTTTATTTTTCTAATGAACTACCTGGAGGCATAGAAAGTATTCAGAAAACTTGGACAGCTCTAGAAGTTTGTCTTTTTGAATATATGGGTCAAAGTTCGTGGCCCCCTGAAGACCTGTTAAAAGGCTTGCAAAGGGCTATTAAGTCTATTCAAATGGAAAATTCACCTGAGGCTAAGTTAATTCCTTTTCCCTTAGGCCATTTAAAAACAAAGACAATGCTAGGGGCCAAACCTAAGGTTAGGAATGTGACTTTAAACTCACAGGACTATACTAGCCCGAAGGGAGATTCTAGGGGCGAATATCATAGAGGACAAACCTCTGAGATCTTAGAAAGCCCTCCGGAAGAGGTAGAGGATCTTCCTACAGAGGAAAATCCGGAAGAGATTCCTAGAGGGGCTCAGAGTTCTTCTCCGCCACGTGGTTTAGAAACCCAAATTCAAAATGGCAATAGTGCAGAGTCTGACCATGACTTGCAATCTGAGGGAGAAGAATCAGACATGGAAATTCAGGACTTACAGAGGAATCTTAACAGGCTGCGTTTAACACCGCCTGTCCAGGCTATTCGAATTTGGCCGGTACCTGCTAAAAGGACAAAATTTAACAGGTACGCTGGGTTAACAATGACTTTTCTTACCCCGTTCCAGCGAGGTATTAAGAAAGCACAGGAAGATGGGGAGGATACTAGCGGTTTTCAACTTTTTCCAGTTTTTGAGCAAGTTAATGAACAAGATCAGAGAGTTAGAGTTCATGCTGTAATCCCATTTAAAACCATTAAGGAACTAAAAAGTGCATGTGAGACGTATGGTCCAAATTCCCCTTTTGTACAGAGCCTGATAGACAATATTTGCTCACAACCCCTTCCTCCTAGTGATTGGATTTCTTTAGCCAGATCTTGTCTGAGCGGGGGAGATTTCTTACTTTGGAGGACTTATTGGACTGATTTCTGTACTGAACAGGCAGAAAAGAACAAAAGACAGGATATAGAAACGCCAGTAGAAATGTTTCTAGGGACAGGTGAATTTACTAACCTAGAAAGACAGTTAAATTATGATTTTGTAGTGTACAATCAAATAACTGATTGTGCAAAACGTGCCTGGAGGCAGATTGTCTCCAAGGACAAATCCAATTTAGTTCTTACCAAAATCAGGCAAGGTGCGAGTGAACCTTACTCAGATTTCGTAGCCCAGTTGTACCAGGCTGCAAACAGGTCAATCGGGGACTCGGGAGCGAGTGAGTTCATTGTTAGGCAATTGGCATTCGAAAACGCAAATAAATACTGTCAGGATATTCTCAGACCGCACCGTAAAAAGGGAACAATCTCTGAGTTTATTAGCTTATGTTCTGACATAGACTCTACTCATTTACAAACAGTAGCCCTAGCTGCAACAATAAAAGAAACTTTGAAACCACAGGATTTAGTACGAAAACCCCGCGGAAAATGTTACATTTGCGGGAGAAATAATCATTTTGTGTTGGAGTGTCGCATGCGCAATTCTAAGTTCAGGGCTCCATCTACTGGCGATAATAGATATTGCAGGGCTCAGCCCCATGCGGTAGATCAAGATGGCGCCGATGAGCCCGCCTTCTTGTCATCATTTCCGCCTGGCCGGAACACAAACTTCCGGTCGGCCCGCCCCCCGGGCCGAAAATGAGGAAGTAGGTGGTCGCGCAATGTGACGTCATCGCGCCGACCATGGGGGCCGCCATCTTAAATTTTACCGGAGCGAAACAAGCAGTTTCCGTACAAACCCTTAATGATTTTCAAAAGCTATTAGGAGATATTAATTGACTAAGGCCATCCCTAAAACTAACTACTTCTGAGTTAAGTCCTCTATTTCAGATATTACAAGGAAATCCCTCTCCAACCTCTCCACGTCAGCTAACCTTAGAGGCTAGAATGGCTTTAAGGAGAGTTGAACATGCAATTAGAAATGCACAGCTTACTAGAGTTGATCCTAAAGAAATAGTGTATTTATTAATATTTCCAACTGAGCATACCCCAACAGGAGCCATATGGCAAAGATTAGGAGTTATTGAGTGGATTTATTTATCCCACTCTCCTCAAAAGACATTAATTCCTTTTCATGATTCTATAGCTCAATTAGTAATTAAAGGTAGAACTAGGATTTTACAATTAATTGGATCTGAGCCTGATATCATAATTATTCCATTTTCTATTCAACAGACTAATTGGCTTTTTCAAGCTTCTAGCTCATGGCAGATAGCTTTTGCTGATTTTCCTGGCCAGATAGATAGCCATTATCCTCGTGATAAGATTATACAATTTGCATCATTAACATCACTTATTTTTCCAAAGATTGTGCGTGCACATCCTATAGATGAAGCTTTATCAGTGTTCACGGATGGTTCTAACTCAGGTAAAGCAGGTTTTTATAGTTGTGTTCACACAGAGGTAATACAAACTTCTTATACTTCTGCCCAAAGAACAGAGCTTCAAGCTCTGATTTGTGCCTTAAATTACTTTTCTAATGAGCCTATTAATATTTATTCAGACAGCTTATATGCAGTCGGAGTTACTAAAAATATTGAAACTTCAGTTATTGGGTATACTTCATCACAAGAGTTATTTGAGTTATTTCATAATTTACAAAAGACAGTGCTAATGCGAAAGTACCCATGTTTCATAGGGCACATACGGGCTCATACTAATCTTCCAGGACCCTTAGTTTCAGGTAATGACAAGATTGATAAATTAGTAGCTTTTTATCAACAGATGTCTTCATATGACTGTGCACTAGCTTCCCATTCCTTGCATCATCAAAATGCTTCTAGCTTACGTAAAAAATTTAATATTACTAGAGAACAAGCTCGTCAGATTGTAAGCCAATGCCCTAAGTGTGTTATTCACACTCCATCTCTGCCATCAGGGGTAAATCCCCGTGGATTAAAACCAAATCAAATATGGCAAATGGATGTAACTCATATTCCTCAATTTGGTAAACAATGTCATGTGCATGTCATAGTGGACACTTATTCTAGATTTATTTTTGCCACAGCACGTACTAAGGAAAATACTCAACATGTAATTTCTCATTGCTTAGCAGCTTTTTCTGTTTTAGGGTGCCCTATGCAGATTAAAACAGATAATGCTCCAGCTTATGTAAGCTCTTTTTTTCAACAATTTTGCCAAGAGTTTAAAATTAATCATAAAACAGGAATTCCTTATAACCCTCAAGGCCAAGCCATTGTGGAACGAGCTCATTTATCTATTAAGCTTCAATTACAAAAATTAAAGGGGGGGAATAGGTTTATGACTCCCCAAAATAGCCTTAATCATGCCTTGTTTGTTTTAAATTTTTTAAACTGTGACGCAGAAGGTCACACTGCTGCTGAGAGACAAATGTCTCCCTCAGTAACAGGCCCTTTAGGTAGAGTTTTGTGGAAAGATTTACAGACTGGTCAGTGGAAGGGTCCGGACCCAGTGATTATGTGGGGTAGAGGTCATGCTTGTATTTTCCCAGAAGGCGCATTTCATCCTATTTGGGTGCCTGAACGTGCTATCAGACATGGAAGAGGTAGAACCCAGATTCAAGCGACTGAGGATCGACCCGGAGGAGCCCCTATCCAGAAGGAGGAGATATCGGAAAAGGATGAAGAAAGACCAGATTGACCCAGCCGAAAAGCTGATTTCATGGGAAGACATGAAGAAGCTAACAACCCAGGCTTCCCGAATACTTCGACACCTAGGAGAGAACAGGACCCCAGTGATGATGGTAGCAACAGTAATTGCCCTGTTGGGCTGTCAGGTAAAGGGGGATCAAGTAGACACTTACTGGACATATTTCCCAGATCCACCCCTGGTACACCCAGCTGTGTGGACTGAAGAATCTATTCCAGTATTTACTAATGACTCATTCATGATGGGAGGATTTACAGATACTCATATTACTCCCAATCATGTGACTAGATTTAATTATTCTGGCTACAGTGCCCAATTACCTTTGTGTTGGTCACACGATAAACATGCTGGCTGTCTGAAAGTATCATTCAAAGAAAAGACAGCGATTGGTAGACCTAGACTGACAAATAATTCTATTTATGGGGACTTAAGACCTTATACTAGATCAGTAATTAAGATGGGACTTTCCCATAACAAGCCAGTCATTTCTACAAAACCTCCACGGATGCCCCACTGTCCAAATAGTTCTACAATTGAGATTGGCACCTTTCCTAGATGGATGGATTGTGTAAATACCTTTCCTGTACAACATAAGGTGTCTAAAGATAGTGGGTATATTTTAGACTGGTCTCCAAAAATTGATAAAAGACAATTACGAAGAAATTCTGCTATGACACCTGCAGGATTTGTTAGTAATATTTTGACTTATAGTAAAGGAGGTGTTCAAAAAGATATTTGGCGTTTAGTTGCTGCCTCAGAATTCTTACATTTTACAGACAAACCTTTACCAAAATTTGTTGGCAAGAACTGTAAAGAGGGATTTTGCTATGGCTTACGAGCCTGTGTCCAATCTCCTTATGTTTTAATTATTGGAAATGTAAAAGTTAAATGGATAGATGACAGATATATTGTTACTTGTAATAAATGCAACCTAACCAATTGTATTACTAGGTATAATGGAGGAAAAGGAGTGCTGATACTTCATCAGCCCTCTTTCGTTTTATTACCTGCTAATATTTCAGAGCCATGGTATGCTGATACTGGTTTACAAGTCTTGCAGCAAATTCATGCCCAGTTAGCAAGACCTAAACGTGCTATTGGAGTTATAATTGTTGGTGTTTTGGCGCTAGTCTCCTTTATTGCCTCAACTGTCTCTGTGTCTCTGACATTGTCTCAGAATATTCAGCATGCAAAATTTCTTAATAATTTAGCTCAAAATACTTCCAAGGCTCTGCGTAATCAAGTAAATATTGATGAAAGGATTGAGACTAAATTAAATGCCTTAGAGGCGACTGTTATAGACATAGGTAATGAACTTTCAGCCTTAAAATTTAAGGAAAGGCTTAAATGCCATGCCAATTATAAGTATGTTTGTGTTACAGCTGCCAAGTACAATGCTTCTCTCTGGGATTGGGAGAAGGTTAAAAACCATTTATTAGGTATTTGGCAAAATAGTAATAATAGCTTGGATATTCTGGAACTTCATCACCATATCCAAGACATTCAAAATAATAGAGCTGAATTTTCAGATCCTTCTTCTCTGGCAAACCAAATATTAAAGGAGTTGAATGGATTCAACCCTGGAAATATTCTTAAACACTCGGCCTGGTACATTATTGGATTATTCTCTTTGCTGTTAATTCTCTTTTGTGTTGTAATTATAAGATGGCGAGTCTTCGGAACAAGAATACAGAAACTCCAAAGAGTGAACCGCTGTCTCATTTTTAAGAATAGAAAAGGGAATATGTGGGAAGCCATCCTGACACGTGACTGGGCGGCTCCCGTTAAAGGTCTGAGGCTTCTGGCTGTGTCGGAATTTTCCCGGCCCTTTCCTGATGAGAGAACCCGTCCGTGTGGGGGTGTGACTGAACACTGACCCCGGGGGCCCAATCACTGACCCTGACCTTGGAGGATCCTACTCAAAGATAGACCATATATCATGCCATAGGGCAACTATCAGTAAATATAAAGGTGTGGAGATAATACCATGCACCATATCTGATCATAATGGAATGAAACTGGAAATCAATGATAAAAGAAGGAAGGAAAAATCCTGCATCAGCTGGAAAATGAACAATATGTTACTGAATGATCAATGGGTTACAGAAGACATAAAGGAGGAAATAAAAAAATTCTTAGAGATAAATGACAATACAGACACAACATACCAGAATCTATGGGACACAATGAAAGCAGTTTTAAGAGGGAAATTCATTTCCTGGAGTTCATACCTCAAAAAAAGAAAAAACCAACAAATAAATGAACTCACACTACATCTTAAAACCCTAGAAAAGGAAGAGCAAAACAACAGCAAATGTAGTAGAAGACAAGAAATAATTAAGATCAGAGTGGAAATCAATGAAATTGAAACAAAAAAAACCATTGAAAAAATTGATAAAACTAAAAGTTGGTTCTTTGAAAAAATAAATAAGATCGCAGACCCTTAGCCATGCTAACAAAGAGAAGAAGAGAGAGAACTCAAATTACTAACATACTGGATGAAAAAGGCAATATCACAACAGACACTTACAGAAATACAGAAGATAATTAGAAAGTATTTTGAAACCCTATATTCCAATAAAATAGAAGATAATGAAGATATCGATAAATTTCTTAAGTCATATGATCTGCCCAGATTGAGTCAGGAAGACACACATAATTTTAACAGACCAATAACAAAGGAAGAAATAGAAGAAGCCATCAAAAGACTACCAACCAAGAAAAGCCCTGGACCGGATGGGTATACAGCGGAGTTTTACAAAACCTTCAAAGAAGAATTAATACCAATACTTTTCAAGCTATTTCAAGAAATAGAAAAAGAAGGAGCTCTTCCAAATTCATTCTATGAGGCCAACGTCACCCTGATCCCGAAACCAGACAAAGACACTTCAAAGAAAGAAAACTACAGACCAATATCTACAAAAAAAAAAAAAACTACTAGAACTAATAAATGAATTCAGCAAAGTGGCAGGATATAAAATCAACACGCATAAATCAAAGGCATTTCTATATATCAGCGACAAAACTTCTGAAATGGAAATGAGGAAAAACACCCCATTCACAATATCCTCAAAAAAAATAAAATACTTGGGAATCAACCTAACAAAAGAGGTGAAAGATTTATAAAATGAAAACTACAGAACCCTAAAGAGAGAAATAGAAGAAGATCTTAGAAGATGGAAAAATATACCCTGTTCATGGATAGGCAGAACTAACATCATCAAAATGGCAATATTACCAAAAGTTCTCTATAGGTTTAATGCAATGCCAATCAAAATCCCAATGGCATTTCTTGTAGAAATAGATAAAGCAATCATGAAATTCATATGGAAAAATAAAAGACCCAGAATAGCAAAAGCAACTCTAAGCAGGAAGTGTGAATCAGGCGGCATAGCGATACCAGATTTCAAACAATACTACAGAGCAATAGTAACAAAAACAGCATGGTACTGGTACCAAAACAGGCGGGTGGACCAATGGTACAGAATAGAGGACACAGAGACTAATTCACAAAGTTACAACTATCTCATATTTGATAAAGGGACTAAAAGCATGCAATGGAGGAAGGATAGCATCTTCAACAAATGGTGCTGGGAAAACTGGAAATCCATATGCAACAAAATGAAACTGAATCCCCTTCTCTCACCATGCACAAAAGTTAACTCAAAATGGATCAAGGAGCTTAATATCAAATCAGAGACTCTGTATCTGATAGAAGAAAAAGTTGGCTACGATCTACATATTGTGGGGTCGGGCTCCAAATTCCTTAATAGGACACCCATAGCACAAGAGTTAATAACAAGAATCAACAAATGGGACTTACTTAAACTAAAATGTTTTTTCTCAGCAAGAGAAACAATAAGAGAGGTAAATAGGGAGCCTACATCATGGGAACAAATTTTTACTCCTCACACTTCAGATAGAGCCCTAATATCCAGAGTATACAAAGAACTCAAAAAATTAATAAGATAACAAATAACCCAATCAACAAATGGGCCAAGGACCTGAACAGACACTTCTCAGAGGAGGACATACAATCAATCAACAAGTACATGAAAAATGCTCACCATCTCTAGCAGTCAGAGAAATGTAAATCAAAACCACCCTAAGTACCATCTCACTCCAGTAAGATTGGCAGCCATTATGAAGTCAAACAACAATAAGTGCTGGCGAGGATGTGAGGAAAAGGGCACACTTGTACATTGCTGGTGGGACTGCAAATTGGTGTGGCCAATATGGAAAGCAGTATGGAGATTCCTGGGAAAGCTGGGAATGGAACCACCATTTGACCCAGCTATCGCCTTTCTCGGACTATTCCCTGAGGAGATTAAAAGAGCGTACTATAGGGATACTGCCACATCAATGATCATAGCAGCACAATTCACAATAGCTAGACTGTGGAACCAACGTAGATGCCCTTCAATAGATGAATGGATAAAAAAAAATGTGGCATTTATACACAATGGAGTATTACGCAGCACTAAAAAATGACAAAATCATGGAATTTGCAGGGAAATGGATGGCATTAGAGCAGATTATGCTAAGTGAAGCTAGCCAATCCCTAAAAAACAAATGCCAAATGTCTTCTTTGATTTAAGGAGAGCAACTAAGAACTGAGCAGGGAGGAAGAGCATGAGGAAAAGATTAACATTAAACATAGACGAGTGGTGGGAGGGAAAGGGAGAGAGAAGGGAAATTGCATGGAAATGGAAGGAAACCCTCAGTGTTATACGAAATCACATATAAGAGGTTGTGAGGGGAAAGGGGGGGAAAAATAAAAAAAACAAGGGAGAGAACTGAACAACAACAGATGAGGTAGAGAGGGAAGATGGAAGGGGAGGGGAGGGGGGATAGTAGGGGATAGGAAAGGCAGCAGAATACAACAGTCACAAATATGGCATTATGTAAAAATGTGAATGTGTAACTGATGTGATTCTGCAATTTGTATTTGGGGTAAAAATGGGAGTTCATAACTCACTTGAATCAAATGTATGAAAGATGATATGTCATGAGCTTTGTAATGTTTTGAACAACCAATTAAAAAAAAATAAAATAAATTCACCAAACCAGTTGGCATCAGGGAAGGACCTGGAGACTACTTGAGCCTAAACCCCACCTCCTAGATTCCTGCCACCTCACCCTGAGGTTGGAGCAAGCATCACACTCCAGACCACCCCACCTAACCTTGCTGAGAAGGAAAGGTGAGAATCTTTTGAACTCCAACAGAAAAAAATTCTTTAACTTTTCATTGAGATCATTTTTTCCTTTTCTCTATTTAATTGTGACCTTACCAGATATGGTAGCTCATGTCTGTACTCCCAGTGCCTTGAGTTCAAAACCAGTCTCAGTAACTTAGTAAAGACCTGAAAAACTCAGCAAGACCCTGTTTCTATGTAAAATATTAAAAAACTGCCAGGGATGTAAGCACACTGCCTGGGTAGTTAAGCACCCCTGGTTCAATCCCCAGTACCTAATGATAATAATAATAACTTTAATGGTTCATGGAAATTTATCCATATTCATAAATTCATGTTTGTTTTTCTCATTTCTAGCATTTTGAAGCCAGTTTTTTTATTGATAAGTTTTGTGAGGACTAGGATGTTTGATTAGTATATTTCAGTTTTGTTTTGCATTTTTTATTTTTATTTTTAAATTTTTAAAATCTTCTCTTCACACATTTTTCTGTCATTTATCTGTTTCCTTGATTCTTTCTCTCTTTTCTTTTGCTAATGGCCAATATCTATTATTTTTTTACTCTTTCTTTTATTTTTTTTAAATTTGTTTTTTTAGTTGTAGGTGGACACAAAACCTTTATTTTATTTATTTATTGAGGGTCCAACCCAGAGCCCCATGTGTGCTAGATGAGTGCTCTACTGCTGAGCCACAACCCCAACCACTTCCTTTAATTTTTTACTTCTATCTTCTCTCCTTATCATTCTTCATCATCACATCCTACATCACTTCTGTTCTCTCCCTGTCCACCATTCAAAATGTAAACCATTTTGCAAACTTATTGTTTTTATTGAAAGCAATAACTGATGATATAATTTCTGTTTATTGTGACAATCTTGTAGATGTTATAGCAAGAACTATTCAGTTCAATGCTGCATATTGTTTTCATTCGTTGTTGTTACTGTTTATCTCCCCTAAATAGGTGCAGTACTGGAAACTTTCAGGGACACTGCAAGTGCACAGCAAAAACTCTACTCTCTCAAGTCCATACTGTTAGATGGGTAGACACACAAACAACATGAAAAGTAAGGGAACAAATTGCCCCAAACAAACTGAGATACTTGAATAACCAAATATATTGCCACCCCAGTGGAAGAATGTACATGGTTATATCTGCAAGGAAAAGGATAATGTATTGAGTGAGATCAGAGAAAAAAATACAGGAAGTAAAATATCACTTCAATAAAGAGAGAAATTCTGAAAAATATAAACAAGCAGATGTTAAGATCCCATAACCAGAACTTCGAAGAAATATGGGATAATATGAAAAGAACAAATTTAACATTTATCAGGATAGATAAAGGCTCAGAAATATAAACCAAAATAATATCAGAAAATTTCCCAAACTTAAAGAATGAAATGGAGGGCTGGGGTTGTGGCTCAGTGGTAGAGCGCTCGCCTAGCATGTGCGAGGCCCTGGGCTTAATCCTCAGCATCAGATAAAAATAAATAAATAAAATAAAGGTATTGTGTCCAACCACAAATATATATTATATAAAGATTGAAATAGGGCTGGGGATGTGGCTCAAGCGGTAGCGCGCTCACCTGGCATGCACAGGGTGCTGGGTTCGATCCTCAGCACCACATAAAAATAAAATAAAGATGTTGTGTCCACCGAAAAATAAAAAGTAAATATTGAAAAATTCTCTCTCTCTTTTCTCTCTTTTTTTTAAAAAAAAGATTGAAATGGAAAATCAGATACAGATGGCTTACAGGACTCCAAATATACGAAATTACAACAGACCCACACCAAGGCACAGTATTGTGAAAATGCCTAACATACAGAATAAGGACAGAATTTTCAAGGATGCCAGAGAAATGTGATGAGTCAGATTTAGTGGGAAACGAATCTGGATCTAAGCTGATTTCTCAGTCTAGACCCTCAAAGCAAGGAGGTGGAATAATATATATCAAGCTCTGAAAGAAAATAGATGCCAGCCAAGAATGCTATACTCAGTGAAATTAAGTTTCAGAATTGACAAAATAAAAACCTTCCCTGATAAACAAAAGCCTACCAACCAAGAAAATCTCAGTACCAAATAGAGTCTTAGCTGAGTTCTACAAGCCCTTAAAAGAAGAATTATCACCAATACTTCTCAAATAATTTCATGAAATGGAAAACAAGGGAACCCTTTCAAACTCATTCTATGAGAATAGTATGACTCTGACCCCAAAACTTCAGACAAATTTCCCTGATGAACATGGATACAAAAATTCTCAATAAGGGCTGGGGATGTGGCTCAAGTGGTAGCGCACTCGCCTGGCATGCGTGCGGCCCGGGTTCGATCCTCAGCACCACATACAAAGATGTTGTGTCCGATGAAAACTAAAAAATAACTATTAAAAAGTCTCTCTCTCTTAAAAAAATTCTCAATAAAATTCTGGAAAATTGCATACAAAAATATTAAAAAGGTAGTTCACCACAATCAAGTGGGGTTCATCCCAGGGATGCAAGTTTGGTTCAACATACATAAATCAATAAATGTAATTCATCACATCAATAGACTTAAAGACAAAAACCATATCATCATCTCAATAGATGCAGAAAAAGCATTTCACAAAATACAGCACCACTTCATGTTCAAAACATTAGAAAAAATAGGAATAGTAGGAACATACCTCAACTTTGTAAAAGCTATCTATGCTAAACCGAAGGCCAACATCATCTTTTTAAAAAAATCTTTATTTTACTTATTTATTTTTATGTGGTGCTGAGGATTGAAGTAGTGCCTCACACATGTGAGGCAAGTGCTCTACCACTGAGATACAACCCCAACCCAAGGCCAATGTCTTCTAACAGGAGAAAAATTAAAAGCATTTTCTCTAAGAACTAGAATAAGACAAGGATCCCTCTTTCACCACTTCTATTCAACATAATCCTGGAAACTCTAGCCAGAGCACTTAGATTGTCATAAGAAATCAAAGGGATACAAATAGGAAAAGAAGAACTCAAACTATCACTATTTGCTGAGAACAGAAATTCTATATTTAGAAGATCCAAAAATGTCCACCAGAAAACTTCTAGAAATCATCAATGAATTCATCAAAATAGCAGAATATAAAATCAGCATGCATAAATCTAACCTATTCCTATTTATCAGTGATGAATTCACTGAAAGAGAAATTAGGAAATCTATCCCATTTGCAATAGCCTCAAAAAAATACTTAGGAATCAAAAGAGATGAAAGACCTCTACAATGAAAACTACAGAAGACTAAAGAAAGAAATTGAAGATCTCCAATGCTCTTGGATAGGCAGAATTATTATTGTCAAAATGGGCCTGCTACCAAAAGAGTTATACAGACTTAATGCAATTCCTATTAAAATCCCAATGTCATTCTTCATAGAAATAGAAAAAGCAATCATGAAATTCATTTGGAAAGATAAGAGACCCATAATAGCCAAAATAATCCTTACAAGAAAAGTGAAGCAGGAGGTATCACAATACTAGACCTTAAACTATACCACAGAGCTATAGTAACAAGAATATCTGGTTTTGGCACAAGACATGAAGACTAATGTTACAGAATAGTAGACACATAGACAAATCCACATAAATACAGTTATCTCATGCTAGACAAAGGTACCAAAAACATTCATTGTTGAAAAAAGCCTCTTCAACAAATGATGTTGTGGAAACTGGAAATCCATATGTAGCAAAATGAAATTAACCCCCAGTCACCCTGCACAATAATCAACTCAAAGTGGATAAAAAGACTTAGGCAGGGCAGGGGTTGTGGCTCAGTGGTAGAGCACTCGCCTAGCATGTGTGAGGCACTGGGTTCAATCCTCAGCATTACATAAAAATAAAATATTGTGTCTAACTACAATTAAATATATATATATTATATATATAATATATATGTATATCTATGATATATCTATGATATACCTATGTCTGTCTGTATATATATATATATATATATATATATATATATATATATATATATGACTTAGGCACTAGAGCAGAGACCTTGTGCCCAATAGAAGAAAAAGTAGGCCCAAATCTTTACCATGTTGGCTTAAGAACTGACTTCCTTAATAAGCCTCCTAAAGCACAAGAAGTAAAATCAAGAATCAAGAAATGGAATGTATTCAAACTGAAAAGCTTCTTCTCAGCAAAGGAAACCATAACACAAAGAGACAGCCTACAAAATGGGAGAAAATACTTACCACATGTATCTCAGATAGAGCTTTAATCTCCAGGATATATAAAGAACTAAAAAAAAATTGAACACCAGAACAACAAATAATCCAATCAACAAATGGGCTAAGTAACTGAACAGACACTTCAGAGAAGAAGAAATACAATTGATCAACAAATATATTTAAAAATGTTCAACATCTCTAGTGATTAGAGAAATGAAAATTAAAACTACTCTAAGATTTCATCTCTCTCCAATCAGAATGGCCATTATCAAGAATACAAGCTAGGGCTGGGGATGTGGCTCATGCGATAATGTGCTTGCCTGGCATGTGTGGGGCACTGGGTTCAATCTTCAGCACCACATAAAAATAAAATAAAGATGTAATGTCCACCAAAAACTAAAAAAAAAGATACAAGCTAAAATAAACAGAGGATGTGGGGGAAACGCACACTCATACGTTGCTGGTGGGACTGAAAATAGTTGCAAAGATTACGGAAAGCAGTATTGAGATTCCCCAGAAAACTTGGAATGGAACCACAATTTGACCCAGCTATCCCACTCCTTGGTTTATACACAAAGGACTTAAAAACAGCATACTATAGTAACGCAGTCATATCAATGTTTATAGCAGCACAATTCACAATAGCTAAATTGTGGAACCAACCTAGATGCCCTTCAATAGATGAATGGATAAAGAAACTGTGGTATACATACACAATATTACACAGTCTTAAAGAGAAATGAAATTATGGCATTTGCAGGTAAATGTATGGGGTTGGAGAATATCATGCTAAGTGAAATAAGCCAATTCCCCAAAACCAAAGATTGAATGTTTTCTATGATATTCAGATGCTAATTCACAATAAGGGTGGGGCACTAGGGAAGAATAGAGGTACTCTGGATTAGGCAGAGGGGAGTGAAGGGAGGGGAATGGATATAGAGGTAGAAGCATGAAGAACAGTTAAATGAATCAAACATTATTACCCTATGTACATATATGATTACATGACACTGTAATTCTACATCATGTACAACCAGAAGAATGAGAAGTTATACTCCATTTATGTGTGCTGTGTCAAAATGCATTCTACTGTCACGTATAATTAGAACAAATTTTCAAAAAAGAATGCCAATGCTTTTGAAATTATTCAATGAAATATACATTGTTGTTGATACTGCAAATTAGTACAATCACATTGGAAAGCAGTAAGAAGATTCCTCAAAAGCCTAGGAATAGACCCACCATGTGATCCAGCTATCCCACTCCTCAGTATTTATCTCCAAGAACTAAAATCAGCATGCTATAGTGATACATACCAATGTTTATACCAGCACAATCTACAATATCTTAATTATGGAACCCATCAGTAGACAAGCGGATAAAGAGAATTATACACACACACACACCACAAAGTTTTATTCACCACAATGAAGAATGAAATTGTCATTTGCAGGAGAATTGGTGGAACTTGAGAACATTATGTGAAATGAGGCAAACTCAAAGTAGAGGTCAAATGTTTTCCCTTATATGTGGAAGCTAGAGAGGAAAACGGAAAATAAAGCTGGCGGGGGGAAATCTCATGAAAATCATAAAGAAATCAGTAGAGAAGAGGAATGGGACCAATGCAAGGGAAGAGAAAAGGGGAAATACTGGGAAATGATATCGGCAAGTTACATTGTTGTATCGTGTGCATATATGAATATGTAACAACCCCACCATTATGTTTAATTATAATGCATGAATAAAAATACCAGAAAAAAAGGTGAGACCCCTACCCCCTACACACAACAACAGAAACCTCATGGGGAACCCATTTAGACTTAAAGAAGAGGTGCAAATAGTACACAAATAAGGTCCTTATAACATCATTTTCCTGTTCCCCGTATAATATCTAAGTAGAGCACAGTGAGGGAGTAGAGGAGCTCACCTTGAGCACAGCCTCATGAACTAAATCAATGGCTATTAATGTCAATTCTCCCATTTTGCACCAATATCCAGGATCTACCTGGAAATTGGGAGTAATTTCTCCTGAGCAGCCTCCAGCCTTTACTATTCCTCGACCTTGTCTTTCGTATCCTTGACTTGTTTTCTATGTCATCTTACGAATAAAAAGCATTTCTTAGTTAAAGGACATATTTCTGGGAATCCCTTCCATGAGTGTTTCCTTTTCCACACATATTTATTTCTTCCTTTCTTTCCTTTCCTTTTCCTACCTTCATTCCTTTCTTTCTTTCTTTTTTTTGTACCAGGGATTGAACTCAGGGACACTCAACCACTGAGCCACATCCCCAGCCCTATTTTGTATTTTATTTAGAGACTGAGTTCCTTAGGCCCTATGTTGCTGAGGCTGTCTTTGAACTTGCAATCCTCCTGCCTCAGCCTCCTGAGTCGCTGGGATTACAGGTGTGCACCACCACGTTGGTATCACACATATATGTTAATGACTTGAGGTGTAATTACAATGCAGCCTTGGGCTTCCATGGCTTCTGCACATGAGGTAGCTCTTATTCTCAGTGACCAATCAGAAGGTTGTACGGTTCACAAAGGGTGAGACATACCCGTGAATGGCCTTCATATTGAAGTAAACATTGTATTTCATCAGCATTTTCCTTTCCATTCTTAAGTGATATCAGATTCTGTTTTGCTATTTTTTGTGACTGCTTTGCAGCATTGAATCTTCTTTCACCAAGACAATGGAACTGGGGGTAAGTGGAAGGAGGGTAGTGGTCAAAGTTGTGGGGTGCCTTTGAGAGGTCCCTTTTGTCTTCTCTGCAAAAAGTAATTCAGCCTCCAGTACAGTTCCTCTTGTCCCCACAGGTAGAATTTTGGATGTCCCAATCCTTGCTGGAGTCCCCAGGGCTTCTAGAATCATGCCTTGTTGTGAATTATCACTCTTGGAATAGCCTATATATTTCTGAAACACGCTAGCTCCATCCTCCCGCCTGGAACACCAATTCCTTGAGGGAATTGCTATACTTTGTATTCTTAAAATGTCCATGTCTACATTTCCCCGAAGGTGCTTATCAGTATGGGGTTTGCTTCCAGGATAGAGGCCTGCTGAGGACCTATCTTATATAAGATTTTATTCGACACTTTCATCAACTGGCTTCATGTACCTCACTGTCCTCATTTCTGTTACCCGATTTCATCCTGGATGCAATCTAACCCACTTCCCCCAAGATCCACTCTACAATCAGCTCCACAAAGGAATATACTGGGCCCACCTCATACCATGAAGCATGGCGACCACAGTGGTGGCAAAAGTGACCCAGATGTCTGAAAGATCAGATCCTAAGGGGAAGGCTGCAGGAGGTTGCCAGTTGCACTGCTCCTGTTCATACAGCCCAGTCTCCCGGATTTGCAACTGAGCATGCATGTCTTTCCAGTCCGGCGCTTACGTCACAGTGACCTGTACAGTTGCCTAGGGATACGTCCAGGAGGCTTAGCCAAACAGGCACTCTCCCTTACATGCCGTGGATGTGCTGTGGCTGTTTGCGAGGATGGTCCCAGGATCTGAGAAGTAGAGGAACGCCAAGTAGGTGGAAGAGTTTAAATCAGCAGCACGATCTGCAACATGGGATCCCTGCATTAGGCCTGCTTTGTGGGTATGCCTGTGTCTCTTCTCTCACTGAATCCACCCTGTGGACCACAGAATGGGACGGCCTTTGCACCTTAGGATGCTGTTATGTGCCCTGAGAATCTACCTGAATGTGTGTGGGAGTATGGCTTGTGCAGTGGATAGGGGCCTGTCTACTCTGCTTTCCTCCTTGAGCCCGTCCCTGTTTGTTCTCACCTGCTGGCAAGGAGTGATTTTTTTAACGCTGGGGCCCCTGTGTGGGTTGGAGGTTATGAATTGGGTTGCTGTTTCAGACTCTAGAGAGGTAGCTTTCTAAAATTCGGCACCAACTTCCAGTTACAAAAACCTGACTTGGAACTCAGTTTAGACTTACAGAAGAAGTATAAACAGGATAAGGAAGGTGATTATAACAACATTCTCCTCTTCCTTTAAAGGCAATAAATAACAGGTCTGGGGATGTGGCTCAAGTGGTAGTGCGCTTGCCTGGCATGCGTGCAGCCCGGGTTGGATCCTTAGCACCACATACAAACAAAGATGTTGTGTCCGCCAAAAACTAAAAAATAAATATTAAAATTTCTCTCTGTCTCTCTCTCACCTATTAAAAAAAAATAAAAGCAATAACAAACCTAACTGTAGCTGACTGACTGAGAGTAATTATTTGGTAATAATATGATGAACTAAAGTGGTGGCTTCTGTGGCCTAACCGACAGTTTCACATTGGTACAGGACCAACCTGGCAGTTGGAAGTCATGTCTTATGCATGACCTGAAGCATTTACTGTGTCCTCCACTGCTACTTGAATACTGTCAGAGGCCTCTTAATTTGGCTCTGCCTCCAGCACAACTCCTCCTGTGGTCCCAGGTATGGTTTTTGGTTTCCTTAGCCATGTTTGGGTCTTCAAGGCTCCTGCAAGTCTACTTTAGTGGCACCATAAAGTCTGAGAATAGCCAAATACCACCTCTAAAATGCTTTCTAGAGGGACCCCTGGGGCTGCTTTTGTGCTTGTGACTTTGTTGCATAAACAATGAATGGGTCATCATGGTATCCTACTGTCTTATCAGGCTTTTATATTCTCCACTCTGAAACAGACAATACATCTCTATCCTTCTCAAGGTCACTTGTAATATTGATATTGCTGGACCCAATGGCCATTGTCAAACCTTGTATTATTTAATTTTCCAGGGGTATCTGTTACCATTGATTGTCTGTCCTTTCATTTGGTTTCTATATTCCCTGCCCTTGGTTCCCCTCCCACCACTTTGGTCCTCCATCGTAGCTTCCTCACTGGTCTGTCCCTTTCTTGAACATTGGGATGCAACATGGCTTAGTCTTTGTTGTTTTTTACACTCAAGTTCCTAATTGTCTTATCCTGCCTTGGGAATTTAAATATGTATAGTAATAACTACTAAATAAATATAGCCTCTAGGGTAGTACAAGCTATTATATTGAAGTGCCTAGGCCAATATTTCAGTTCTGTGTTTAATACACACTTCAGGTTTAACATCTAAAACTGTTCTCCCAATTTTCCTCCACACATTTGTTGGAACTGTAGCTTTCCTCTTCTTATTTGATGGAATTCACCACCTTTGCAAGTGCTCAGAACCAAAACCTTTGAGTTGAATTCACCTAGGCATTTTCTTTCTCATACCTAACATTTAACCACTAAATAAAACTTGCTTCATTGCATTTACCATGTAGGTAGACTACATCCCATTCTTACCAGAACCATTGTTACCATCCTGGTCTAAGCCATCTTCATCTTTCATTTGAATTATTGCTATTGCCTTCTCCTTTTTTTTTTTTTTTTTGGTACCAGGGATTGAATCCAGAGGTCCTTAACCACAGCAATATACTTTTTTTTTTTTTACATTTCTTTATAGTTGTAGATGAACACAATATCTTTATTTATTTTTATGTGACGCTGAGGATCAAACTCAGTGCTTCATGCATGTAAGGCAAACACTCAACCTTTAAGTTACAACCCCAGCCTTCCCCAGCCTTTTTTAAAAACCTGTTATTTAGAGACAGTGTCTTGCTAAGTTGCTAAATGGTGATCCTCCTCCTTGGTCACCCAAGCTTTTGGGATTACAGGCATGAGCCACCATGCTTGGCCCACAGTATTCTACTCTACTTATTTTTGTTTTGTACAACAGCTACATTATAGATTCTTTGCTCTCACTTATCTCCTTCACTGGAATGCTCTTTGTTAGACACTAATTGGTTTCCTTCTTTACTTCTTCAAATCTTGGCTCTGATGCTTCTGTATTTATTCATGGTCTACCTTGAATTATTGTATTTCATATAGTAACTTAAACTGTCATATCCCTCCCATTTCTTTTTAAATGGCTTTTCCAACCAGTAACAATTAGCTTTTAATATGTGCTATACATACTTTGTCTCCTTTTGCTAGAATTGTTCACTGATATACCCCAAATACCAAGGGTAGTGGCTGGAATACAGTATGTCTCCAATAACTGTGACTAATTTTAGAATAGGCTTGGGTGGGGAAAGCATATGTTGCTAGCATGTCTTTGTAGGAATAGGCAATAGTCTCAAATCTTGTTCAAATTGTCCCTTTAAGTCAGTGTAAATTATTTCTATTAAGGAAAGACGATTAAGCATTTGGAGACAGAGATAGCATGTCTTAAGCATATAATTTTAAGCTGCTTTTAGTAATGTCATAAGACACTACTAATGTCAAATACATTAATAATGTCATAAGACATTATTCAGCAAGAAACACTGAATAACTCCTTCCATTTCAAAATCTCCATTAAACAGTCTAGACTGGCATAAGACCTGCTTTATAAGACAGGAGGAGGCAGTTTGAACAAATGTTTTGTCTATAAAAATAAGAACTCTGCTTTCTAGTCTGAACTGGGAAGATCCACATGCTACAAGGTCATTAAGTTAATACTAAATATGTTAAGATTTCTTTTACTCATAGCACCCCACTTCCTGGTACATTTTCCATATCCTCAAGAGAAGTTTATTATTAATAAGTGAACTAAAACAGCATCAATAAATAAGAGGTTTGCATTAATTTTATATAAAGAATCATGGGAGACAGGCAGACCAGAGAAGGTGTGACTGTTCCACAAAATCATCAGGGTTTTGGTCTCCTTCAGTATTTTTGATCCAACATTCATAACACCCAGATATCCTCAAAGTCCCCATGAGACTGACAGAAGTTCAGCTTAGATGTCTATTTTGTAGGGAGGAAAAAGAAGAAACAGAGAGGAAAAAAGAATTTCATAAATATCCTAGACACAAAGACCACTTCCATATTGCTGACTTGAAAGGGAGACTAAGATAGTGTTTTAGCCCAGGATTTATTATTAAAGAGAAAAATGGATATTGGGTAGGGAAATAGTCTCTAATGCAAACTCGTCTTTTTTTCTGTTTCAACATAGTCTGTGCATGTTAATCTTTATTTTCAGTTTAACTGAAAAGTACATTCAAGTTTTTAAAAAAATTTTCCTAGTAGATTTATTCTGGCTATTTTTTTTCATTTCTAAATAATATTCTTGAATTGTCAGAGATGGTGAAAGATGCAAATATGTAGACTCTATAACAAATCACTTCACGCTTGTCCTAAATTCTGTAACAGTTTTTCTTAATAACCCATTGATACTACACGGCTTCTTTACAGTATGAATTTTCTCTTACAATATTGAACAAAAGTTGTCTCATGACAGCATGTAGTGCCACCCCCCAAATAACCTGGGATAAATGTTAATGAAATATTTCTTGATACTAACAACACTCATAAGTGCCCTCCTCTCATGCAAATCTTCTAAAATAAGAAAAATGAAAATAGTACCTAAAATTCATGATATGCTATGTTCAAGGCACTGTTCTAAGAGCTTTTACATGTAATAACACATAATACTTTCAAGAATCTTACAAAAATGTATTATTCCTAGGTCTACCTTACAAACAATTAAATCAAAGTAATGGTATCTTATGACAAATGTCATAAAGGAAATAAATGGGCAGAGCCAAGAGTATATTGAAAAAGATATTTTCTATGGTTAAAGACTTTCCTACACTTACTACATTAAAAGAATTATTTTCTATTTTAATTTGCTAATGTTTAATAGGGTTCTAATAATAAAAGTTTATTTTCTACATAGACCACATTAACATTTTCATTGCCCCATCTAAATTTTTCAATGCTGAACTTTATGAGACAAATCTGTCCCCAATTCACATTTTTAAGACTCTGTACTAATAATGGATAACCAGATAATGCTATGTGTGAGACCACAAAGAATAAGATAATTCATATAAAAACTTGTGAATCATGACTAAAGTCTATTCCACACTCCTTATAATCAAATGATTTTTCATTGACATGAATTTTCTGATGTTGAGTTAGTTGTGAACCACGAGTAAAGGACTTTCCACATTCTTTACATTGATAGGGTTTCTCACCAGTATGAATTCTCTGATGTCGAGAAAGATGTGAGCTCTGAGTAAAGGCTTTCCTACATTCTTTGCATTCATAGGGCTTCTCACCAGTATGGATTCTTTGATGTAGAGTAAGTTGAGAGCCATGACTAAAGGCTTTCCCACATTCCTTGCACTCATAGGGTTTTTCTCCAGTGTGAATCCGCTGATGTTGAGTAAGCTGTGAACCACGAATAAAGGCCTTCCCACATTCCTTACACTGATAGGGTTTCTCACCAGTGTGAATTCTCTGATGTTGTATAAGCAATAAGCCACGAGCAAAGGCTTTCCCACATTCATTACATACATAGGGTTTCTCACCAGTATGAAGTCTCTGATGTTGCGAAAGATGTGAACTCTGAGTAAAGGCCATTCTGCATTCTTTACATTCATAAGGTTTTTCACCAGTATGGATTCTTTGATGCTGAGTAAGTTGTGAGCCACGAATAAAAGATTTTCCACATTCCTTACATTCATAGGGTTTCTCACCAGTGTGAATTCTCTCATGTTGAGTAAGTTCTGAGCCACGACTAAAGTTTTTTCCACACTCTTTACATTCATAAGGTTTTTCACCAGTATGAATCCTTTGATGTCGAGTAAGGAGTGAGCCACGATTAAAAGCCTTTCCACATTCCTTGCATTGATAGGGTTTCTCACCAGTATGAATTCGCTGATGTTGAGTAAGTTGTGAGCCATGACTAAAGGTCTTTCCACATTCCTTACATTCATAGGGCTTTTCATTAGTATGAATTCTCTGGTGTTGAGTAAGCTGTGAACCTCGGATAAAGGCCTTCCCACATTCTTCACATTTATAAGGTTTTTCCCCAGTATGAATCCTTTGATGTTGCATAAGTAGCGAGCCCCGAATAAAGGCCTTTCCACATTCCTTACATTCATATGGCTTTTCCCCATTATGAATTTTCTGATGCTGGGAAAGCTGTGAACCACAAATAAAAGCTTTCCCACATTCCTTACATTCATAGGGTTTCTCACCTGTATGAATTCTTCTATGTAGAATAAGTTGTGAGAGCTGAGTAAAGACCTTTCTACACTCTTTACATTCATAGAGCTTCTCACCAGTATGAAGTCTCTGGTGCAGAGTAAGTTGTGAATTCTGAGTAAAGGCCTTCCCACATTCTTTACATTCGTAAGGTTTCTCACCAGTATGGACTTTCTGGTGTCTGGTGAGTTGTGAGCTACGAATAAAGGCTTTCCCACATTCTTCACATTTATATGGTTTTTCACCAGTATGAATTCTATGATGTAAAATAAGTTGTGAGCTTTGAGTAAAGGCCTTCCCACATTCCTTGCATGCATAAGGTTTCTCACCAGTATGAAGTCTCTGATGAAGACTGAGCTGAGAATCACGACTAAAGGCCTTTCCACATTGCTTACATTCGTAGGGTTTTTCACCAGTATGAATACTCTGATGTTGAGTTAGGTGTGAAGCTCGTCTGAAAGCTTTCCCACATTCCTTACATTTATAGGGTTTTTCTGTAGAGTGACATCTTGGATGTTGAGATAAGTAGGTATGATGGTTGAAAATGGACATATTGTCATATATGATCATCCCCTGCCTGAAATAGTCCTTCTGATTTTCTTGTTGCTTCTTCAACTTGCCTCTGACTTTCAAATAATCTCTGAAATTGGTCTCTGAAAGCTCACAATTTTCAAGCCTGTTATTCATTTCCCATTGAGATAATTCTGTTTTATTAGTGTCCTTTTCTGGAGATAAGTCCTTATTTGAACACCTTGAAGGCAAGTCTGAAAGATAAGACAACATCAAGTAATTCAAGAGAAATAATTCCAAAGAATTTCCGTGGCAGATAAAACAAATAATACAGAAATAACAGGCCTATAGCAGTATTTTTCAAATATTGTTTACTATGACCCATAATAATACCTTCCTTTCATATCAAAACCTACTGTAAAAATATAATACACACACACACACACACAAATTTCATAAAACAAAATCCTGTCTATCTTCTTCCCTCCCTTTGTACTGGAGATTGAACCCAAGATCCTGCACACCAAATTACACCTCAAGCTCTTTTTATTTTGAATAGGGAGACACTCTCTATTTCATCTTTCATACTTTGTGTCATGTCTTCTCTTGTTTACTCATCTACCCAAGCCCACATGTGTTTAACCCAAAAGAATACCTTTTATCATTGCCCAGGCACTGCTACAGGGTTAAAACATAATGAAAGTTCTCATGAAATATTGAAGATGCTAGAAAAGAAAAAGGCAATTTTCTAAAATGATGGAAGGCATCTGGAGTGATATAGATTCCATGAATTTTATTTAAAAAAACCCCACCATTATAGATGGAAATACAGATCAAGAAATAGAACATGAAAAGTCTTATACATTACCCCTAGGAATGCAAACTGGTACAATGAAAACACTTTGTAGTTTCTTATAAAAATGAAACATACTCAGCAAATGATATAGCAGTCATATTTAAAGATATTTACAATTATGCTCAACACCAAGTATTACAGCTTCTTTATTCATAATTGCCCCAAACTGGAAACAACCCATAAGTTCTTTAAAAGGTGAACGATCAACAGTTTGACAATTATATACAATAGAACACTATTCAGCAATACATAGAAACAAACTATTGATTGATGAAACAATATTAACAAATCTTTAATGTATTTTGGTAAGAAAGCCAGAGCCCAAAGGCTACATATTTTGATTCTATTTATGTACATTCTTGAAAAGGCAAACTATAGGGATGGAAAATAGGTGAGTAGTTTTCATATGCTAGGGAGAGAGGAAGGAGATGACAACAAAAGGAAACCATGAGTTTGAGGGTGGGGGTCAATAATAAGAACTGTTTTATATAAAAACGTGATAGTGGATTTACTTGATGTGTGGATGGTGCACCAGACTTTCTGAAAAATGTCCCTAAGTTTTGGGTGAAATATTACAAATATACTTTGAAAACTGGTCAGGCTTAAAAGAAAATAAAGTATTCCAGAGGCACCGCAACAGTTACCACCCAGCATTGTAGTCCAGAGAAATAGAAACTAGAGAGGTACACGTGCTGTGATTACAGTTATCCTCAGGACATCTGCTGACTTTGGTTGCATAAGTCTCTATATTAATTACCTGAAAAAAAGTCAGAGTCCATGGCCTACAAGAGAGCAGGGATTAGAAAGGGACAACTTTTTTTTTCTTTTGGTACTGGGAAGTGAACCCAGGGGCACTCAACCACTAAGCTACACCCCCAGCCCCTTATTAGAGACAGGTTCTCGCAGAGTTGCTTACGGCCTTGCTAAATTGCTGGGGCTGGCTTTGAACTCAAGATCCTCCTGCCTCAGCCTCCTGAGCTTCTGGGATTACAGGTGTGTGCCATGGTGCCCAGCAGAAATAAACTTCTTTATAAAATTATAAATATCCAAGGATACACTTCAGCAGAAGGGGTAAAATTTTTCTGACCTCAAAGGAAAACAAAAAGAAACATTTCACTATTTTTAAAAATTTGACTTTTACTCTGAGATGGGAAGCCACTGGATAGTTGTGAGAAACAACATGGAAAAAATACCTTTCCTTTGTATTAAAATGAATCATTCTGGGGCCAATCCTCAGCACCACATAAAAATAAACAAAATAAAGGCATTCTTGGGCTGGGGTTGTAGCTCAATGGTACAGCTTATCAGCACCCCATAAAAATGAATAAATAAAATAAAGATAAAAAATAAAATAAAGGCATTATGTCCATCTACAACTACATTTTTTTTTTTGTACTGAGGATTGAACTCAGGGGTACTCAAACATGAGCCACATCACCAGCCCTATTTTGTGTCTTATTTAGAGACAAGGTCTCACTGAGCTGCTTGGCACCTCACAGTTGCTGAGCTGGCTTTGAACCGGCAATCCTCTTGCCTCAGCCTCCCTAACCACTGGGATTACAGGCGTGCACCACTGTGCCCGGCCAAAACCAAAACATTTTTTTAAATGAATCATTCTGATTGTTTCATCAAATCAAAGGACAGCCTGATAGTACAGAAACTAGGCAGACAGAATTTAGGAGGCTACAGCAACCAAATAGCTTGGACTAGATGATGGTGGAGATAGGGGTAGAAGAAGTGACATATCATTGGATTCTGGATATATTTTGAAGGTATACTGAAGAAGATTTAATGATGCAGTGTACTTGTAATATGAGGTAGAGAAAATAGGGAGGATTCCTGGTGTTTCTCTTGAACATCTAGAATAGTGGAAGTATTACTGAAAACCATGCACTGTAGTAAGAACAGGTTTAGATGAGAATATCAAAAGTTTGGTTTTGGGGCCAGTTTAGTGGTGCATGCCTCTAATCCCAGCAACTTGGGAGGCTGATGCAGGAGGATTACAAGTTCAAGGCCAGCCTCAGCATCTTATTGAGACCCTATCTCAAAAGGGCTGGGGATGTTTCTCAGTGGTAGAGTGCCCCTGGCTTCAATCTCTGTCTGGTTACCAAAAAAAAAAAAAAAGTGGTGTTAAGCCCTTAAGTATCACAAGGAAGATATTAAAAAAAAAAAACATATAGGGCTGGGGTTGTGGCTCAGTGGTAGAGTGCACGCCTACCATGTGTGAGGCATTGGTTTGATCCTTAACACCATCTATAAATAAATAAAATAAAGGTATTGTGTCGGGAGCTGCCCTGGATGCAGACACCTTTAAGTCCTGATGCACTGGGTTATGAACAATTATTGCGTTCAGTCTGGCAAGGTAGTGCCAGGTCACAGTAACTTGGGTATTACCCCAGCTCGGATAATGGGGCCTGACTCCAGGAGTAGGTGTCACCTGGTGGGGTTGAGTTACAATCACCTGTTCCTTTGTAAACCTACCCCTTTGCACTTTTTGGGATAGAATGTTCCACAGAATCCCTTTGTGTGTCTCCTATATAAGAATAAAGAATATCAGTGGCTTGCTCTCTTTCCACGGACACTTAATGTCGGAGAGCTGTCATGGATTTTGAAAAGGTACTTCTATGGATTTGTGTGCTTTCTTTGTTGTTTTCTTAAGTCTGGAATACTCAGAACCAACATTAGGTTGCCAGCTAGAAAAGATGGCGATAGTATTATGTCCATCTACAGCTAAAAAAATTATATATATATACATAATGTATATATTTCATAATTTTTATATACATGTAAAAATTATACATATATATGTATATATATATATATATATGTATACACACATGTGGGGGTTCTAGGGACATATTTGATTTAGAAGTATAAACCTAGAAGCCATCACCAAATAGCTGATATTTAAGAGTTATTAGGTTTGACGAGATCACCCAGGAATGTCTTTGGATATAGAGAAGGGAAGGAAAAAAAGGACAATTGTGAGGATTGAGCCCTGGGACACATAAATATTTAGAGGTGAGGGAAACAAGAAGAAACCAGCAATAGAGACAAAGAAGGAGTAGTCAAATAAGGAGGGAGAAAAATTAAGAGTATGTGGAATCCCAAAAGCCAAATGAACAAAATATTTTTAAGGAGGAATGATCAATTTTGTCAGATGTTGATAAGGAAAAATGCTGACCATACACACTCATATAAATATACAGACACACACACACACACACACACACACACACACACAAACACTTTTTTTTTTTATATGAAGATTGAACCCAGGGGCAATCTATCCCTGGGCTACATCCCAAAGCTTTATTTTATCTTATTTTTTATTTTGAGACAGGGCTTTACTAAGTTTCCTAGGCTGACCTTGAATTTGCAATCTTCCTGCTATAATCTCCCAAGTCACTGGGATTACAGGTGTGAGCCACTGTGCCCAGTTTTGACATCTAATTTAACAAAGCCTTTAACAATATGAAGGTGTTATGGTATGGATATGAAGTGTCCCTTGAAAACTTATGAGAAAATGCAGGAATGTTTAGAGTTGAAATGATTAGACGGTGAGAGCTTTAACCTAATCAGTGGATTAATTCTTTAGATAGATTAGTAACTTGAAAGGACTAATGTGTTGAGTGGTAACTGTAGGCAAGTGTGGCTTCCTGCTTGAGGTGGGTCACCAGGGTGATATAATCCTAACCCTGGCTTCTCCCTCTCTCTGCCCTCCAGGAGTGAGGCAGCATTCCTCCACCATGCCCTTTAGCCATGATGTTCTACTTCACTTTGGGCCCAGAGAATAGATTAAATTGACCATAGACTGAACATCTGAAACCATAAGCCAAAATAAACTTTTCCTTCTCAAAGTTGTTCCTGTCAGGTCTTTTGGTCATGGTGATGCAAATCTGACTAACAGAGGAGGTTACTAGCAATTCACAAGAATAGTTTTTTTTGGGGGGGAGGGAGAATTTTTTAATATTTATTTTTTAGTTTTGGTAGACACAACATCTTTATTTTATTTTATGTGGTGCTGAAGATTGAACCCCGTGCCTCGCATATGCCAGGCGAGTGCGCTACTGCTTGAGCCACATCCCTAGCCCCCACAAGAATAGTTTTGATGGAGTAATGGGACAAGTTCTGATTGAAGTATATTCAAGAGAATGGGAGAAAAACTGGAGATAGGAGTATGAAAAACTCTTTTGTGCTCTGTTGTAAAAAGCAGCTGAAAATGGGGCACTATCAAGCAGAAATTATGTGTGTCAAGGGATTTTTTTTTCTTATTTTAAGATAGAAGAAATTACAGCATGTAATGTAATAGATATATGGAAAATGGATGTTGTAGGAGACAAAGCAATTCCTTCAATAGTATCCTTAAAGAGATGAGAAGAATGTCATTTAAGAGAACTTAGGATGGGGTGATGAGGTGATGGTAGTGGTGGAAGAAGAAGAAGGGTTTTATCAGTCATTCTTTCCTCTTACACCCAAGTTAGCACAAAGCCAGATGGAGATGATTTTTCTTAGCTCATAGTTTCTACAAGGGAAATAGAGAACCAGAGGCAGTCGTCCAGCTTCCCTAGCATTCTGAGACATTTCCTAGGAAGCCCACTCCAGTCTCAGTTCATGGAGAACACTGGGGACGAGGGCATGGCTAGACAGTCTGGGGTAAGATAGATACAAAGAAAGGAAGCAGACATCAAACTGACCAGAATGTGGATCTTAGTGTACTTCCATGTTCATGCTGGCTGTGGCCAGCTAACTTCATACCCATCTAAACAGCTGAGCTCGTTGCCTTCAGAAAGAGAGTGGATCATTTAACCCTAGGTTGAGTTTCTAAGTAGCTAGTCTCCACAGCTAGCCTCAGATCCCACACCCATGACCCTTCACAGTCAGGGAGATGCTTTCCCTGACCCATTTTAGAAAAGTATAAGGGATGACCCTACTTGACCAAGGAAGTCAAGCAGTGGCTCCATTCAGCCAAAAAGCCTGCAGCACAATAACAGTAGGGGACTTCAATACCTCATTTCAACAGTGGACAGATAATCCAGACAAAAAATTAATAAGGAAACATTGGACTTGAATAACACTTTATATCAAATGATTCTAACAATACATACAAAAAAACACTTAATCTAATAGCAATAGAATACATGTTTTCCCAATCACACATGGAACATTCTCCAGGAAAGATCATATAAGACAGACAGATACACACACACACACACACACACACACACACACACACATGCTGCAGTCTGGTGGGCACAAATCACGAGCCACTCAAACAGAAACAAACTTTATTTCCAAACTCCACCAGCACACTCCCGGGGAACTTTCCATGAACGCCACCCATGCGGCTCCTCCGGAACTCCCACCACCGGAACTTCACCAGCCAAAGCGAACTCTTCAGGAATCCCCCCGCCCCAGAGCTCAACGGGAACTCCGCGAGAACTCAAAAGTCATCATCTTAATGGCTCGCTGGCGTCACCTCTAAACCACTATTTCTGGCCCTCAACACACACACACACACACACACACACACACACACACAGTCTTAGTAAATTTAAGAAGATTGAAATAATATTAATTATCTTTTCAATCAACACTTTGAAACAAAAATTCAGTAACATGTAGAATTTTAGAAAATCCATAAATATATGGAAAATTAAACAATATGCTCCTGTACAACCAATGAGCTGGTGAACAAATTAAAAGGGAAATTTTATAAAATTACTTTAGACAAATGAAATGGAAATGTAACATACCAAAATTTAAGGAATAGTGATTAGCTAAACCAATCTTAGGCAGAGTTTGTAGAATTAAATGCCTACATCAAAAAAGATCTTTTGGGGGCTGGGGCCTAGCCGTTGTGAGAGACTGGGTTCAATTCTCAGCACTGCATATAAATAAGTAAAATAAAGGTCCACTGACAACATATATTTATAAAAGAAAACAGAAAAGGAAAAGTTAACATTATATGTACAGAACAAAATTCTATACAGCTGTTACCAATTGCCAGAAATCAACACTTTGAGAAATACATCAGATACATGGTATTCACTTAGAAATGTCATAGAAGAATATATTCCTATTTATAATACCAACAAAATTTATGAAGTATAAGAAAATTGCTTAATAAGAAATGTGTAAAATCTTTTTGAAAAAATGAAACTTATAGAAGAACATAAAAAAGCAGATTTAGTATGCTCAAAAATAGTAAGATTCAACAGATAATATGTGAATAGCCCATCAAATTTCTTGTAAAACAATTAATGCTAAATAAAATATGACAACCATTCTTTTAAAAGTATATCAAGTATAAAAGAAAAAAGATCCAGAGGTACCAAAGTGAATTCTGCATTAGAAACTAGAGAGGGAAACATGCTCTGGGAGTTACAGCTATACTCAGGGCATTTGCTGATTTTAATTGCTAAAAGTTTATATCTTAATTCTCTGAAATTAATTGCTTAAATCTTACTTATCTGAAGAAATAGGTTTGGAGTCACAAAAAAGCAGGGATTATAAATAATCCGCTTTATAAAAGTGAAACTGTGCAAGACCCACAGTGCAGAGAAGTGGGGGAAATCCATTTAGCCTTAAAGGAAAATGACAAGGAACACCTTAGTCTTGTCCTAGACTCTCAATGAAATAGAAGGAAAAAATGCTATGGATAATTTATTATTATACAAGAGCCACACACGCAAGAAATGGAAAAATTAGAGCTGTTCTCCAGAAATTGGAATGGTTAAATGACATATAATGTAAATGTTTGAAATACAAGAAAATATGAAATAAAAATCACAAGAAAGAGACCAGACCAGGAGAGAATATCAACTTCTAGAAATCAAACAACATAATCAATTATATTAAAATCTTAAAGAAAAAGAGATCTAAAAATCAGCCAGAGAAAACAGAGGTTACTTACAAAAGGAATAGTAATGAAATAGATGACAGACTTCTCAAGAGCAACAACAGAAGCCAAAAGACAGTAGGATGATACCTACAGAATGCTGAGAAAAAATTAATTGTCAGTGCAGAATTTTACACTCAGTTAAATCATTAGGCAAGAATGACAGTATAGAAGGTTATTTTTCAAATAAAGAGTATTTACTAAGAATAAGCCTTCACTAATGCATTTTATAATATATAAAATGACCCGAAGGCAGGGATGATAAAAGAGGAATAATGTGCAAATAAAATCATAATCATGAATAATTCCACCAGCAAATATTATAAAACAAAGTAATGCCAACTAGGGAAGTTTAAAAGAGAATGGAAATAAATTACCAGATGATAATAACCCATTGGATGAGAGAAATCAATCAAAGTCAAAGTACTTTATGATCCTTTATAATGTCCTGTGAGAAGAAAATTATCAATTTACAAAGTCTAAAAGTAACAAAGACTTAAGTCAAAGAAACAATATTTATATATTGTTATATATTATTTATATATTCATTAAGTATTTAAGTATATAGACAGTATTTATTAAGTCAAACCAACAATAATGACAATGATTTAATACCAAAACACACAGAAATATCCATAAAATACTTAAATTTAGCAGAAATGCTATTTCATTTTCTTTCTTTCTTTTTTTTTGGTACCAATGGATTTAACCCAGGGGCAGTTAACCACTTATACACCTCCAGCCCTTTTCAATATTTATCTGGAGACAAAGTCTTGTTCAGGGCCTTGCTAAGTTGCTGAGACTGGCTTTGAACTGGAGATCCTCCTGCCTCAGTCCTCTGAGTGGCTGAGATTACAAGCATGTTGCACTATATCTGGCTATTTCATTTTCTTGCCTACCAGCTGACAAAGATATCTTTAAGTGATGGTATGCAGTGTTCATAAATGTATTGAAAAAGCAGTTTTACACTGCATTTAGACTCCTGATTAAAATTCTGCAACAATGAAATATATAATTGACATAGAAAGGTCAATTTTTCATCTCTATATAAAACCTCAACTTACTGCCTCCATGGGTACCCATTTATTTCATGGCATATCTATCCTTTTTATCTGTTTTCAACTTTTTCTTCTTAAAATCCTAGCAGTGGAAGAAGGGCAGGTGGTTGTTACAAGACTTGTGAAAGCAGCATGCAAACAAAATATTTTTAAGTGATTCTAATATCCACTAAGATATTGAATATCCACTAAATGTGTAAAATTTCAAATATTATTACAATTAATAAAACTACAAAATTTCACTTTAACTAGAAGGAATTAAGTGCACATGACAAAAATTTAAAGATTATCTTTAAAAGTGTATAAATAGTGCATATCTTCCAAACTATAGAGAAAAAGGAGTTGCAAAAATCAAATAACAAATACTGTACCTATACTGATTAAGAGAATGAAAGAGGAAGCATAGAAAATTAAAGACAAAAAAAAACAAAAAATGGAGAAAATACATCTAAGTTTATTGGTAATAACAATTAAATGGAGTGAACCTTAAAATTAAAAAAAAAAATTCTCAGATAATGCTACACTGCAGTAATTATCAAATATGTCTAAATAGTTGAATAATCTAGGAAGTTTCAAAATATAATGATACTTGTGTCTTATGACCAAAGACTATGATTTAATTGGTCTGGAGTGTTGTTGCACGGGCCAGCCATGGGCTGTGTATGTGAACTATGAGCATTTGACTGTATGGGAAGACTGACCTGGTGTTGCGTGCTCTTTGGACCCTGCAACACACATGAGCACTTTCCTCTCCCTCTGTCTTTGATCCCACACAGCACCTGAGATGGGTGTGGCCTTCCAAGATGTCAATCAGCTGACCACGAGACATCACAAAGCTAGACTCAACCTCCTGAAACCTGACCCCTTGACTTATTTGGAAAGAATATTCTATGGAACCTTCCTTTGAGTGCCCCCTATAAAAATAAAGAATTCAGGTGCAAGCTCTCTTTCCAATAGACTCCCTAAGGTCGAGAGCCATCACTGGACCCTGAGAAAAAGGTATTTTCTCTGCTTTTGTGGGATTATTTCATGCCAACTCAAATTCAACTGGAGTGACCCTGAATGATTTAGTCACATGACATGGCAGAGTGTGGCTTGGGCTCTGGAGTTTTTAAGAGGGCTTCAACTATTTTTAAAATGCATTCAAGTTTAAATTGTTTTCCAAAGTGGTTACGTCAAGTGATATTATATCAGTACAGTTTAAAGCACTTAAGTACCAAACAGTTCTACCGAGATATAATTTACACACCTATGGTTCATTTTTTTTAAATACAAAATTCTGTTTTTAAAAATTATACTCACAGAGCTGTGCAATTATGTAATTTTTAAAAAATTTCTTTCTTTCTTATTTATTTATTTTTATGTGGTCCTGAGGATCAAACCCAGAGCCTTGCATGTGCAAGGCAAGCATTCTACTGCTGAGCCATAACCCCAGCACCCCCACCCCCGCAATGATGTAATTTTGAAAACATTTTATCACTCTTAAGAGAAGTATTGTCTATGCCCATTAGCAGTCACTTACCATTCTCCCACTCCTCATTTTTCATCATATCTCACTGCCCCCCAGGGTGGGCAACCAGTAATCTACACTATATCTCTAATGGTTTACCTAGTATGGATATTTTATGTAAATGCAACTATATAATAAGTAGATTTCTGTCTGGCTTCTTCCATTTAGCATGTTTTCAAGATTCATCCAAGTTGATGCATATATGAGAACTTTATGTTTTTACTGCTAAATAATACTCCATTCTAAGGATATACCAAATTTTATTCATCATTCATTAGTTCATGGACACTTGAGTTATTCCTCCTCCTTGGCTACTATGAATAATGAAGTACTTTTGCCTTCAAATGTTGTCAGGAGCTGCCACATAGGAAATGAGTGCACCCTGGTCTTAAGTGATGAGAATGTGGAAATGTGGCAAGCCAGTCATAGGCTGTGTGTGTGAATTATGAGCACTGAGCGCACAAAAGTGAACTGAACCGACATTGCCCCTCTGTTTGGGGGGCCTTGCTCTGGTCTTTTCACTTGCTCTGCCAGGATCCCCACACAGCTCATGAGATGGGCATGGCCTCTCTAGATGTCAGTCAATCAGCTGACAGCAGACATCACCAAGCTAGACTCAACCCCCTGAAACCTGACCTCTTGCCTCATTTGAATGGCTTCTCCCCTATTGGGAGAAGGGTTCAGCTGCGTGCTTTCTTTCTCTTTCCATGGACCCCTAAGGTCAGAGGAGCCGGCACAGGACCCAAAGAAAAAGGTATTTCTCTGTCTCTGTGTGATTATTTTGTGCAGCTCTGTTCACCTGGAGTGACCCTGAATGTTTAGTCTTGGAATGCGACAAAATATTGCAGATGATTAGCAGTGCCAGACTTCTTCATTTTTGCCAATGTACAGCATGTGAAACATTGACTCACTGTGATTTTAATTTGCATTTCCACTTTTTTATATGCTTACTGGCTATTTCTCATTTCCTTAAGCTGCCCATAAATATCTTTTGTGGACTTTTTCTTATAAAATCCTTTCATATTCTGGGTACCAATTTCACTCTTGTCTGTAAGCATCTTAAGCATCTTCATCTAACTCATAGCTGGTCTGTCTTCTTTCTTTCTTTCTTTTTTAGTTGTAAATGGACACAATACTTTTGTTTGATTTATTTTTTTATGTGGTACTAAGGATCAAACACAATGCCCTTATACGTGCTAGGCAAGTGCTCTGCCACTGAGCCATAATCCCAGACTGTCTTCTACTTTATTTATGACATCTTTTGATAAGAGGATAATTTCATGTAAATTTATCAATCATTTAATGATTATTTAAAAGAAGAACAAAACCTTTAGAAATTATTCATTTGGTTCTCTTTCAAATCTTTTTCTTATCTCTTTTTTAATATTTTGTTGTCTTAGTTATACTTGGACATAATACCTTTATATTATTTTTATGTGGTGCTGAGGATCAAACCCAGTGCCTCGCACGTGGTAGGCGAGTGTTCTACTGCTGAGCCACAACCCCAGCCCCCTCCTCTTCCTTATCTCTTATTACTAGTCCTTTTCATGATTTGTTTCCTTAAATATTAAACCAATAGCTTATATCTAATTCCAATATGAAAAGTTTTGCCACTTAATCTGTTGTTTCTTTAGATATCTATCACTCATGTGTGGCCTGTCTTCTTTCCAGTATAATAATATTTGTGAGCTCACCTTTTGTTGGTCTTAATTTGTGAGAATTCTAAAGGCATCTTACTTTTCTCCAGAGAAGATTTGCATTTACTTCGGTCAGGAATCAGAGGGCACCACCTTAGAGAATAAAATTTCAGCTCTTTTTTTAAAAATTGCTTAATTATCTTTACTTAACAATCACGTTTATCTAGAAATGTTTTTCTGTCCCTCCTACAACCAAGTTACTACCCACCTCAAGGTCTTACAGTTGCTACTGTACCTACTTGGGATCCTGTTTATCTAGATACTAGTTTTACTCATGTCCTTATTTAGTTAAGTCTTGTTCAAATATTAACTCTTCAGATAGGCTTTTCCAAAATCTATGTATCTAAATAGGGCCACCACATTCCCCATTATTATTTGCTTACCCTACTTCACTTTATTCACGTGCTTACCACTACCTGCTATTGTTTTATTAAATATGCATGCACATAAACATGTTTTTGTTTCCTTATTTATTTTGTATCTCTCCCACAAGAATGTAGAGTCCAGAAGAGTAGGAACCATGTTTAGGTCATTATTCCCCCAATGCCTGCTATTGTCCTTGGCACCGAATAGGCCTTCAATAAATACTTTGGAATAAACGAACACACATTTGAAATAGTAGAGACAATGATACTAAGTCTAAATTTTTGAAAAAATTCTGTAAAGGAAATCAACTCTCAAGTTTATATAAACGGGTTATCACATGAGGCCCTGTTGATCTCCAGTACCAGAAAAATAGAAAGAATAGAAAAGGGAAAAAAAAAAGGGTTATATCACTGGGGAAGAACTGGAGCCATCCTTTCCTTTGAAATTGGGAAAATTATGATAAGAGAACAACAGGTAAAAGAAGTAGGGAATAGGTGAAATTCCTTAGGGAGAACACACTGAAAAGCCCTGGTTTTTCTTCTCAAATCATAGGTCGTTTTTTCTCATTCAACCTGAGCACTGCCGAGTAGTATAACAATCAATAACTATAAAGCCTTCAGATAAACAAATAATGAAAGGGCAAGAGATAGTTATATTCCAGTGATACAAGGAGTACTATAAATAAAGTGATAATCTAGGTCAGATCACTTATTAAAAGTTCTGATTTAGGGTCTCTTCCTTATCATAATGCTTCAGGAAAAAAAATTCTTAGACAATTATAGATTTGTCCTAAGCTATTTTCCAACAGAAGATGATTCTAGCATATTCATTCAATGTGAAATATAAAATTTTCACAAAAATCAAAATTTTCACAAACATCTCAACTACTAAGCATGTGTAAGAGAATGTGTTTGAGTAATATATTATGTTTACTTGAGTTGTTACTAAAATGCATTGATCCACTCTATCACTACACAAATAATAGAAGCTCTTCTGTTCAGAAAAACTACATATTTCTACATTTATTTTTTGATCTTTGTGACTGAGGCCTGTGAATTTTTCTGAGTTCTTTTGGTGGATCTGAAGCATAAAATGTATAGCCTTTTTTTTTTTCTGACAACATTTGCAAGTACCCCAGAATTCAAATCCAGCCCCTTGATCATCAAGGAAGCCTTAAAGACTTTAAAGCATTAAAGCAGAAGGCAGCATTAAAGACTTTCTGAAGGGTGGAGAAGATAAAGGTAGCTATAAACCTATTCTACTTTCAGCAATTTCAAATCATTCCTTTCTGAATAGTAAAAAATTTAGTTAAGTAAGTCATGGTGGTGCGCACCTATAATTCCAGCAGGTCTCAGCAACTAGGTCCTAAGCAACTTATCAAGACCAAGTCAAAAAATATATATATGAAGGGCTGGGGATATGGCTCAGGGGTTAAGAGCCCCTAGGTTCAATCCTCAGTACAAAAAAAAAAAAAAAAGGTCAATTATTTAAAAGCAGCCTTGAAATAATAGCAGAGAAAGCAGCCATTCAAAATTTAGATCCTGAGATACAAGGGACAGATACCCTTACCTAGTGATACCAAGTTGCTATAGTTCTCCAACATTACATCTCTATACAAATCCCTTTGGGCAGAGTCCAGGCATTCCCACTCTTCCTGAGAGAAGTCAATTGCAACATCCTTGAACATCACTGATCTCTGAAACAACAAACACAGTATTAGTTGTAGAAATAAATAAAATAGTTTATCAGTGAAGGTGGAAATGAAGAGGAGCACTCTACAAAGGAGACAACAGAGAAAACAGAGTAGGAAGCTTCTGACGTGGGGGAAGACAGTAAAGAAATTGGTGATTCTGAAGTGGAAGCATATTCCTTCTTTTTCCTGTTGCTGTATTTTTTCTACATAAAGAACATCTCATTGTACAGATAGGTCTGAGAATTAATAAAGAAAATTCAATGTTCCAATTAAAAGAAGTGGCATATACAAGTACCCTGCAAAAATGTAAGCTGTCTATCATGCACTCTATCATAAATGCAAGTTTCTCTTTCTGTATTTAAGGAATAAGAAAAATAATTGGGAAAATGTCCTGTAAAATCTTTTTTAAAAAATATTTATTTTTTAAGTGTAGATGGACACAACACAATGCCTTTATTTTTATGTGGTGCTGAGGATTGAACCCGGGTCCCCGCCCGTGATAGGCAAGCGCTCTACGCTGAGCCACAATCCCAGCCCCATGTCCTGTAAAATCTTATGAAACAGGATTCTTACAGTATTAAAGAATTTACTGAGGGCTGGGGCTGTAGATCAGCAGCAGAGTGCTTGCCTAGCATGTGTGAGGCACTGGGTTTGATCCTCGGCACCACATAAAAATAAACAAATAGGGGCTGGGGATGTGGCTCAAGCGGTAGCGCGCTCGCCTGGCATGCGTGTGGCCCGGGTTCGATCCTCAGCACCACATACAAATAAAGATGTTGTGTCTGCCGAGAACTAAAAAAATAAATACTAAAAAAATTCTCTCTAAAAAAAAATAACAAATAAAGGCATTCTGTCCATCTACAACTACAAAAAAAAATTTAAAAAAAAGAATTTATTGAAGTCTCCTGCTCATCATTATATCAGAGTATTACTTCATAAAACATTTCCCATGTCACCAGTAATTTAGTTCATCTTTCTTTTTTTTAATATTTATTTTTTAGGTGTAGATGGATACAACACAATGCCTTTATTTTTATGTGGTGCTGAGAATCAAACCCGGGTCCTGCCCATGCTAGGCGAACGCTCTATCACTGAGCCACAATCCCAGCCCCTAGTTCATCTTTCTTAAAGGCTAAAGAATAGCTCCATGTAATGAATATATCCAACTTATTTAGTAGGTGCTCACATTCAAAAATTTTATGTTATATAAACTCACAAGTATTTCTTAGTTGCCAGTATTTCTCAGTTGTGTTTATAATTCTCAATAAGTTATGCAAGCGGATGGTGGTCTTTCTTGTTTACTATTCATCACTCCTAAATGTATATTTTTCTCATTTTCTTCCCCTGCCCCACCCCAGGTACTGGGGATTGAACTATGGACACTCCACCACTTAGCCATATCCTCAGTCCTTTTAATTTTTTTATTTTGAAGATGGTCTCATTAACTTGCCAATGCTGGCCTTAAACTTATGATCCTCCTTCTTCAGCCTCCCTAGTGGCTGGATTATAGGCATGTGCCACTGTGTGTGGCTACCTTTTCCTCATTATAACCCAGAGAAAGGTGAAAAAGATAATCCAAACATACACATCTGAGATCAGACCATAATGTTGGATTTCAAAATGATCCAATTTTCAGAGCTCATCAATTATGCATTCTTCCCATTCAGTCCCTAATCACATGGCTAATTTAAAAAGCTTATAAAGCATGAGCTCTTGTCACATTCAGAGATAGTCAAGACCAACTCCTATCTTGTCTAACTGGGAGACTTAGGTCTAAAGAGAAATTCAAGGATTTATCATGGGTGGTATCATTTAACATATTTTTCTATCTTATAAAATTAGAGAAATCAGCTTCTGTTACATCGGTTTTCCTAGTGGTTCCTAGTCAAAGGATTGTTGAATAGGTATATAAATATAGGTTAGATTATAGCTTCAGGAATAAGGAATGCTGAAACACATATGCCCTATAAAAAAGTAACTAAAGTTACAAAAAAGTTACTAAAGGTACAAATAAGTGCCAAGTCACCTGAGACATGATTTTTAGAGCTGCAAGAAATGACCATTCTTCTTCTGGGTTCCTATCTTAGAGCAGCACAGAATGTGGAAAAGGCAGAGCTGAGGAGGAGAAAACAGAACCATGAGACTAGGTTTTCTGCAAGGCTCCAAATGATTAAATCAGAATTATTTGTGTTGCTCTTTTCTTCCTGTCTCTTACTCCCACTCCCAAAATATAATATTACCGGGGGTAGACATAGGTGCTGTGCTGGTTCTTACCCCAATCAAACTGAATGCTTTCTATATTCAAAGGGAAACATAACTTATCTAGGATTTTTGAAATGATCATATATCTGCAGACATTATATAATATAAAAATAGAGATAATGACCAACTGTTATATTTTAATATATTAATGATCATATATAATTTCATTAGAAGGTACAAATAATTAAACAACTATGTTTACAACTACTTATATTGAATAAACTTCTAGTTTAAGATGACAATATTCAACTAAATATTTTTGACCCCTTTTACTTATTTTTGGCATTTTGAAATGAAAGCTAAAAATGTGTATGTATGTTTGGGTGTGTGGAATACATAAAAATGCATTATCTACAAACACAGCCTTCTACAAATATTTGTTACTGGCAAGTTACATGTTTCAAGCAGTGTTGTCACCAGTGCTGTGACTTTTTGAAATGGTTAAAAATATCTCAGTAAACTTCTGAACAAAATGGAATACAATTTTTTCTTAAGCCATAGATGCATTCATGGAAAATTCACCTAATAATAAAATCATCCAACAACAGACAATATATCAATTTAGCATTTACAAAAATAAACTCACAAAAATGCTTTAGGTGAGAGCTTTCAGACCCAGATAATTATAATGGTCCTCATTCTATGTTACAGACAATTCTTTATTGTGCACTGGAGGACATCTAGAGCAGAAGTTGGCAAATGATTGCCCACCAACTAGTCTTGTAAATAAATTTTTAATGAAATACATGTATACTCATTTTTAAATGTATTATCTTTAGTTACATTCACACTACAGAGGTAGAGCTGAATAGGTGCAAAAGAGATTATCTGGCCCGCTAAGCATAAAATATTTACTGTTTAGCCCTTCACAGAAAAAGTTGGGTTAACCTCCAATCTACATCTATGATCTCAAAGCTAGAAGCCTTCCCCTTCAATCAGTTATTTTTAACATTCAAAATCAAAAGCTGAAATATTTCTAAAACATCCCACATAGAGAATCACTGCCACTGCAGAGAATCATTGATATAGGTGCCCAATAAATATTTAATTGGAAGTTCTATTCCTTCCATACCTAGAAATTTACAAAAGATAACTGTGCTCATTCTAACAACCACAAAAGTAACTCAGGTAAGATGAAAAATCATAATGTCTTTTAATTTCACCAGAGAAATTTAGATAAGATGAACTCCAAAAGTGCCAAGTTCTACTTATGGGGCTATATGTAGACACTCCATTCCTAGTTGGACTTAAACTAAATTGTTTTAGGAACATTCTAAACTTTCAATAAGAAGAGATTAAAAAAAACCAAGTTCTACCTATATGCTTTTAATAAGGAACACACTTTAAATATAGACACATAAGGATTGAAAGTAAAATGGTGAGAAAAATTCTACATAAATACTAAGCATGCTTGTGTGCTTGTATTGATATAAGACAAAAGAGAATACAATACTAAACGAATAGAGATGTAATAAAATGCTTCAAAATACGTGAAACAAAAATTAACTGAAATATAGGGAGAGACAAATCCACAATTAGAAGTAGAAATATATTTTAGAAGCTAGGTGTGGTGATACAATTCTATAATTCCAACTACTCAGGAGGCTGAGGCAGGCAGATAACAAGTTTGAAGTGAGCCTGAACAACTTTAGTAAGACCCTATGTCAAAATAAAGGGCTGGGGATGCAGCCAGTGGTATAATGGATCTGGGTTCAATACCCAGTACTGCCAAAAAAATCTTGGAACTGGGCTCAGTAGTGCCTACAGTCCCAATTACTTCAGAGGCCAAGTCAGGAGGATCGCTTGAGCCCAACAGCACAAGACCAGCCTAAGCAACATAACAAGACTCCATTTCCAAAACAAACAAGCAAACAAACCAACCAAATACCCAAAAAACCAACAACAACCCAAATACCCCCCAAAAAAGCTAGAGAAGGAAACAGAACAAGTCAACAACAAAAAATATCAGTAACGATATTTATATAAGATTATATCAAGTTCCTTGACATAGTTGATACACATATAGAATACCATGTGTGATTGTCAAAAGCTGTGCTAGCATTCAGATTGTTCCAATTTTGTTCCCTTGGTAATATTGATGCAAGTTCAGAAGAATCTCCTTTGAGAGCTGTTTGTGTAAGCTTTGCAGTTTGTCTTTAAGTTGAAGTTCACGGGAGGGAGAGGGAGCAGAAAGAAAGTAAGTTTGAGGGGAAGCAGGGAAGAAAGCTTCTTTCAAGTCTGTTTTAACTATTTTAGAAATTATCATAATAAAGAACAAACAAACAAAAAGCTGTGCTAGGCTGAGTTGGAGAGAGTGGAATTGCCAGGTGTCAGAATGGTTGAGTAAGGCAACAAATCAAAATGAAAGTAACAGTCTAATCTTTAATCACTTACTGATCATTTAGTATAAGTAAGAGGCTAATCCAGAAAAATCAGCAACATCTCAAATGTTCAAGTTTCCCCCACAGAACAGTACTAATACAGGGAATCATATTGTCAAGGGATCAGGGAATAAAAGGCTTCTGGTATTATTATGGACTAAGAACAGGGGAATGATATGGGGGTAGGGTAGGAGTAGATAAGTACTAAGTATTGATTCACAGTGGAAAAAAATGTCTTCAAGGTTTTACCTCTTCCTCTCCTTAAGGATGTCTTGGCAAAAGTGCCTCCTCATACAGGTGCCTGGGATAGAAATGGCATAAAAACATGAATGGCCAGGAGTGCCTGAGTCCTTGACTTCAACTCTCTTTGGAGACTGCAATGTAGTCGAAGTGTACTCAGTCTAGTATGGGGAGTACAGCTTTCTCTTGTAAGGATAGCTTTTGGTGGAGCCTGTGAGCTCAACATACAATTTTGGCAGGAGCCAGACTCTTCACCAAATATAGAAAGTACATTCTTTTCAAGAACACCCAGAAAAGTCACCAAATAAACCAGATACTGAGTTACAAAATGGAATGATGTACAGTATATTCTGTTCTTTGTCCACACATTATTAATAAAAAACTAATAAAAATAAGAGGTATAGAACAATCCCCAATATTTAGAAATTTAACATACTTCTATTCAAGCCATGGTTCAGAGAAGAAATCACAAAATATGTTGAACTGAATGACTACAGAAATGCACTTATCAAATTTTGTAGCCTGAAGATAAAGCAGTATTTACAGGAAGATTTATAGTTTTTAAATTCTCATGGTGCATTAGAATAAAAAGCAAAGTGAAAGAACAACAATTTAGGGCCTAGAAGAAAGAAAGAAAGAAGCTAGCATGCAGCTTAATTTTATTTAAAGAGAGGATGGCTCCCTTCATGAAAGTTATCACAGTCCCTGAGTGCAGACGAAACGACAGAAGTAGAATAACCCCTGAGAAAATGACAGTTAATTAAAGATATCAACAGCTACTAAAGGAAATCACATAAAGGAAAACAACCAACTACAATGTACATCACTACATATGAAGGATTTGTGTAAAACAAACAAACAAAAAAACATATTCAAGAAGTTCAGGGCCTGAGGAACATGTTAAATTAAATCACAGATAGGCAATCAGCAAAATCTATAAGGAACTGTGTTTATGGAACTGCAAGAAAGGAGAGAGAGAGTGGATTTACCTACATATTCAAAATTTTAAGAAACTTATCACTATTATAAATAAAAAGAGGGCCAGGGATGTAGTTCAGTAGTAGAGCAATTGCCTAGCATGCACAAAGCCCCGAGTTCAATTCCCAGTACTGTCAAAAGCAAACAGACATTGTTTGAATCTTGATTCTAATAAAATATATAAAAAATTATGTACAATAGGGAAATTTAAACACTGATCGGCTTTTTATTTTTTACCTTTATTTTATTTGTTTATTTTTATGTGGTGCTAAGGATCAAACTCTCTACCGCTGAGCCACAACCTCAGTCACCCTGGATTGGCTTTTTCATGACATAGATATAGAGTATTTTTCTTTAGAGTAGTGATGATATTAAAGTTATACATTTTAATTAAAAAGTTTTGGCCAGATGTGGTGGCACATGCCTGTAATCCCAGCAGCTTGGGAGGCTGAAGCATGACTGTGAGTTCAAAGCTAGCCTCAGCAATTTAGTGAGGCCCTAAGCAACTCAGTGAGACCTTGTCCCTAAGTAAAATATAAAAAAGGGCTGGGGATGTGGCTCAGTGGTTAAGTGCCCCTGAGTTCAATCCCTGGTACCAAAAAAAAGTTTTGTCTTCGAGATATATGTATTTAAATATTAATGAATGAAATGATATATCTGGAATTTTCTTCAAGAAAACCTATGTCGGTGGCTGAGAATGTGGCTCAGTGATAGAGCTTTTGCCTTGTATGTATAAGGCCTTGGGTTCATTGTCTACACTGAAAAAAAAAAGAAGAAAAAAAAGGGAGAGTAGTAGAGCTATAGATGAAATATTTTTTAATACATTTATTTATTTTTTATGTGGTGCTGAGGATCAAACCCAGTGCCTCACACATGCTAGGCAAGCACTCTACCACTGAGCTTACCCCAGCCCCTACAAATGAAATGTTTACCCATAAATTCATATTTGGTGAGGCCGAGTAATGGTAAAAATACATGAGGATGCATTACACTATACTTTTTACTTTTATACATGTTTTGATTTTTTTTTATAAAAAGAAGTTTAAAAGGCTAGGGTTGTGGCTCAGAGGTAGACTGCTCGCCTAGCATGCGTGAGGCACTGGATTTGATACTTAGCACCACATAAAAATAAAATAAAGGTATTTTGCCCACCTAGAACTAAAAAATAAATGTTTTTTTAAAAAAAGAAGTTTAAAAAAACCTGAAAGACAGAGCACACATGTGAACAAGGATTCATTTCAGAGGACAGCAATTTTTCAGTAATTGCTATTTTCTTTTTTCTTTATGTATTTAAAAATTATGCCCATGAACATGTTCCACTTTGATTTCTGAAAACACAGCTCCCTGATTTTCTAAACAAGAATATACAATAGTTTTTAAATTGAGATTCTTAGCTTGGGGATGTAGCTCAGTGGTATAGCACATGCCTTGCAGGTACAAGGCTCTGGATTTGATCCTCAGAACTAAAAGAGAGACAGAGACAGAGAGAGAAGGAGAAGAAAGAGATTCTCACTAAATTTGTAGAAAAAAGATTTAACAGAATAAATTCTAAGAAAATTTCTTTAAAATTAGGTATTTGAAGAAAAGATGGGGAAAGAGAAAAATGAAGAAATAGAACAATTTATTATGTACATACGACTGAACTCAAGTTACATTCCCAGACCTTTTTATTTTTTAATTTTGATCAGGATCTCACTAAGTTGTCCAGGCTGGCTTTAAACTTGTGATCCTCCTCCCTTAGCCTCCCAAATTGCTTAGATTTTACAGGTGTGTGACACCACATGAAGCTACCAATTTTATTATTATTCAGAATTATGATTCAGGTAGAACTTGAGCCAAATGAATTAAACTAAAAGTAGGCCACTTCTAGAAATCTGCCCCAAAGATAAACAATATATAGTTACTGATTGCTGCATTATGTAATGGCAAAACACTGTTTAAAAAAAAATGCCTAAGTTAGGCACTGTGGCACAGGGCTGTATTCCCAGCATGTGGGGAGGCTGAGGCAAAAAGAGCGTGAATCTGAAGCCAGCCTCAGCAACAGAGAGGCAATAAGCAACTCAGTGAAAGCATGTCTCTAAATAAAACATAAAAACAGGGCTGGGGATGTGGCTCAATGGTTGAGTGCCCCTGGCACCCCAATGCCAGGTAACCTCCCCAAAATGCCTATATTCATAGGAGACTCATTGAACAAATTATTACACCCAAACAATAGAATATGCAGCTATAAAAAAGAATGAAGATCTCTACAAGCTACTATAGTAGAATCTCTAGGAAATATTAGATGGGTGAAAAAAGGTGCAGAATGGCATTTATCACTTCCTTTTAATTAAGAATAAGAGATAAAGGGCTGGGGTTTGGCTCAGTGGTGGGGCGCTCATCTAGTATGTATAAGGCCCTGGATTTGACCCCAGGCATCACATTAAAAAAATAGAAATAAAGTTATTAAAAAAAAGAATAGAGATAAAAACTGCATAATTCACACACAAACACATTCACATTAACATAAATATATATGTACATATAATTTTTAAAAAAAAAAAAACAATGAGAAGTAGAGGTAGTTCATTGTAGAGGGAAGAAAGAAGCAGGGTGGAGGAGACAGAAATTGACAAAGACGTGTCCAAATTCACCATGTTCTACAGCTTTGCCCTTGGAAATATGTAAATGTGTTACTTAATCTTAAAGCAAAATTAGAGTTCGAGGAAAGCAATCCCTAAAATTGGAAAGCAAAATGGAACAAATGAGCCTACCTGTGTCTCAAGTTGATAGCCAAACCATTCAAGAGGTGTTATTTTATGTGACTTTAAAAACATGGTAATTTGATTAAACATTCTGAGTGGGTTATCCTGTTCAGCTCCAAGAGGTCTTGATTGTTTTTCTGTATTTATATGGTTAGTAAAAATACTAGTATGGTTATTTTAAAGTTCTTTCTCTCAATTAATCCAAAATAAGACAGGAAAGATGGAAAAGGGAATAAAAAGCAAATGGGATAAATATAAAACAAATAGTAAGATAATGAGTTTGAACCAAACCACATCAGTCATCACACTAAATATAAACGATCTGAATATTTCAATTAAAAAATATTGCCAGCTGGGTGTGGTGGTGCACACCTGTAATCCCATTGGCTTGGGAGGCCAAGTCAGGATTGTGACCTCAAAGCCAGCCTCAGCAAACTCAGTGAGGCCCTAAGTAAATCAGCAAGACCCTGTTTCTAAATAAAATATTAAAAAGGGCTGGGAGTTGGTTCAATGGTTAAGTGCCCCTGGGTTCAATCCCTGGTTCCAAAAAAAGAAAAAGAAAAAGGAAAGAAAGAAAGAAAAGATTGCCAAATTGGATAAAAACACAAAACCCAACAATATGCTGTCTATAAGAAATGCATTTAAAATAATCAAAAAACAAATAGGTTAAAAGTAAAAGGATAATCTGGCTGTGGTGGTACACATGTGTAATTCCAGCAACTCAGCAACTGAGACAGGATAGCAAATTCATGGCCAGCCTGGGCAACTTAGCAAGATCCTGTCTCAAAGTGAAAAATAAAATAGCTGTGAATTAAGCTTAGTAGAAGAATTTCCCTGAGTTCAATCCTCAGTACAGGAAAAAAAAAAAAAAAGAAAAAGAAATATAGTCAGACAGACAGACATACCATGCTAACACTAATAAAGCTGGAGGGCTTACTTAAGTATCAGTGATGGAGATGCTCAGAGAAAAGAATACTACTGTGGATAAAGAAGAACATTTCATAAGAAAAAGAGATTCATTGTACCTAATAACAGAGTTTCAAAACACGTGAAGCAAGACCTGATAGAAACTACAAGGAGAGAGACATAAATCCAAGAAATAAAAATCAGTCAAGAAATAAATATCAGTTAAGATATTAAAGATTTAAACAAACTAGCTGACAATATTATAAAACATTCTACCCAGAAACAGAGGCAAACAGTCTTTTTAAGTGCATATAGAACATTTACTAAGATGCCTCAAATTCTAGGTCATAAAACAAATCAATACATTTAAAAGGATTCAAATCATACAAAGTGTATTCACCAAACAAAATGAAATAATATTAGAAATAAATGCAAAAAGATCTCTAGAAGATCCTCAAACTATTTGAAAATGAAATAACACACAGTAAAATAGCCCAAGAGTTAATAAACCAAAAGACAACTTAAAAAGTATTCTGAACAAAAGGCAGATAATGAAACAAGAATGGCAAGTGATAGCTTTTGAACTAGGCATAAAATGGTTCATTATATTTTTGTTTCTGTTTGAAAATTTCAAACAAACCCAAAATCAAACCCCCAAAAGTTTTAAAAAATGAATGTTGTAGTGTCACAGATAAAAATAGAGGCGTCATTTTTCAAATCCATGGATATCAAATCCATTCTTCCTAAATTTAACTACTACTGGGAAGCATCCTCACAGTTAACTGTATATTTTCCTTGTTCTCAATGTACAAAAAATTGCTTTGTCCTTCCACCATCTACGATTTAGGTAGGAAAGTGCAAAAAGAAAACAAAGATTCCTGTGTTCTGAAAACACAAAGACAGTTCAAGAAACAAAGAGGAAATATATACTCACCTTGAACTTTGCTTTTGAATGTGTGATAGTCATTCTTTCCTTCTTTTGACTCTATTCTCAGAAAAAGAAAATGGAATGAGACACTAGACTTTTCTTCAATTATACTCTAAATTAGAACACACCCTCTTTCTCTATTCCCACAGTCTACTCCTCTTTATCAGACAGGCAAGTCCTCTTTATCAGATAGGCAAGGTAATTACAACTGTTTTGCACCTTCTATATCAAAAAGGGCCCAAGCTGTCTTGGGCCAGAATTTATTTCTGGATTCAAAGGTGTCCACTGGAGATTGAGCACTGAGTGGAGTATTAGAGGTTCTAAAGACTGTCCTTGTCTCTTACAGCACTCCCTCTCCCACTTTTGGAACCCTGCCATTTTTCCAACTGGTTAGTCCTGAAGGTGCTATTAGTTCTAAAAATTTTAAGTCAGGTCTGTGGCTGGGAAATAACCTTTTCTTTGCACAAAGGCTCAAATTTCTGAATTCCTTCTTCCTACCTCTTCTCTGCATCCAATTCCCTTAGGGTTATAAAGTTAAAGAGAGATGACCCGGAAGCAGAGGCATCCTACAATTCAGATTCCAAGTGAACTGAGGATTGATATAGAAAAAAACTTCAGGCCATGTGTGGAATGGGTAGCCCCTGTGTTCAAAACGGTCAAGTACTTAAGTTCTCAGAGCAGCAAAAAGCCACACAGGAAACATGATCCACAGACTCTACCCCAGAATGAACCCCAGAAATATCAAAACGAAATTTTATCACTGTACCCCACTAAACTCTTGTAAGGTCACAGAATATAAAATATATGAATGACCACACAAAGTCGCACATAATGACATTTCCATAGCTACAACAGCCAGTCACAATCATTAGTTAGGTTGCTGTGTTACAACTCTACCCTTAAACAAAACCCAATCAAACACAGGGAATAAACACAAACACATCCAAACACCTTCCCAGGTACGCACACTGCCCAACACACCCTTTCAGAGCGACACTTTGGAGCTCTTCCAACAGTCAATAAATGGGCACACAGAATCCCAGTCACACACATGATCATCCACTCAAACCCAACGAAGTTCAGGTCAAGGAAACACGGAGTCATAAACGCAGTCTCAGCAACGCTGTCACACACATCAACCTCTCGGGCAAACCCGTCAGACACGGGACACAAGCACATCCAAACACTCTGCACTACCGTTATGTACGAGGTACTCAATCACAGAGTCACAGACGCCTATCTCCTGTCACATACCCTCAGAGTCACAAACAACTCACACGAACGCTCAGACACAAAACACCGTCGCGCACGCCCATTTGTCTACACGATCACCAATACCAGGCGGGCTGCGGTGCGCGCACGAAACCGCAGGAGACACGGCCACACACGCAATTCCTGCGACGCTCCCCGCGCGCGTTTCCGCCCTGGCCTCCCGGACACTTACCTTCATAGGAGTGCACCTCAGACGTCCAGGATGCGGCGCCCGGGTTCTAAGCCCGATTTCTGGGTCGCCCGCCCAGGGGTGCAGAGCAAGCTCCCGCACAGACAAGGCCCTCCCGAGGCTGGGAGCCGCTCCCCACTACCCCCCCCCCCAACTCTCGCGAAGAAACGGAAATGAAGCTGAGATCGGTACGCGGTGGCTCTGGGAAAAGTAGTCTAGGGCCCGGAAGGCAGTGGCTGCCCGCCAGGACGCTAGGAGGCGCAGTGCACTCACCCTCGGCTGCGTTCGATGACCCGGCCGCTGGAACCCTCTTTTCCCGTTCGCCGCGCCCCGGAGACTTCTGGGAGTTCCGCGTCAATGCGCAGGCGCCGCGCGCTCAGTTCGAACAGTGAGGGCTGAGAGAGTGTCTAGCGATCCCGAGTTCCGCCGCTGTGCGAAAGAGTGTGGGAACTGCCAGCCCGGAAAGTGAGGTGAAGGAGCCGGAGCCGTAGCAGGAGTCCTGGTAGGAACCTGGATTTGCACGGGGCCCTCTGAGGGTGCTTTGCCATGCCGTTGTGTGTGTGATCGCGACTGTCTGGCCGATTGGGAGTCTCAGTGGCCTTTTGTATGATTGTGTTTCTGCCTGTGTAATTCTTCATGTTTTGAAGTCTGAGGTGATTTGTACTTGAAGCCGCGTGGCAATGGAACTTTAGGACTGTGTGGAATTGTCCTTAAGCTAAATCCTCTCCTTTTGCACCAAAAGTTTTAGATTATCATTTAAAAGTGAAAAGAGAGAATTCTGCCATAGTGGTTTATGAAGAATCTCTGGTTTTCTGGTTTTGTGTCCGTGATTGAGTAGGCTGATGATGATGATTTGTGTTACACAGATGTACTTTTATGTGTATGTGTGTACTTATATTTCAGAATGTCTATAGGAGTTCAACTACAAATGAGACTGCGAGTGACGGGGGGGGAAATGATGGTCAAGTTATTTCTCCTTGAATAGGGATTTGATGATCTGGAAAAGGTAATCAATTTATCTGATAAGTAATTTAGACAATTTTTATTAGCTCAAAGCCAGTCCTAGGGTAAATTCTTCCTCTACCCCAATTGTTTTCTGTTATAGAAGGACACAACTAGGTAAGGTTGAGAGGCTGTTGAGTAATAAAATAATAATAAAAATAAACCTTTATACACATAGGAAGAGTGGATTTTAGTAGAGTACCTTCAAGGTACTTTTAGAGTACTTTAACCTGAATTCTAGGTTAAACATTTGTCCCCATTGTCTGATGAGCAAACCTTGGTTTACAGAGAGAAAGGTAAAGAAAGGAACTTAAGGCTGTCTGGTAAGCCTGAATTTCTTTCCACTTACTTCAAGACCTTGTAGCCATTAAAAAAAAAAAAAAAAAATCACAAACTTGTGAACTTCCAACACACAGGAGATAGAGGTAATATCACTCCTTCACAAGAGTGGGAGTGTTGATAAAACAATCTAACTTTCAGGACCATACACCACATACTTTTGTTTTCTTGCCAGTACTGCGACTGGAGTAGCAGGTTTGATGATCTGGATTACTGACTGGAACTTGTGTGCCCAGAAACAGCTGTGTGGAAAAAAAAAAAAAAAGTCTAATTGCACTGACTTAGTGTGAGTCAAAGAGGAAAAAAGAGTTATGTCAGTATATATGGGAGATACAGATTTTTTTAAAAGAGATAATTATAGTCTGGTTTTACTTTGGATAGTATGCATTAATCTCAAACCACATCTCGGTGATTCTGGATTATCTTTTGGCTTTTGAATAGTTGTGAAGAATACTTGCAAGAAAAAGGAAATTATCACTTAAAAGTGAAAGACAAATTGATAACCTGAGATGCACAGATTCCTTCTGAATGGACTTCTTGTATATTAAACTTGAAATATTTTATACAAGTTGATGTAATGTGATTTCTTCAATAGAAAGTATGAGAGTTTCTTAGATTCACAAAGAGGCGCTTTAACCCCAAAATGTTAAGACCATTGGAAAACAGACTGAAGAAACTGAGGACATACCATATGATAGAATTAGTATAAGTGTAGTTTTTTTTAAAGTTTTATTTTATTTAATTTTTTTTATGTGGTGCTGGTGATCAAACCCAGTGCCTCATGCATGTGAGGCAAGCACTCTACCACTGAGCCACAACCCAGCCCGTAGTATTGTATTTAATAGAGGTTTATAAACCAAATTCCTTTCAGTGGTAACTTTTGGTGTAAAAGGAGAGGATTTAGCTTAAGGACAAATGAGTAAATGTTGAAGGGACAGTGAGCATATTGATCATTTTTCTGTCAATGAAGAAAGCTTATCTTATTATATATTTAAATTGAAATTTTAAAATTAAAAAAATAGTAGAGACATTGAAGATTTTGCAGTATGGCAGTGACAAGGAACCTAAATGGTAGAAGCAGACAAAAGGGGAAAAGAAACAAAACTTAGGACTTCAGAGACAAAGGAATACTTCAATGACAACTTTTCTTTTTTTAAAGAGAGAGAATTTTAATATTTATTTTTTAGTTTTTGGCGGACACAACATCTTTGTTTGTATGTGGTGCTGAGGATTGAACCCAGGCCGCACGCATGCCAGGCGAGTGCGATACCACTTGAGCCATATCCCCAGCCCCAATGACAACTTTTCATAGTTCAGGTGTACCAGTTCTTTTCTAAACCGTCAGTTCCAGATTTATATCCTTAACCTTGCAGACCTTTAAGGATTATTCATTTCTTCAGCCAGCAACTAGATTCATCCTAGTGGTGTGGCTGCCCCTAAATGGCATTGATAAGTATGGTCTCTTTCCTGGCACTGAATAATTTTCTTTGAAACTCTTTTTAGGTGTTGGCAGATGATATTGTCCTTTTTCTAGTAGATTGGACTTATTCCAATGCATAGATGTTATACATTAATCAGTAGTCCTGGGAAAGTGTTTGAGGAACTCTGGTATTTTTATAATTATTTTCCCTGAGAGTTTATTTTGACAAATGCTAAAACTAAAAGAAAATTAAAAGAAAACATGATGGTATACACTGATGTATATTTACCTAGATTCACCAGTTTTTAACATTTTGTACCATTTGCTTAATCTCAATGTATTTACATATTTTTATTTTTTGCTTAGTATTTATGAGTAAACTGCAGAGATCTCATAGTTCATGGCTGAGTATTTCAACATGCATCTCTTTAAAAACAAGGTTGTTTTCTTCTGCATAACCTTGTAACTTGAAGACAAAAATTTTTTAAATGACTTTTTTAAACATTTATTATTATTATTATTTTAGTTGTAGGTGGACACAATACCTTTATTTTATTTTTATGTGGTTCTGAGATCGAACCCAGTGCTTCCTCTAAGCCACAACCTCAGCCCTCCAAAATGATTCTTAATATAAAATATACAATCTATTTTTTAAACTACTTCAGTTGTTCCCCTGTATGTTATATTCTGTATCTATATTTTGAAAGATTGACCCGTGACCCCAAGCAAAGTCATACATTGCATTGGATGGACCTCTCTTTTTAGTTTCTTTAATCTAGAGCAGCATTCCCCTTACCTACTTTTTTTTTTTAATTTCATGATAACTTTTTTTTTTTTTTTTTTTTTTTTTTTTTTTGTGTGTGTATGTGGTACTGTGGTTGGAACCCAGGGCCTCTGTACGTGCTAGGCAAGCACTCTACCACTGAGCTATATCCCTCATGGCAACATTTTTGAAGAGTGAAAGAGTCTAGAATATTTATCTCATAGAATGCCAACATTGTGGATTTATTTGATTGTTCTGTCACAATTATGTTGTTTAAATTATATTTGGCACAAATACTATGGGTGGTGATGTATTCTTCAAATTGTACCACATAAAGAAACACATAATTACAGTTTGATCCATTATTGGTGATTCTAAATTTGATCACTTTGGTCCAAGAACTTAGTACACCTGATTTCTCCATGGTAAAAGATACTGTTTTTCTTCATAGTCAAGAAGTAATCTGGGGCTGGGGTTGCAGCTCATTGATAGAATGCTTGAATGTGTGAGGCATTGGAATCAATTCTCAGCACCGCATATAAATAAATAAAATAAAGGTCCACTGATAATTAAAAATATATTTTAAAAAATGTTTTATAATTGTAGATGGACAGAATGCCTTTATTTTATTTTTTTAAATTTTTTTAATATTTATTTTTTAGTTATCGGCAGACACAACATCTTTGTCTGTATGTGGTGCTGAGGATTGAACCCAGGCCGCACGCATGCCAGGCGAGCGTGCCACCGCTTGAGCCACATCCCCAGCCCATATTTTATTTTTTATTTAAATTTTTTTATGTGATACTGAGGATCGAACCCAGTGCCTCACACATGCTAGGCAAGCATTGTACCACTGAGCCACAACCCTGGCCAAACTTTATTTTTTTATGGTACTGGGCATTGAATCAAGGGCCTTGTACATACTAGGCAAGCACTCTACTACTGAGCTCTATTCCCAGCCCCTGAATATTCTCAATTTTACTAAACAAAGTACAATATTTTCCAAAGATAATTTTTCAATTTACACTCCATACTAATATTTAATATTTGACATTGTCAGAGTTTAAGTTTAGGTCATTTTGGTAGATGTGTATGCAATAGAATATCATTTGTGTGTGTGTGTGTTTTGTAAGTGGATGTGATACCTTTTTAAAGTTTATTTTTATGTGGTGCTGAGGATTGAACCAAGTGTCTCATACGTGCTAGGCAAGCACTCTGTCACGGAGCTACGACCTCAGCCCTCATTTTGGTTTTTATTTGCATTTTTCTAGTTAATAATGTTGAGATTATTTTAAAAACATGCTTATTGGTCAGTCCTCCTATTTGACATGCCTACTAAAGCCTTTTGTTTCATTTTTCTTTTTGTTTAATTATTAATTATAGAACTTTAATAAAGTATTTGGGATGTTTAACCTATATTAAGCATATGTGTTGAAAATATCTCAGTTGAGAGCATGTCTCTGGATTCTCTGGATCCTTTGACAAATAGTAGTTCTATTTTAATGTCAGGTTTATTAAATTTATAGCTTGTTCTTTTGTTTTAAGGTTTATAGTTTTGTCTTTCATAGTTTGTTGTTAGAAGATCCTTGAGAATGATCTTTCTCTGAGGTGAATTAGAGATTTGATTTCTGTATGTTTTGTGTGTGTTCTACCAGTTACCCCAGAACATGAAAAGGCTGTCTTTTCTACACTTACCAGCAGCCATATTAGATTTTCATATATGAGATTTTTGGAGTGTTCTTTTTTCAATTTATTATTCCCTGTACTACTTATGTACTCTAACAGTTTTATAGTAATTTTTTATACAATAACACAAAGACCTATTTTTGACTTTGTCAGTCCTATCCATAGCTCTTTTTGTATTTATTTGTTGGTCTTTATTATTTCCTTTTACTCTCTTTAGATTTATTCTGCCATTGTTTTCTCATATTTTAAACTGAAAACTTAGGAAAATTAATTTTATACTTCTAATATAAGCATAAGGTTTTATTTTTTGTTTTAGTTGTAGTTGGACACGATTCCTTTACTTTTATTTGTTTTTAAACTATGATTTATTTTACCCATACATCTTTAGAATTATATTTCTCAGGCCTGTAGTGTTTTTCCTGATTATCCATTAATGAAGTGTATTTAATATAACTGCTTTTGAGGCAAAGAAGGTAGTCTTTATAAAGCTAGACCTTTGAAATTTTAAGATTTGATGTGTAGCCCAATATGTGTCTAATTTTTTTCTGAATAATCAGTGTCTTTACAAGAATTTGTCTTCTGCAGTTGTTGTGAAAAATATACTAAATAAAGTTTGTTTTTGTTTCTAGTCTATAATCTTGCTGATTTTGTCTCTTTTATCTATCATTTCTAGAATAAATATATAAAATAACCCACTGTATTTGTGAGTTTACTTTTTCTTGTAGATTCATTAACTTTGGATAATATGTGTATATTTTTAGTAATGTAAAGTTAGAATCTTTAAATCTGCATGGAGAATTGAATGTTTCATTATTATGTAGTTAGTGATCACTTTATTTTATTTTTATTTATTTTTTTATTGGTTATTCAAAACATTACAAAGCTCTTGACATATCATATTTCATACATTAGATTCAAGTGGGTTATGAACTCCCATTTTTACCCCAAATACAGATTGCAGAATCACATCGGTTACACATCCACATTTTTACATAATGCCATATTAGTAACTGTTGTATTCTGCTACCTTTCCTATCCTCTACTATCCCAATGATCATTTTATTTTTAAAATTTTTTTTTAATATTTATTTTTTTTAGTTTTCAGTGGACACAACATCTTTATTTTATTTTATGTGGTGCTGAGGATTGAACCCAGCGCCCCGTGCATGCCAGGCAAGCAGGCTACCGCTTGAGCCACATCCCCAGCCCCAAGTGATCACTTTATAATAGTGCTTTTACTTAAAGTTTGTTTCACCTTATAGATAGTTACGCCTGCTATCTTTTAATTAGTATTTTCCAGATGTCTTTTCTGCCCTCTCATTTTCACCCTTTTTGTGTATTTCCTTTAATATATCCCTCGAAAACAACAGATTTTAATTAGATTTTGTCCAGAAATTTACTGACATAGTTATATATATATATATTTCTACCATTTTGTTTTGTGATTGTAACTTTTTAAATATTTCTGTTTCTTTCCTTTATTCCTTTAGATTGGTTCCTTTCTGCCCCCATCACCCTTTTGTTCTAGTCTTTGGGAAGAAACACATTCTATTTATATTTAGTGCTTTTGATAAAAATTTTATTTAATTGGATATATTTAAGTTACCAAAGTCTAAACTCAACTTTGTTTCCTGTCCAGCAAAATGCTATTAGAATAATGAAAATCATTGTTTTTACCACTTCTATGCTATCTTTGTGATGTATTTATATATAATTCAGAAAATATAGCAATGGTTTATAAATTGGCAGAAGTGATTGGAATTGAAGTAGTCTAATATCATTGTACTGCTGGGTAGAAAATAAAGATTAAGTTTAAGCTTTGATAACAGTATATCCTGTCAAATTTTAAACATAAGCATCAAAATAATGCACACACACATATGGAGACATAACTGTTTGATGGTTTGTTGCTTCCTTTGATCATTTCCCTTTCCTGTGTTCACTTTTCTTCTACCTGAAGTAACATCCATTACATTTTTTTTTTTTTTTTTTTTTTTAGTGAGGATCAACAGCTGAAAAACTGTCTTTGTCTAAAAACTTCTCATTTGGTAGGGGCTAGGGCTATACCTCACAGGTAGTGCTTATTAACATGTATAAAACCCTGGCTTTGATTCCCAGCACCCCAAAATGAATAAGTAAATAAAGGAAAAATAAAAGCTCACAAAAGTTTTTGCTGAGTAGAATTATAGGTTGATAGTTTCATGTTTTCACCAATATGAATATTTCCAAACATACAGAAATTAAAGGAGTTGTACAATGAATGCCAAATGTGTTTACCATCTAAATAGTATGACTAAAATTGCATTCTGTATTTGCTATATCAAATAACTAGCCATGTCTATAGCCCTGTATTCTATAGCCCTGTATTCTTTTTGATTCATTTCAAAGTAAATTACAGACATTAGTATATTTATCACTAAACACTTTAGCATGCATATCACTAACTAAAAGTTCTAGTATGTAGTTATAGCTTTTTAGGTAAAATTTACATACAATAAAATGCATTAATATTAAATTTACCACTTGAAGAATTTTGACAGATTCACTTTTGCAAATCAAAATACTATCAAAGGGCCAGGTATGATGGTGCATGCCTGTAATCCCAGTGCTTGGGAGGCTGAGGCAGGAGGATTACAAGTTTGAGGCCAGCCTCAGCAAACTTAGGCCCTAAGCAATTTAAGGAGACCCTGTCTAAAAATAAAAAGGCCTAGAGATGTAGCTCAGTGGTTAATTGTCCCTGGGTTTAATCTCCAGTACCAAAAACAAATAAAGCGAAGAAAAATACCATTGCTCCAGAAAGTACATTTATACTTCTTCCCAGTCACTTCTTTCCCTTGTATCCAGAAGTAATTACTGTTCTTCTATTCTAGATTTTGTCTCTTCTACTACTATCTACCTCTAAGACACAACCCCACCCCTACTTTTTCTATATGGATCTCAACTTATTCCAGTACTACTTATCCAAAATACAAGTGATATTTTCAATTGTGGGTACCTTTGGAACTTTTACTGAATATTAATAGCCAATATAGTAGCCTTCTCTTGCTACTGTAACAAATTTTACTATAACATTAGTGACTTAAAGTCATGCAGATCTGTTATCTTACAGTTCTGTAAGTCAAAAGCCCAATACAGGCTTCACCGGACTAAAATCAAAGTGTGAGCAGTGCTGCATTATTTTCTGGAAAGGTCCAGGAAGAATCTATTTCCTGTTTCTAGAGCTGCTTGGATCATCCTTTTTTTTTGAGAGAGAGAGAATTTTTTTTTTTTAATATTTTTTAGTTTTCGGAGGACGCAACATCTTTGTATGTGGTGCTGAGGATCGAACCGGGGCTGCACGCATGCCAGGCGAGCGTGCTACCGCTTGAGCCACATTCCCAGCCCAGATCATCCCCTTTTAATCCATCTTTAAAGCCAGCAACAGAGAATTGAGTCCTTATCATAGCATATCTTGCCTGCCTAGCTGGGAAAGATGATTTTCTTTCCCTCCTCTTCCTAACCACTGTAACCTAAAGTTGTTCGGTGAGGATTAACAAGGTAGGCACACATGCCAGGGAAGCCGTGATGGCCTAACGCCGTGTACTGAAGCACAAGCACAGTGAGGAGAGTTATCTATCCAGAGCATGTATGGCAGTGCCACTGTGATATTGGTTACTCCCAGGGGAATCAATCACATTTGTTTATATACAGAAGTATAAATATTTAAGGATAATGGAACTAGCATTTCTGTCAGAGAAGAGACAACACTAGAATAATGAATCGGTGGTGTTAAATTAGAATTGGAAGTATTGGTGTGAATTCATTATTTTCCTCATATTTATGATATAAAAGTAAGCATAGATATAAATGTGTATATGCAATATATAAACACATATAAGTATATTCATTAGCTTTATCCGTTGAAAGGACCTAGGAGAAGTGATACACAAGTGAGTACACTAGCACTCAGATCATGTTCTCTAAATATCATCCCCCCTCTAATAGGAACCAGGGGTTTTTGAAGAAAAGTCTCATGTTGGGCAGGGCAAATACAAGATCCTGGAATGGCAGGTATGAGAAAGTAAGGAAGGCTCAAAGAACTATAAGGACCTGTTAAAATCCACAGAAGCCAGATAGAAGGAGTTCCACTTTGTCAAATCTGGGACAAAATTGACCACTGAAATAAATAATAATAATGGATTATAAACCTTTGAATGAAATGGGGACTCTCAAGTCCACACCCAAATATAAGTTGAAAGTTTGATAAAGAATGGGTGAATGGGATGTTTACATAGTCTCATATTATTTCACCATAGAATCCTTATTAATACAAAGGAAAAAATAATTTTACAGTGTATAACTCTGGCAGGTATATCCAAAAGAATATTCCTAATAATGGGACATGTTGTTATCAAGTGCCCCCTGGTAGATCCTGAGAAGAATGCAACATCACTTATGTGGAATTCCTTCCAAAACACATAACCTGATCATGAGGAAGCATGAGAGAAAACCATACTATTCTCTACACACTGGCTTATAATCCTCAAAAGTGTCCAGGTTACAAAAATCAAGGCAATATTGAGAAATTGTTTCAGACTAAAGCAGGTAGATACCTGACATCCAAAGGCAATTTTATTCTGAACTGGATCCTTTCTTGTAAAGGATATTATTGGCAGAATTGGTAAAAATTTGAATGGAATCTGAATATCTTGAATGTAGTAATTGTATTATGGTTATGTAGGAGCATGTCTTACTTGACCATTGAGTGTATTCAGGCATGATATGGTATTAGGTCGGTAATTTACTCTCTAATGGTTCAAGAAACAAAAATGTTCCTTGTACTATACTTCCATCTTTTCTTTGAGACTGGTGAATGGATGGATAAAAAAACATCATACTACAGGGACACAGCCACATCAATGTTTATAGCAGCACAATTCACAATAGCTAAACTGTGGAACCAACCTAGATGTCCTTCAGTAGATGAATGGATAAAAAAAAATGTGGCATATATACACAATGGAATATTACTCAGCAATAAAAGAGAATAAAATCATGGCATTTGCAGGTAAATGGATGAAGTTAGAGAAGATAATGCTAAGTGAAGTTAGCCAATCCCCAAAAACCAAATGCCGAATGTTTTCTCTGATACAAGGAGGCTGATTCATAGTCGGGTAGGGAGGGGGAGCATGGGAGGAATAGACGAACTCTAGATAGGGCAGAGGGGTGGGAAGGGAAGGGGCACGGGGTTAGCAAGGATGGTGGAATGTGATAGACATCATTATCCAAAGTACATGTATGAAGACACAAATTGGTGTGAACATACTTTATATACAAACCAGAGGTATGAAAAATTGTGCTGTGTATGTGTAATAAGAATTGTATTGCATTCCACTGTCATTTTTTAAACATCAGTTTAAATTTTTTAAAAAATTAAAAATCTATACTGAAGCTCCATAGGATTTTGTTGGTCATACTTGTACAATTGGTGTCTCCAAACAATGTGGTTATTGTTGGCTTTTTCATGGATCTTAAGATTGGTGCTTGTACTTATCTTCTTGGAGTTTCCAGCCTGATTTGTCTAGAGCTACTAAACAAGCCTGATTTTTCATACCTTATTTTTTTATCCATCCTCAGTGTGGTCATCTCAGGATATGACAAGGGCTGGAATTGTGGCTCAGGGTAGAGTGCTTGCCTGGCATGTGTGAGGCCCTGAGTCCAATCCTCAGCACTACATATAAATAAATAAATAAAATATCCATTGACAATTAAAAAATACTAAAAAAAGAAAATGACAACATCCACTGTGAGGTTTAAATAATGTATTTATTTTACTATCATATTCTGCAATGCAAATAAAGTAGATCATATGCCTCTTAACAGATAATTCAGAAAAATATATAAATGATTAAGACCAAGAGAAAAGGGAAATTAGAATATACAAAAATTTAAATGTGTAGAATTGAGCTTCAAATTTCAATCTGTCTTTCATAGGAAAAACAAGTAAACAAGTCCTGTAAGTATGGGTTATGTGGATACCTCAATTTCATATTTATATTTCAAATGAAGATGTTTCTCTTATATATTAATTTGCAAATTAAGTTTTGAGTTTTCTGTTGATTTGTTTTGAGACTAGGGGAGTTAAAATCTGGAATTTGTGACTTTTTAAAAGATATCTGAAATAATTTCCTTGTCATCATCATATTGTTTTGCCAAGATAAATTAAAATCGTATGACAACTTAAAAACAATCTTCCATTATTGAATTCTTTTTTTGCTTGTTTCTCAAATGGTGCTTGTCCTTTCAATTCTGTTGATGACTTACCTTCTTGTCCCTTGTCCTTTTCTCAGTGAATCATCACACCCCCACTCTAATGGTTTAGTTACCATTATAGATTGATGACTATCAAATTACTCATAGCGTTCCAGTCCCAACTTCATTAACAGACTTAACAGTCTTAATGTTGTCATTACCTGGTTGCTGTACTGATGGCTTGAATTTTACATGCCCAAACTTTCATGCTTATCTCTGTTGTGTTGTGCCTCCTCCTGCCTCCAATGAATCACATAACCATTTCTTCTGCCATTCCATCTCTCCAATTTTCCAAGTATAAGGTCTCTTTTGCACACAGTAGATGATAATGAACATTTAAGTTACCTGTAGCAATAAATAAAGCTATAGAGATCATATTCTATACAACTTATTCTCTCCTAGAATACAAAATAAAACTAGATAAGTATCAGGTACTTATATAGCTTTAAAAAAAAAAAAAACAGGGCTGGAGATGTGGCTCAAGCCGCAGCGCGCTCGCCTGGCATGCGTGCGGCCCGGGTTCGATCCTCAGCACCACATACAAAACAAAGATGTTGTGTCCGCCGATAACTAAAAAAATAAATATTAAAAAAAAAATTCTCTCTCTCACTCCCTCTTTTAAAAAAAAAAATCTTAAAAAAAAAAAAAACAAATTCTAAGGAGATTTCTTTCTGAAACCAAGGCAATATGGACTACTTACAGTTGGGATTCCATTCATTTTGGGAGACAAGCCCTGAAACCAAAGAATTGACTCCACATTAGTTTATTTCTAAAAATAAGAAACAATGCAATGCTGGAAATTTTTATTTGATATCATTATATTGTCTTAGAAGAAGACGTGGGATTTGGTAAGCAAATGCAAACACAACAGCAAGATTTGTAAAAGGAGTTGCAATACTGAAGAAAACAATGATAGCTGGGCATAGTGGTATACACCTTAATCCCAGCTATTTGGGATTATAAAGGTGAGGATTATATAGCCTAGTGATATGCTTGGGATCTATTTGAGATGAATACTTGAATATACTTCATGATGTGTACTTGGAATTATGAAGCTGGGAATATAGCTCAGTATTAAAGTGTCCCGCAAGCCCAAGGCTCTGGGTTCAATCCCCAGCATCAAAAAAAAATTAAAAAATAAAAAATAAAGTGAGTTCAATCCCTAGTAACAAAAGAAAAAAGGGAGGGGATACTGGGGGAGGGAGAAAACTATGTTAGAGGAAAAAGGCAGTGAGTTTTTAAATGTTGGAAAAATGTCTTTTGTGACTTCAGACATTAATTTTATAAGGAAATGCTTCTATACATGTGACTCTTTTGGAACAAGTGTGAAATACACTTTAGACTTACTTTATCCTGGGGAAAATAATGTAACAGAGAAACATCACAAATATAATAAAGCTGGCAAATCCTGCCGCAGGTCATCCTCTATTATAGTAGTCCCCTTTAGTTGTGCTCAGTGTAGGAAAGGCTCCACAGAGGAGCTGGACCTCAGTAGACATCTTGAGTATTTATACCACAGAGAAACTTTATAAGTGTTGTAAGTTAGCCTGAAAAGAAACCTCAATTTACAATAAAATTCATGCAGGAGAAAAACCTTTTGAATGTAAAGAATGTGGGAAAGTTTTCAGTCACATGTCAAAACTCATTGCACACCACAAAAATATTCAAGAGAAAACCCCTATGAACATAAGGAATGTTGGAAAGCTTTGGGCCAGATAGAGAAAATTCATTCTGGAGAGAAACTCTGTGAATGCAATGAATGTGGAAAAACCTTCTACCACAAAGGATATTTGTTCATCTCTGTGCCTGAGTTCATTTCCCCAGATGAATATATTTTAAACAAAAACGTTAGTTTATTCTACCTATTACTTAAAATATTTCTTATTTTCATGAAAGAAATGTTTCATATTTGAAGATAAATCATTCTTTTAATTTGGTGCATATTTTTCCTTACATAAATGTATCAAAATTTATTGAACCAATTCATTATTATAATTGAATCACTTTACCTAGTCCATTGCTATAACAGTAGTACCACAAATTACATATTTGGGGATATGTCTAGTAATGTCTATTGCATAAATTCCTCCATAAAACCTGGAGAAATTTTCAATTTTGATAGGTATTTCTCTATTTCCTTACTTTAGCTTATACCAGTTCAGCCACCCATAAGCAACATGTTTAGGAACGCATTTGCCTACAACATGTCTAAAAGATTAGACACCAGATGTCCTCATCTTGCCAATCTTATGTGTGGAGACCACATTTTTAAATTACACATATTATTGCAAAAGAGGATAAAAGATATATTCATAGTTCTTGCAGTTTTCCTTCTGTGATATATTTTCCCATATTCTAGTAGGTCATTATTTGTCTTTGTTTTTAATGATTTATATTACTCTTTTTGTAGGTAATAAGACTGTTTTGTGATAAAAATTGTGGGGAAAAAAATTTTTCCCATTCTGGGATTTATATTTTGACTTTCAATAGTGTTTCCTTTATAATTTTGCCAAGCAAAAATAGATATATTCCTACAATTTACACTATTTTTCCTCAATGTATTCTCTAAACTTTTGTTTCATTTCTTAATTCTCTAAACTTCTGTTTCATTTGCATTTAATTTTTCTTTAGACTGTGTATTAGGAATTAAGTTTTTAAATCTCTTCCTTGAGTGCCCAATTACACAAGGGCATTTAATGGATAATCTATATTTTGCAGATTAATATTAAATATCATGTTTACTGTATGAATTAATTTCTGAACTGCTAGGTCTACATTTAAGTTTTTCATTTAATTCCTTTGATTCATTATCTGTCTGTAACTACCTGAATTACAAAGTTTCAACTATTGATTTATGCTATACATTTATTTTCCTAAAAGTTTTTAGAAATGTCAAGCATAGGGAAATTACAGGAATAATACAATAAACATATATACCCTTCACCTAGACTTATCATTTTTAATACATTTCCTATTACAAATTTTCTCTTTTTTCTTGCTATTTCTGTGTGTGTGTGTATGTGTGTGTGTAATGACCATTTGAGAAAGTTGCAGAGAGTACTGTTATAGCACACATGTCCTATGAACTGGATGTTCTCTAAGATGACCATGACAGAATAAATGTAGTTAGGAGATATAACAATTGCACAATATTATGATCTAATATATGTACATATTTAAATTTTTCTCAAAGCTTTTAAAATCCAAGATACAAAAATCATATGCTACATTTAGTTATCTATCTCATTAGTCTCTTTTTATACTTTATAGCTTTATATTTCACAATTCCATATTTTTAGTCCCCAGAATGTCCTTCTACATATATTTTAAATTATTTCCCTATATTTGAATTCAGGCTAAATATTTTTGGGACATATTTTGTCTATCTTACAATATCACATAAGGAGCCACATGATGTCAATCTCTCCATTTCTGATTTTAATGTCATTATTAAGGTTGTAGCCTGAAGTCCTATACACTATAAATCTGTAAGTTTTCCTTTTATTTTTTGGTGGTGTTACTGGGGCTGAAACACAAGGCCTTACACATGTGAGGCAAGCACTGTACCACCAAGCTATGCCCCTAGCCAGTTCACTTTGAATTATTGAGATAACTGTGGATGATGCTTTCACACTTTTAGAATAAATATAGATGAAAGTTTGTTTTATTTTTACCTTATTACGGCTGCTAAAAATATTTCCTGGAAAATCTTTATGTAACACATAAATAAATATGAAATAATAAATCTAAACCTCAAGATTTGTAACATTTTAAAATCACATTAAATAATCCAAAATGCCTTATTTAATTGGGTGTAGTGCTGTGGGTCTGTAGTCCCAGCTACTGTGGAGGTTGAGGAAGGAGGATCCCTTGAGCCCAGAAGTTCTAGGTCTGTCTGGTAACATGACAAGGTGTGTGCGTGTGTGAAAATACTTTTATCATCATTTATAACCTTTCCTTATTTATTTGGGTCTATAGCTGGAGTTTTAAGTAATTCTAGTAATGTATTATGTTTCTACTGCAGGCTACACTTTTAATTATTATAGGTTTATCTTAATACCTAATAGTTCTGATTCCCCAGTTGTTACTATTGTTAAGTTCACTGGCTACTCTGAGTTAGTTTTCCATTTTCAGACAGTAATATTGAGTGTAAAATACTAATTTAAAATAAATTTCAGAGCTTTGAGTTTGTTGGGAATGTGGCTGGGGTAGGGTATGGACAAGCCATCACTAAACTGGGGAGATCAACGGGTAACAGCTATATTTGTTTCATCGATAACAGAATAATTGGAAATCTGGGAGAAACTGCCTTGGAGAGACGGGCTGAATGAGTGAGGGGAAAACATTGCTTTTTATGATATTTCATTGATATTCCAACATATAATGTCTGATGAAAATGAATTTATCTTCATCATAGCAAATCTGCATAGAACTGAGGTTTTAGAAGATCTTGGTTCATTTTACACATTTTTTTAGATGTTGATGGACCTTTATTTTATTCATATATGGTGCTGAGGATCAAACCCAGTGCCTCACATATGCTAGGCAAGCGCTCTACCACTGAGCCCCAGTCCTAGCCCCAATCTTGGTTCATTTTTACGGCATACTTTAATGTATTTATCTCTTCTTGTGACAAGTCTTTAAACAGCATTTCCAGGTGAAGCATGCACATCATAAAAATGAGTGGCCTGAATTCTCATATGATTCCCCACAACATAAGCCTTAAGCAGATCCTTCTTGTAACCATTCACCATCAAATGTAAATTTCATCTTTGCTTAAAGAAAAACTAATGAAAGATGGTGACAGTTTCGCAAAAAGGACCCTATCAACACCATCTTCTATCTTCTCTTCCTGGGAAATCTTACTCAATGGAGAATAGCATGGTGCTTTGGTTGTTATGTAGATGAATATAACCCCTTGAGATTTGTGTACTGGAAGCCTGGTCCCCATTATGGTGGTGGTGAGGTGGTAGAACCTTTATGAGGTAAGGATTTGGGGAGTTAAATAAGCCATGGGCATCAACTTCATCGATGGATTCATACTTTCTGTCAAGAATTCCAGTTCTTGCTGGGCGTGGTAGTGCACATCTGTAATTCCATCAACTGGGGAGGCTGAGGCAGAGGGATTTAAGTTTGGGGCCAGCCTCATCAAATAAGCAAGACCCTGAACAACTTACCAAGACTTTGTCTCAAAATAAAAAGTAAAAAGGGCTTGGGATTACAAGAATTCTAGCTTTCATGGGTCTAGATACCATGAGAATTAGCTGTTATATAAAGAGCAGGCCTGGACCTTGAATCACTCTTGCTTCCTAACTTACGGTGTGACTGCTAACTCCCTCTCAGACATGCTCCCATCATGATGCCATCTCCATGTTGTGATGCAGCCAGGGAGACCCTCACTAGAGGCAGAACAATGAGGATCCCTAATGTTGAACTTTTCAGCCTCCAAAAGTAAGTTAAATAAGCCTCCTTTCTTCATATATTATCCAGACTTGAGACTTATTTTAGCAACAGAAAACAGACTAATTAGTATTCATGGCTTTCCCTAATGAGCTCTCGCCTAAGTACTGAGCTCTGTCTCATCAATTTTCAATTAGGTCAGAACCACCATGTAGGATTTGGGGTCCTATCAAGATTCCTGGCCCCACATAAACCAAGGAGTTTAATAGAAAGAATAACTTTTTTTTTTTTTTAACAATTAGATGGAAGATTAAAAGGGAGAGCCCTGGGCTGTGTGACTGGAATGGGCAAAAATGTTTAGGAGGTTCTGGGTAGGACTTTCCTGCCCAAGAAAGGTCAGGATCATGAAAACAAATGTTCATATGTCCCGGGAAAACAACATATTTCAGGAAGGAGAGGGGATGAATCACCTTGCCTGAGTTGTGGCTTTCCATGACAAGAGATACACATTCCTCCCTGGAATTCAAAAGGGCAGAGTCAAGGCAAGGTTGCTGGCACCACAGTGAACAGAACTAATTACTGATTCAAATGACCATCCTTTCCCCTGCTCCAACCCTGTTCATTTTCCCCATCTACAAATCCCCCCTCAACACCCAATGTGGATTGGAGAACGCACAAATCCCATTCTTTGACTAAGCCTGGCCCCTCAGATTCCTGTAGTGATAGAAGGTTGGACTCCAGGGACCTGAACCTGTTTGTAAGTGGCTACCCAGAAGCTCCTTCCTCTATTACTCCTTCTTTCTTCTGAGTAACCCAAAGTTTTTCCGTGGAACAATAAATTCAAAAGGAATTAAATTGTGATCAGAGTCATCTCAAGGTTGACTCCTAGCCTCCACATTACTCCCCTTAAAGTTGTTCTATGTTAATTTCTAAGAAAAGAACTATGTCCCCCTAATGCATCTTTTTGGGCTAAAATCCAGACAGAGAAATTCTGTTATCTCTCTAAATTTAGATACAAATTATAGTCTTCTTGTCCTCAGTTCCATCCTTACACAAAGGTATAATTTCCTGTTCCAATGTTTTCTGAGACTAACTGTATAAACAGTATACTATAATGGAAAGAATACTAGACATCAAGATTTGGGTTCTCAAATTTCCATCTAATGCTTAGTGGGTATAAATTAATAAATTATTAAATTATAACATTTTCTGGAGGTACTAAGTCAACAATAGAAAAGTATAATAATTTCCAATATATTTAATGTAAAATGAGATATAAGATTGCCTGTATTTGCAGACAAAGAAAGTTATAAAATTCTAGACTTCCTTTTTTTATTCTGGGAATTTTTTTTTCACATTTTGAATTATATTTTATTTTAGGGGAAAAGAAAAATTTTAAGAAAGACCTTCATATAATATTATAGAATCTATCTCAATTATGTGAAAAATACTAGGAATTTTAGTAGGCCATGTCATCTGTCAAAACTTATTCATAACTTCTTGTATAGGTACTAGTAGACACAGAAAAACAACACATAAAACTCTGCAATTCAAAGGAGGGAGATTAGTCTGTGACACAGATTTCTAATAAAACAGAATAATAATGCCTCCTGAAACAATACTTTGTTAAAGTCCCTAAAACATTTTCTCAGCAAAAATGAAACAATACTGTATGTAATGTTTACAGTAGAACAGGCCACATTTAAGAAGAAACCAGAGAACACTACAGAGATTTTGAAAAAGAACAATATTCTTCAAGAAAGAAAAAAGTAGGATAATGGCTGCTGGCGCATGCCAAAATAGTCCATCGGAAGTAGGGTTCACAATGTTGTCACAGAACTCAGAGACATCAAATATATGAAAACTATAAGGAAAACAATAAACAAAAGGCATCCCAAATATTTAAAATATGTCTAAAAGGTGTTCCAAAGTCAAGAATGGGTAGAGAAGAAAATGATATCCTTTGGTTTTTGGTACCAAGGATTGAACTCAGGGGTACTCAACCACTGAGCCACAAGCCCTCTTTTTTATTTAGAGACAGGGTCTCATTGAGTAGCTAAGCACCTCACCATTGCTGAGGCTGGCTTTGAACTCACGATCCTCCTGCCTCAGCTTCCCAAGCCACTGGGATTACAGGTATGTACCACTGTGCCCAGCACTAATTTTTTTTTTTTAAGAGGAAAATTTGTTTTAAAAAAGATAGCCTTGGTGGGTGTGATGGTGCATGCCTGTAATCCCAACAACTTGGCATGCTGAGGCAGGAGGATTCCAAGTTCAAAACCAGCTTCAGCAATTTTGTGAAGCCCTAAGCAATTTAGCAAGACCCTGTCTCAAAACAAAAAATACAAAGGTCTGGGGATATGGCTCAGTGCTTAAGTACCTCTGGGTTCAATCCCTGGAAACAAAAAACAAAAACAAAACCCTTTTGATGAAACAAGACAGGAAAACAATTTTCATTGTCATTTCATTTGTCCTATGTTATAAGGGAAACAAATCAATTATTAAAAATATTTAAAAGGTATATCTGTTACTAAGAATTTTTCTCCTTCCCCATCAAGTTATTGGTCATTTTAACTGATTATAAATTAATATCATTTTAATGGATTATAAATTAATATCAATGTTTCATATTTTTGGTTTTTTACCTTTTTTTTTTTAACAGTTCAGGGGCCTTGGAGTCATAGGGAAAGTTCCAGCAGTTTAGGCTCCTTTCCATTTTCTCACAAACTGGGCTTCTCTTGTGTGGAACAGACTGGTGATTCAGCTGAACCCAGGCACCTTTCTTTTTAGCTTCCTTCTTTTTCTGATCATTTTCCTTCATGCGTTTCAGGAAGCTGTCTTGGCTCTTTAAGAGTACTTTATATGCTCAATATACACAATAATTCTCTTGGCAAGAATATTGTCCTTAACTTGCTGTTTACAACAGTGCCAACGTATGCTGGTTAATACTGTAAACTCCTAGTTTTGCCATGGTAGCGTTTGTGGGGCGTTCCTTTTTGAACAGTATTCATTCCCTTAATGTCTATGATGTCACCTTGCTTGTAGGTGCCCATATATGTGGCCAAAGGAATAACTCCATGTTTTCTAAAAGGTCTAGAGAACATATATCTGGTTCTTCTCCTCTTTCCCTGTGTGTTCATTTTGGTGAACTACTGTAAGACTGTGGTTCTGGCTGAAAAGCTCTATGCTATTTTTAATTGGCAGAAATCTTTCCTGTAGTAAAATTTACCACTTTTCCTATATATATAGTTGTATAAGTATATGTAATTTGTGTATGTAATCATATATGTAATTTTTTTGTTCGGTTAGTTCTTCTGCAGATTTAGAGTCATCAGAGAACTTAAACACTACCTCAGACAAAATCATGATGATCATTTTAGGGTGCTTCTGTATAATAGGAGCTAGAATCCAGGACACCCAACAAGAATAGTTGTGCAATCAGGTAGAATAAAATGAAGAGCAGAATAATTTAAAGGCAAAGATTTGAGTGTTATTCCGGCATGTAGGAAGCAGATGATCTGTTCCAGTCCTAAGCAATAGATCTGAAGTAGGTGTCTGCATGCAATCATCATTATTCAGATCATGATTAAATCAAAGCAGGATTTTTTTTCAACTTAACATTAGAAAAATTGGAATTCAACATCATTACAAATGAATTTTAAGCTTAAGTAGTGAAAAATATATCAAAAGTAAAAACCTCTCTTTCACAGGAGTCCTTGAAAAAGTATACTTCACATTTTTCAGAATGAAATAACCAGAGACTATGTAATGTTGACAAGCTACATATGAAACAATTTCCTAGAACTCTGTATTACAGAGAATATATATTACTTTACATAATATGCATATATATATATATATATATATATATATATATATATATATAGCCAAACTTTGGTTGCAAAGGGTGTTAATGATTTAACTTGTTAATAGTCTTTTTATAGTTCACACATAACTCCATTGGCTAAATCTTATTCAGAGCAAATTTTTGAAAAATTGAAAACACACACACACACACACACAGGTAACCAGTGAATAAAAAAGAATTCAAAATTAAAACAAGAATTATCTAGATGTTAATAAAATTTAGGGGCTCTAGCAATATTCAAAGAAAATCTTTCACCTAAAGTGCTTGCAATTTGAGACTGCAAAGGACTATACCTAAGCATTCAAGAAAACACAATAAAAACAAAAAACGAATTAATAATGAAATGTACTTGTGAACTTAGAATAAAGTAAATAAAAACAATTGAAAGTGTGAAGAAAATCAAGATAAAATTTTTTTAGACTTTTTAGTAGTTGTAGATGGATAGCATGCCTTTGTTTTTATTTTTATGTGGTGCTGAGGATTGAACTCAGTGCCTCACACATGCTAGGCAAGCGCTCTGCCACTGAGCTACAACTCCAGCCCAAGAGAAAGATATTTGTGAAACAGCAAATGAAATGAATGTCTCTCCTTCAAATAAATATAGAAGAATAATGGTTAAGAATATGAGTAGAGATAATAATACATATTCAGAGATTGAAAATTAAAAGTCAATTACATGCTCTTATAGCAACAAAATTTGAAATATAAAGAAAATGAAACATGGTTTATCAGTTCTAAAATTTACTTTTATCCAATTTTTTAAGATCTCTGAAATTGGGATTAAATGTATTATGTATTACAGATTAATCAGCACAGTTTAAAAAAATATTTTTCAGTTATCAATGGACCTTTATATTATTTATTTATGTGCAGTGCTGAGAATTGAACCCAGTGCCTTACACATGCTAAGCAAGCACCCTATAACTGAGCCACAACTTCAGCACCAATCTGCAGCTTTAAAATATTGAGAATATAATAAAAATGACATGTCTTACAATATATGGCATTGAAAGTTACATGTAATAATAATATATAACCCATAAAATCTCTAAACCTGGAACCATACCCTTTCCTCTTTCATAATGTTCTTCATCTAACTTCATTTACCATATATATATATACATACATATACATATATACACACTATTAGTATGTATATATATATAATATAAATACTATTAGTATGTATATAAGATACTAATATTATACAACATACTAATAGTACATATCATATATACTGTTGTATACTTATATATATATACATATATACATATAATACACACATTTTTATATTTCTTTTTTTTTTTTGTAGCAGAGATTAAACCCAGGGGTGCTTAACCACTGAGTCACATCTCCAGCCCTCTGCCCCCTTTGTTTTCCTCTAAGTTGTTTAGGGCCTGGCTGAATTGCTGAGGCTGACTTTGAGAAAGATATTTGTGAACTTGTTATCCTCCTGCCTCTGCCTCCCAAGTTGTTGGGATTATAGGCAAGTGCCACTGCAACCAGCATACTTTTATATTATCTGCAATTATATTCTTGTTTCCCCCCCCAAAAGCAACACATTGTGATAATTAATCTCATTTATTTTTTTCTTTACTATATTTTTTCTTCACTTTTACTTTTCATTATCCTTGGTGTTTTCATTGCTATTCTTTTTCCAACTTCTTGAATTTTTATGGTTAGTTTCTTTACTCATAATCTGTTTCATATTCAAACAGTGATGGGCTTAGAGCTATAAAATTTCCTCAGTGTAAGATCTGGCAGGTCCTCACTGATTTTGCTAACATTTATTTCAAACAAAAATGCAATTTTATCTTGGTATTATTTTTAACTAAAGATTGATGCAGATTGGCACTGAAATAGTATTCAGATTTTTTTATGGAAGGACTACCATAGTTAAATTTTTATTTCCATCCTAGTATTAATTTTATGTTGCTTTTGTCCTCTAATACTTTATAATCTCATATTTTTCTTTAGGGTGAATTATTTTTATTCAAAAAGGAATACATGGTGATCAAACTCTCCTATATTAATTTACATGAACATTTTTCTCCATTATGATGTATTTGTTGTTGCTTAACATATGGTACATGGTCAAAAGCTTTTCCACAAACAATAATATAGCTTGAGAGTATAACAATTATTATTGCTAATATTAACCAAATATTTATTATGTGTTAGGCACAATTATAAAATCCATACAAAAAGCCTCTGAAGGACTCTAATCATGCTCACCTAGACAAAAATTATATCATGTATGGATATAAAAAAGAATCTATAAGTTGACTAACATCAGGGAAGAACTGAGATCAGAAATGATGGTCAAAGAGAAGTAAAAATCTTTATATAAAGAGATGTATAAATCTTTTACAAGCAGAAGAGATCCATACATTATCTCTGAAATGAATGATAAACAAATAATGCAAACACATTCAAAAGGGAACATCAAGGTAAATGTTTATAATGGTAAAAATGTCAATATTTGACAAAACAGTGGTTTGATAAAGACAAGTGAATACTTAAAAATACAATAATTTATTAACAATATACTTACATACAAAGAATATTAAAGGTTGGATACAGCATAGCATAATTACATTTAGTTTTAAAAGTAATAGAGTTAAACCAAAAGTAAAATTTTTCAATATTTAAAATAATGTAAAAATACAATATTAAAAAAAATTTTAATATTCACAAGTATGAATTTTTTGACAGTTATAAAGAATGAATATAGATAAAGATCTTCAAATATTTATTTTATCCAGTGATTTTCCCCACTATGATTTATCTTAGGCTTACTGACCTATTAAGCATGTGGGAGGCATTTATGCCTTAATTACATTTGTAGAGATTTTCACCAGTATGAATTTTCTTTTGTCATATGCTGAAATTCCTTACTTTACCACTTAGTTTCAGTTCATAGAATTTCCTTTGTGCTGGGGATTAAACCCAGGACTTCACACATGCTTAGTAAGTGTTCACACATCCCTAGCCCTCAATTCATAGAATTCCTAATTCACAGAACTTCTCACCATTATGACTTTTCTCATGTTGTTGGAACTCTGAACCCTTCCCAAAAGCGTTCCCATAATTCTTATATTTATAAGGTTTCTCACCAGTGTGAATTCTCTGGTGTTGACAAAGGCTGGAGCCACTACGGAAAGCCTTCCCACATTCCTTACATGCATAAGGTTTCTCACCAGTATGTATTCTTTGGTGTCTATTAAGAGCTGAGCCACTACCAAAGGACTTTCCACATTCTTTACATTCATAAGGTTTTTCCCCAGTATGAATTAGCTGGTGTTGAATAAGTTTTGAGCCACTACCAAAAGCCTTCCCACATGCTTTACATTCATATGGTTTCTCACCAGTATGAATTCGCTGATGTTGAGTAAGATCTGAACCACTACTGAAGGCTTTGCCACATTCCTTACATTCATAGGGCTTCTCCCCCGTATGCATTCTTTGATGCTGAATAAGTTTTGAACCACTTCTAAAAGCTTTCTCACATTCTTTACACTCATAGGGTTTCTCACCAGTGTGGATTCTCTGGTGTTGAGTGAGATCTGAGCCACTATTAAAAGCCTTTCCACATTCCTTACATACATAAGGTTTCTCACCAGTGTGAATTCTTTGATGTCGAGTAAGGGCTGATCCAAAACTAAAGGCCTTCCCACACTCATTACATATGTATGGTTTCTCACCTGTATGAATCCTCTGATGCCGTGTGAGTGCAGAACCACTACTAAATGCCATTCCACATGCTTTACATTCATAAGGTTTCTCCCCAGTATGGATTCTCTGATGCTGAGTAAGGTTTGAACCACTGCCAAAGGCTTTCCCACAATCCTTACATTCATAAGGTTTCTCACCTGTGTGAATTCTGTGATGTCGAGTGAGGGCTGATTCGAAACTAAAGGACTTCCCACATTCTTTACACTCATAAGGCTTTTCACCACTGTGAATGATTTGATGTCGAATAAGGCCCGATCCAAAACTAAAGGCTTTCCCACACTCCTTACATTCATACGGTTTCTCACCGGTATGAATTCTTTGGTGGTGAGTAAGGTTTGAGCCGCTACCAAAGGCCTTTCCACATTCCTTACACTCATAAGGCTTCTCACCAGTGTGAATTCTTTGATGATATGCAAGATTTGCACCACTACCAAAGGCCTTGCCACACTCTTTACATTCATAAGGTTTTTCACCAGTGTGAATTCGCTGATGTCGTATAAGGACTGATACGAAACTAAAATCTTTCCCACATTCCTTACATTCAAGGAGTTTCTCATCAGTGTGAATGGTCTGATGCTGGTTACTGAAAGTGGGCATGTCTTCAGGAGTAAAAATCATATGACTGAAATGTCCTTCCTGAGATCCCTGTTTTCTCTCAAACTGGCTTTTATAATCCCAATCACCTCTGAAACTTGAATACTCAATGCTGTATTTTGTAAGTTTTTCCATTATCTCCCATCAGGATGATTCTATTCCATACATATCCTCTTTCAGAAATAATTTCTTGTTCTCAACCTTGATTGACAGTCTGAAAGAAAATATAAAAGCAAACATTCACTTTTTGATGTTTTGGGAGAAATGAAAATTTTATAGTAAATATGAAAGACTTAACTAGGCAGCTTATGCAGTTCTTAAATATTATTGGGCAATGTGAGATACATCAGGAAAGCAGAATGAGAAAAAATCACATTGAAAAGTAAAGGAGGTATTTAGGAAAACAAATTAAGTGAGTTGTTCCACTATTTCAGTATAAAAAATAAGGATAAAAATTCCCTGCACATTTGGGAAGACTGATAAATAAACAGATGTACTACCCCATCCTACTATTTTTGGAGGATGATCTAGTGTAATATATACTTAAAAATTAGCGTAATTATGATATATATTTTAGGGTTGTTTGCATCGTTAAATAATACACATGAGTCTGGGATTGTGGCTCAGCGGTAGAGCGCTCGCCTAGCATGGGAGGGACCCCTCAGCACCACATAAAAATAAAGGCATTTTATGTGTCCATAAAAAAACATAATAACACACATGGGGGGAAATCAGGGATAAGTTGGGCACATGCCTTTAATCCCAGCAACTTGGGAGGAGCCTGGGGCAGGAGGATCATGAGTTCAAGGTCAGCCTCAACAACTAAGAGAGGCCCTAAGCAACTTAGTGAGACCCTGTCTCTAAATAAAATATTTAAAAAAAGGACTGGAGTTGTGGTTAAGTACCCCTGGGTTCAATTCCTGGTACCAAAAAGAAAAAAAAGAAATAAAGAAAATGAAAATCAGGGATAGATGGTTAAGTAACAAACATAATTTTCAAATAAACTGAGGGAAGTAGAAAGGTACTCTAGATGAGGCAGATGCCAGATGAAAACTGCTGAGTAATGTGCCAAATGAATATGGAATGAGCAATAGAGGAGGATGATTCCTCTGTGGTTTGTTTGTGTAATTTGATGAAAGCAATGTTTGTCTTGGAAATTTAAGAAGTTAAACTTTTTTTTTTTTTTTTAGAGAGAGAGAGAGAGAAAATGTTTTAATATTTATTTTTCAGTTTTTGGTGGACACAACATCTTTACTTTATTTTTATGTGGTGCTGAGGATCAAACCCAGCGCCCCGCGCATGCCAGGCAAGCGTGTTACCGCTTGAGCCACATCCCCAGCCCCAAGAAGTTAACTTTTGGAGAAAAAAAGAGAGACACAGCAAAGGTATAGCAGAGTAACTGAGAATCTCATTTTAAAGTTAAAGAGAAGAGAAAAGAATGTAAGAGTGCGGAATGATTAGAAGATTACAAAGAAGAAACAGGTGACTCTGACAATTATTGAATGTTTTGAAGTCACTACATAGTGTTTGGTAACTATTATTTTGTAAGATTTACTTGCCATAATATTAGATACTAGAAAAGGAAACAGATTTGAAGACATTAGGTTCTACTCAAGCCCCAAAAGGTGAAAACATTCCAAAACTGGTCTCTTCCTGCAATGCTCATACATTGGTCTTATTAAGACCAGGATTAAATATTGTTTGAAATTGTTCTTTAAATCGACTGTCTGCAGCTAATCCAAGCCACAATCATCTTTTACTTGTACTCTAAAACATCATTTTATCTAGCTGGCTACATTTTCAGTTTTCCACTCTTAGCAGCCAGAATGAATTTTAGCTTGGAACTATTCTGTTCAAAATGTTTCAGTGGTTTCCCACTGTCCTTAGAATAACACCTACATTCCTTAACTTGGTCTTAGAAATTCTGAGTCCTCCTGCCTGCCTCTTCAATGGGATATTGTCCTCCTCCTAACAATAAGCTATAGCTACACTGGTCTCAGATCTACAAATGAATGAAAATGTAGAAGCCCACCCACCATGATTTCATCTGCCTAAAATGTTTCCCCCATCCTCTCTTGGCCTTGCAAGTTCTGGTGGTCATACAGGTCTCTGTTGAATGGCATAACCTAATCAAGATATTTCCTGAAATGTCTTAAATATGACACCCTGCCATTACTTCTTTGGATCTTCCTCCCCTACCTTTGTGTTCTGTTTTTGTAATGGATAATTACACATTTGTACCCTACAATTGAGATTTTCCTATTTGAATGTTTCCTTAATGTCTGTCTGTTATAATAAAGCTGAGATTCATGAAGGCAAAAATGTCTGTTTTAACCTTGGCACATGCAAAATTTATTAAGTGTCTAATTAAATGATTTTTAAAATTTATCCTTAAAAGTAAATTTCTAAAAATAAGATTTCTGTAAAAAGAAGACATGTTTTCTCTGAGAAAGGGTAGGCAGACCACATGTACTTATTCCTTTACTTTATAAAACTTCACTGAAAGATATTTTTATGAAGGTACAAATCCACCAAGTCAAAGGGAATTAAAGTGGAAACTATGCACAAACGATTTGAAGCTAGAAAGCATAAAGATAAATAATGACTAACTTAACAAACCTAAGGAAGGTAAAACAAAGAAAAAACAAGAAGGGGATATTTTATGTCACAGAAGCCCAGAAAGGCTTAAGAAATGGGGACATTAAGTAAGTACCTATGAAAATTTACTAATCAACATATAAAAAGCGCTATCAGCTTCTTAGTATCCACTCTATTTGCACCCCCAAATTACTGCAGCATTATTCACATCAGCCAAGATACAGAAATCTAAGGGGCCAAAAAATTGATGAATAAAAAATATTTCATATATATACATGTATATTAAAAAATACATTGATACTCCATATATTATGAATACATAGAATATATAAACCTTGAAAATGGAAGAGATCCTATCATTTGTTGCTACAACATGGACAAACCTAAAGAACATGCTACGTGACCAAAGAAAAACACCGCATAATATCACTTATATGTGTATTCTAAAATTTTAAAAGTAGAATACACAGAATTACAGAACCATTCTACAAATGAATGAAAATGTAGAAGCCCACCATGGTTTACCAGGAATTGTGGAGAGAGGAATAGGAAGATGTAAGTCAAAGAACACAAAGTTGTGGATAAGATGAATAACTCCAGAGATGTAATGTACAACATGAGGACAACAGTTATAATATTGTATTGTATTTTGGATTTTGCTGAGTAGATTTTAGGTATTGTCACAGTGAAACAGACTGTATACATTAGATATATACTTCCCAAGCCCCAAGAAATACAAAACAAAAAGAGGCAAATATCATCAGATATTTGAGGAAAGCCTATAACATTAAAGAAATTAAACGAAACAATTGGGGAACTCCCAGAAGGGAGACTACATAAGGAAAGAAAAGGATCTACCATTAATATCCACACAGGGATGTGAGAATTATTTCATATGATACAAGACTAGGACAACATGAAAGGAATATTAAGCACAAAAATGCATTCTTAGAAAATGAACATATAAAGTGGGAATCAAAACAAATCATTGAAAGGTAAGGAAATTTCCTGGGTTGGGGATATAGCTCAGCTGGTAGGGTGCTTGCCTTGCATGCACAAGGCCCGGGGTTCAATACTCAGCACCACACAAAAAAAGGAAATTTCTCTAAAAATAGGACGTATTTTCAATGGCCTTTGGAGAAACGCAAAAGGCAACATTTGAATTCACGAAGAACTGTAAAGAGTTCTAAGTAGTAACACAATATTTAAAAAAAAATCTTAAAATTTTAAAACTCACTTCCATAAAGCTATAGTAATCAAAACAGTATGGTACTAAAATAAAGATAAACAATATAGGGGGCTGGGGATGTGGCTCAAGTGGTGGCGTGCTCGCCTGGCATGTGGGGGTCACTGAGTTCAATCCTCAGCACCACATAAAATAAAGATGTTGGGTCCACTGAAAACTAAAAAATAAGTATTAAAAATTTCGAAAAAAAAAAAAAGATAGACATATCGGGGCTGGGGTTGTGGCTTAGTTGTAGAGTGCTTGCCTAGCATGTGTGAGGCACTGGGTTCGATTCTCAGCAACACATATAAATAAATAAAATAAAGGTCCATCAACAACTAAAAAATATTTTTAAAAAGATAGACATATAGACCAAAAAATAATAAATCTAAGAATCCAAAAATAAACCCAAACTTCTATGTTTTCCAATAAGGATAACAGATTTATTCAACAGGGAAGAAAATCTTCACCAAATGGAGCTGGGACACCTGGGATAAACACATGCAAGAGAATGAAGTCAGACTCCTATATGAATTCAAAATGGATTAATAACCTAGAAAGAATTAAATCATAAAACTCTTCTCAAGAAAATAAAAGGATTTATCAATCTTCATGACCCAGGATTTGGCAATAGACTGAGATTTGACACCAAAAGCAAAAGCAAAGAAAAAAATTACATACTTTAAATTCATTAAGGTTAAAAGTTTTGAGCCCATGCTTGTAATCCCAAAGGCTCAGGAGGTTGAGGCAGGGAGAATCATAAGTTCAAAGCCAGCTTCAGCAACTTAATGAGGCCCTAAGCAACTCAGTAAAACCCTCTCTCTAAATTAAATACAAAAAAGTGCTGGGGTTGGGGCTCAGAGGTAGAGCGCTCGTCTAGCATGCATGAGGGACTGGGTTCGGTTCTTACTGGGTTCGATTCTCAGTACCACATAAATAAAGATATTGTGTCCACCTATAGCTAAATATTTTTTAAAAAGTGCTAGGGATATGGCTCAATGGTTAAGTGCCCCTGGGTTCAATCTCTGGTACCAAAAAAAAAAAAAAAAGTTTTGTGCTTCATATGGTTACAGGGTATTTTCATGGACTTATGAAAAACTTTTAAAACCAGAGAACAGATTGTTGCATATTATAAATACACTAAATAATGCCACTGGATTGTACACTTATAAATGTTTACTTATAATCATATGTGACTTGAATGTAAATAAGTTTTAAAAAAAAAAGACGAGAGAAAAGAAGCCAAAAGATAATGCATAGGAAAAGATGTTCATTTTCATTGATAATGCAAGTTACAACCAAAATGAGATATTACTAAGTGTACTAGATAAAAAGTTCAGTGATTCCAAATGTTTGCAAAGGTGTAGAGCAATCAATGGGCAAACATATACTATTGGAAGTAGAAACTCATACAACCACTTTGAAAGAGTTTACTATTTTCTAGGTGAACATGCATTTCCCTATGGTCCCAGTAATTCCTCTGCTAGGAGAAAACATGTCCTAGAATGTTCAGATCATAAAAGCAAAAAGCTAGAAACATAATTGTCCATTAAAAATATATTGTATAAAATACACTAATATAGGGCTGGGGTTGTGGCTCAGTGGTAGAGTGCTCACCTAGTATGTGTGAGACACTGGGTTCCATCCTCAGCACCACATAAAAACAAATAAATAAAATAAAGGTATTGTGTCCATCTATAACAAAAATATTGAAAAAAATACACTAATATATAGTTATAAAGTTTATGAAATGAAGTAACATGGCAGAGAAAATTAGCAAGATATATCTAAATTATTCAACATGAATTAATTAATAACTAAAGGTAACAAATGGATAGTGTGATTCACTTTATATATAGTTTAAAAACAGGCAAAACTAAAATATTCTTTCAGAAGTCATATAAAGTTGATGAAAATTTTTAAAATTACAGAGGAATGGTTTTTGCAAAATTCAGCTTCACAGTTACACCTCAGTGGGAAATGAAAGAGATTAATTGGTTTGAGCAGGCAGAGAGCTTTCAGGTATCAGCAATGTTTCATTACTTTAAACTTCATGATGACAGCAGCACCCCAGAAGCTTCTTCTGATGGTTTTGCTAGCAAATGTTTCTGGTAAGAAATCTCTTTATCCTAGAGGGTAAATTTCTGGCAAAATTTTAGAAAGCATATTTCCAGCAAGTTCCATTGGAGCAGAACCACAGCAGAGACAGGACTTATATCATATAAGGGAGGAATGTACAGTGCTTCATTTTAAGAAGGCACTTACTCGAAAATGCCATCCCTACGCTTATGACCCTGAAAATGTGGGTTTTCTTAAAAGGAGGGACTCAGAGTGCCAAGTTTGAGGCACTCACTTTCTGGGTCATGCAAGTGTAGAGTTGAGAGTGCTTTAAGTTTAGCACCCTAGGTTCAAATTTCTGTGTTTGATTAGATGTTAACTACAAAAAAATTAGTACTTGAAGTGATCTCAGGAGACAGGCCTGTAAAGATGGGATTCTGGAATTAGATTGTTCATGCCCTTTAGACATGAATTGAATCTTTGCTGCACTCCGCTATTCCATCCTTTTTACTAACTTCTGGCTTGGGTACAATGCCAGTAGGATTTGGGATACTAGTTACCCATAGTATGAAGTGACATTACAATGAATCAAGCTATGGTTGATTGTAATGAAGTAGCATGAGAACCAAATAGTTACTATACTTGAGAGTTATGGCAGTGACAATGACTTTAAAAGGACCATGTGTAAGACAGTTTCATTTTTATCTAACTTGAGCACTTATAAAGAGAAACTGAGAAGCTCAGAAGTCAAAGTTTGATGAACAGAGTATTCCTATGAAAATCCTAATGAAACTCTTATTTTCTGTAGTCAAGCGAGCTGATACTGCTGAAAAATCAATGAAAATTTGTCTTCGTAGCTGAATTGTGATGATAGTCAAATTCACAATTTTGCCATACTTTTAGCATGAAGGTTGCAGGGGAGTGAATGATACTTTGAATTGTGGATATGACTGGGATCCAGATGAAACTGATACTTAAAACTCCTAAATTACTTTGCAACCCAACGTCTAATACAGAATAGTTTCCCTCTGATTGGAAACCCAATGATAACATTACTTAGAATTTTCAAAATACATGCTCATTCTCTGCAAGATCCACCGGAATCATTCTGTTTCTATACTAAGGGTCCAATCTCAGCATAATACAGGGAGACAAGTACACATGATGATCAAACAGAAAATAACTTACTGTATTAGTTTTTTCTGTTAGGGCTGCCATAACAAAATAATGCAAACTGGATGGCCCAAATAAGAGAAATTTACTCAGAATTCTGGAAATAGAATTCTAAGATCAAAGTGTTGACAGATTTAGGTTCTTCTGAGGTCTCTCTCCTTGGCTTCTAGATGGGCACTTTTGTGCTGTGTGCTCACATGGTCTTTCCTCTGTATGTGAGCATCCCTGATGTCTGTGAATCCAAATTTCCTTTCTTATAATGATACCAATCAGATTGGATGAAGGTTCATCCAGTGGCCTCATTTTAATGTAATCATTTCTTTAAAAGTCCTGTTTTCAAATATAGTCACATTCTGAAGTACTGGGATTTAATTCTTCAATATATGAATTTCTAGAAACAGTTCATCCAATATATTTCACAAAAACAAGGGTTGTGGGAGCAGAGTGATACTGCTTTACTTTTTTAAAAAATATTTTTAGTTATAGATGGATATAGCACCTTTATTTATTTATTTATTTTTAAAAATGTAGTGCTGAGAATCAAACTCAGTGCCTCACACATGCTAGGCAAGCACTCTGCCACTGGGCCACAACACCAGCCCTAACTGTACTTTTTTGTGTAGTTTTAACATTCACAACACTGTTAATGTCTTACATATTCATACAAGAAACCAGCCATATAAAGTCAAACAATACAAATGGTAACAAAGGAACCTAAATGTATTTCTAATAAATATCACAACTACCCTGGGGGAAAAAATGCATCCAAATAAATTTGAACACTGTCTCTTAGCTATATACCTTGTTGGAAGACACAGAAGTATAAACAAATAGTGAGCTCTACTTAATATCTTGGTTTTTATTTTTACTGTACTATGGGTCAGTATTCTAAAACTATACTTTTGTATATTCTAGAATTGAACAAATTGGTAAAGATAATGAGGATAATCACAGCCATGATTTCAACTCCAGGAGAAGAGAGATACAAAAGTAGAAAAGGTAAAGACTAGAATGGATGCTATAGTCCTATTATTACCCAGATCTTGGTTTCTGAATATTCTTCATTGCAAGGAAATAGCTCTTTAAATAAAAAGTTCATTCCAAGCTGGAAATAGAGAGTAGTATTTAGAAATGATCTTGGAGGGGGGGCTCAGGCTGTAGCTCAATGGCAGAGTGCTTGCCTAGCATGCATGAGGCACTGGGTTTGATCCTCAGCACCACATAAAAAAAAATAATAATAAAGGCATTCTGTCCATCTACAATTACAAAAAAAAATTTTAAAAATGATCTTGGAACATCTTGGCATGCCAGGAGTTAAAGAAATGCTCAAAGAATTCATGGAGACAAGTTAAAAGGGCACAGGAGCCTCAGTGGGTTCCCATGACCAAATCTAGGAAAATTTGAGCATGAAAATAAATAGTAACAGATATAACTAAGTGAATAAAAATCTATGAATTCACACTGACATAAACAAATTAACAAATAAGTAGGGGAGAAGGGAAAGCTCATCTTTATAGTAAAATGCCAAATAGTTAATATGGACAAAATATTAGAGATTTAAAAAAAAATAACCTTCCATTTTGAAAACATCATTAGTAAAATAGATTTAGACAATAATTACAAATGGATGTTAAATGGATGACAATAATTACAAATGGATGTGGGTGGGTGAAAATTTAGTGAAAAGTTATTTCTATATTTTCAAAGCATCTTCCCACATATTACCTATGAATTAAAAACAAATAATAGTATTACAGTGAAGAAATATGGTAGATACCACCTTAATCAGTTATCAAAGTTAACATCTTCAAAAATGGGAGAAGTCGACATCTTGTATCTTTTAATGTGATGTGCTGAGAATAAAGTATCACATTTGTGACAGACAGTCCTGCCAAATAATCCATGACCTGAATGTAAGCATGAATAATCATAGGACAAACCCAAATGAAGGGGTATTCTACAGAACAACTAGATTATCCCTTTCAAAAATGTCAAGGTCATAAATGACTAGGAAAGAGAGAACAACTCTTCCAAATTAAAGAAGATTAGAGAGACATGATAAGTAAATTGAATATGTGATCACAGACTGGATCCTGGAGTGTGTAGTAGAGAGAGTAATGTCCTGTAAAGGATACTATGTGGATGAGTAAAAACATTTAAATATAAATTGTGGATTAGATAACAGTATCATATGAATATTAAAATTAGCTTGGTAACTTCCCTGTGGTTATTTAAGTGAATATTCTTGTTCTTAAATAATTATAAACTGAGGTGGTAAAGGGTAAAAGGGACAAATGGTTTACATTTACTCTCAAATGGTTCAGATAAAACTTGTGTTTTGCATGTGTGTGTGTGTGCGTGTGTGTGTGTATGTGTGTAGAAGAGAGAAAGAATAAGAGAGTGCATATGCAGGAGTGATAATGCCAAATGGTTCAGATAAAACTTGTGTTTTCCATGTGTGCATGTGTGTGCGTATGCGTGTGCCTACGTGTGTGTGTGTGTGTGAAGAGACAGAGAAAGAATAAGAGAGTGCATATGCAGGAGTGATAATGCCAAATGGTTCAGATAAAACTTGTGTTTTCCATGTGTGCATGTATGTGCATGTGCGTGTGCCTGTGTGTGCCTGCGTGTGTGTGTGTGTGTATGTGTGTGTGCGTGTGTAGAAGAGAGAGAGAAAGAATAAGAGAGTGCATATGCCAGGAGTGATAATGCCCGCAGGCCAAAATGTAACTATGGGTGAATATGAGTAACAAAGGAATACTTAATACCAGGTCTTACAACTTATGCAAGTTTGAAATTTAATCAAAATTTAAAAGTGACCAAGACAAAATGCACTCCTATATAATTATAATTCTCATGTTACATCTACACCTAAATGGAAATACAAACTTCCTTGAAACAAACTAAAAAGGAGACGAATATATATCAAAAATCAAACACAGGGAAATTGAAATAAAAGCATAACAGAATTAAATGCCTTTTAAAAAGGAAAATAAAAGCAGGAATGTCAGGATAACATGTAAAAGAACTTTTATCAGGCTGGAGTTGTAGCTCAGTGGCAGAGTGCTTGCCTTGCACATGTGAAGCACATGGTTCGATCATCAGCTCCACATTAAAGTAAACAAATAAAATAAAGGTACTGTGCCTATGTATTACTAAAACTATTTTTTTTTTTTACAAAAAGAACTTTTACCCAGAGTTTTATCTTATCCCAGGTACTACTACCAGTAACCTGTTTGTTGCCTCCAAGTCCAATACTTTGAAGCTCATGAATGAATTGAGGAAAACTGAATGTCATGGTTCTGCTTAACTGCAAACTAAAGTTATTGGTCTTGGGAAAGAACATGTGCGTGTGAATGGAATTCATGTTCTATGGCACATCAGCAAGTGAATTTCCAAGACTTTTCTCTTATAAACTAACTGTTCAAGTTAGTAAATGGTCATTTCAATTTTTCTATTATTTTTGCTTTTCTTGAAGAAGATGGAAGGAAAGAGAGAGGAAGAGTATTAAAAGAAGGGAAACTTGTCATAGTTCCTTATTATAAAAAAGCACAGGTTCTATATGGAGAGTTACGAAAAATTATGCTGTGAATGGATAATTATGAATGTAATGCACTCCACTATTGTCATGTATGTAAGAAATAAATAAAAAACAAAGAAAAAAAACCACAGGTAAATTTTCTATGATTGATCATTACCTGAAGTGTTCAAAATCCTGACCAACTATACAAAAGCTATACAAAATGATGCTTCATTATCTAGAACTATTTATAGAAGATAAGCCAGACCTTGTTAAAAAACATTAAGACCCTGATTAACTTAGAGGTTTATATTACTGGATGAATTCTCAAATTTCTACCCATCAAATTCTGCCCATACACACACACACACACACACACACACAAATACAATACAATCAAAATCCCAAGAGATGTTGGTGGAACCAGGACAATTCAAAAATTTATATGGAAATTCAAGTGGCCAAGATATTGCTGAGGAAAAAAGGTGAGAGGACTTATTCCAAATATAAAATTACAATGAATAGGGTAGTATGGTATTACTGCAAGGAGAGACAAACAAATCAATGGGACAGAATATAGAATTGAAAGATAGACATAGATCTATACAGTTACCTAATTTATTACTAAACTGGCATTCATATCACTGCAGAAAAGATACACTTTTAAATATATGATACTGGAGCAACTGAATTCCCCTACTGTGGGAAAGATGAAATGAGTCCTTCCCTATAGAAATTAATTACAGGTATTGTAAAGTCCTAAATGTTAAAACAAAAAAATAGAAAGCTTTTAGAAGAGAACGCAGAAAATCTTCATTATTTCAAGGTAGAAGAAAATTTCTAAAGCACTAATCATAGGAAGAGACTTCTTTCTATCAAAACTCAGAACTTCAACCAAAGAGAACAAAGAGTGAAAAAGACCCAAACAGGATAAAATATTTATTACATATATAACTGACAAAAGGCTAGCAGAATATATATATGAGTCTTCCCCCACACACATACTGTTATATCAGAGATTAATAACTGGCAAAGTGGGGCATAGTGGTGGTTTACACCTGTAATTCCCAGCTACTCAGAAGGCTGAGGTAGAAGGATCCCAAGTCCAAGGCTACCTTTAGAGTAACTTAGCTAGACCCTATCTCAAAATAAAGTAAAAAGGGTCAGAGATGTAGCTTGGTCATAAAGCAGCCCGGGGTTCAATTCCTATTACTAGTACTACTACTATTATTGATAATAATAACAATTTAATAATAATAATAAAAAAAAATGGATGAAAATTAAAAAATAAAAAGTTAAAAAACTGACAAAATATTTGAAGGAGCACTTTAGAAGTATATTTTTACCTGCACATAAAATGTATTGGCAAGGACATATTAAAAAACCATGGGAATTTAAGTTTTCTCTATTGGAGATGTCTGTACTTTTAAAAATATTTCAAATAATCACATTTTTGCTTTTATAATTATAGAAAAACATTATTTTAAAAAAATAATATAGGGGCTGGAGTTGTGGCTCAGCAGTAGAGTGCTTGCCTTAGCACGTGTAAAGCCCTGGGTTTAATCCTCAGCACCTCATAAAAATAAATTTTAAAAAATAAATAAATTGTAACTAAAAAATATTTTTAAAATACTGTATAAAGTAGAATTAAAACAATTGGAAAATTAAGTGGTGGGGAGCAGAGGTTGGCGAATGGAGCCAACAATTTGTCAAAATTTTTAGATAAAGAGAATGTTCTAATGCCCAAGAACTGGTACTGAATTTCACTAATAATGAAAGAAATATAAATTAAATGTGATAACATTAGACACATTGCAATTTGAGAAAAATTGAAAAGTAAGACAATACCAAGAGCTGGAATAGATATGGAACAAAAGGAATCCCTTTAAACTGCTGCACAGTATTATGAAAAAACACTTTGGTACTGCTTAGCAAAAATGAAGATACACCAATCCTATCCATCAGCAATTTAATCCTAGGTATATAGGCTATAAGAAGGGAAGCACAGGGCTGGGGCTGTAGCTCAGTGGCAGAGCACTTGCCTAGCATGTGTGAGGCACTGGGTTTGATCTTCAGCACCACATAAAAAAATAAAGGCATGCTGTACTTCTTAATTGTAAAAAAAAATTAAAAAAAGAAGAGAAGCATAAATGCAGAAAAGATTCAGTTCCATTACTTGTAAGAGTCAAAAATCAGAATTCGTACAGATAAATCAATTATAATATGCTTATAATTGGTACAGTATATATTCAGCAACATTAAAATGAGTTGTGGTTTCTTTTTAACTTTTTATGAAAAAATACTAAAATTTTCTGTTTATACACATCTAGAAAGCCAAACCAATATGGTATGGGAAATCATATATAAGTACTAAAGTTCTAATGAAAGGCAAAGAAATGATCACAGTGATTATCAGTATTGGAACATAATGTTGTTTATGATTATACATGGGACAAATGAGGGTTTTTTTCAGTGATGACTGTATTCTATTTCTTAATCTCAGCACTACTTAAATGTATCTTTATAATTATTTATTAAACTATACCCACAGGTGTTTTATGCCATTTCTGTGTATAATTTAGAAGAAAATAAAATGCAAGCATTCACATAAGTATTATGCATCTCAAAGTGTTTTTTGAAATTAAGCTAAGTGGAAAAGTAGTTGAATATGATTCCATGTGAAAAGATAGGATGTGCCGCATGGTAAATGTGTAAATTCAAGTTTTCCAAAACTTTATTTTAGGCCTGTCTCACACTGAATGAGGCCATGAGTTTGATCCTAAAAGACTTCAAATACACACACACAAAACAAAACCACAAAAAAAAATTAAAACATTGTATTTTATACACACCCATAAAATGTACTGCAAGGACATATTTAAAAATCATTGATTTTAGTAGGAATTTAAGTTTTCTTCATTGGTGATGCCTGTACTTTTGAAAATATTTCAAATAATCATATTTTGCTTTTATAATTATAGAAAAACATTATTTTTAAAAATACATTATAAAGTAGAATTAAAACAACCTGAAAATCGGAAAATTAAGTGGTGGGGAGCACAGGTTGGAGTATGGAGCCACCAGTTTTTCAAAGAGAAAACTATAGGAACCATGTTACCTGATAGGCAAGAATTTTCAAGAGAAACAGGAAACGACAAGCTACCTTTCAGATGCCTTGTGGATGTTCCACAGCCATTCTCAATTCCTCTCTGGAGTCCTCTATCTAAGCACCGCAGAGCTGGGGAAGGAAAAAAAGGAGTCAGGAAACACCAGGCTCTTCTGGGGGTCAGACGGGCCATTTCAGAGGTCAGTCTAGGTCAGCCCCGACTGTCCCGACATACAGTTTGGACAGAGAAATTTGGAGCATCAGAGAAAATCAGGGTCACTGCAATTCCGGGCAGAATCTGTCTCTGAACGGACAAATCTGGCTGGAGTCACAAAGGCATAAAGACGCCCCACTTACACACTGGCGATAAGGACACATAGTTATAAAAACACACACCAAGGGAACACACGTCAGAGGTACCCAAAACTAATGCTATCGGCCGCGAACAATCACACACCACGGAGACGGACACAGTCACAACCGCGGGGTCCACAGGAACCTCACACTTTCAGTACCATACACCTAGGGGACACAGTGACAGCAACGAATTCACACGCACCCTACAACAACAATATCACAAACACACATGGAGGAAAGCGAAAAATAAATCTCAGAGCATCCTACACACACCCCACTCACAGTTTGGGAAACGTCATAAACACACGTCTCCCAAGCGGACACACGCTCAAGGAACCTCACACTCGCTAACCATAATAAAACAAGTGATCACACAATTAAACTCCACTCATACACGCGCGATCATAATCGCTAATCAAGTCTTCCTCCCTTTCCTCACAGGTCCGTACACGACCCCACAGACACACGCCCACTGGGAAAACTCAATAAGAATCATTCGCACGCTCCTCACAGTCTCCCCTTCACGGCTCCCCATCCACTAAGCTTCACAGGCCAGGGGTTCAGAGACGCCCGGCTCGCAGCCGCCTCACCTACGCCCCCTACGTTCCACTCAATTCCGCTTCACTCTGGCCGGAACGGGTCGAACCCAGCCCTCACAAAGCCCTGAAGCTGTCTCCCAAACCGGTCAGAAAATCCCGCCCAGTTCTCAGAACTAGTTCTCGCGAGAGGGAGGACTGGACCTAGAGGCCTCTGGGAAGTGTAGTCCACAAAGCGATAGAAGGCATGCTCAGATGCCTCCAATGGTATGGCTAACCAAAGAGGCCCAAACTGCCTCCAACCAAGCTGCTCATAGCCTTCTAAAATCCTTGAGCTGACAAGGACTCCCCTAGAGCAAAGTTTGATCAGACTCCTCGGAGCAATGTTTTTGCCTAGGCCTCCTCCGTGTGAACCTCATTCCAGAAAGAGTCTCCCCAAGCCACTTTATACCAGAATCCTCACAACCCTTTAAAGTTTCCCCTAGTGCTTTACCATCCACTAACCTCTCACCCTACCCGCGCGCTATAAATTCCCAGCGACTATTGTATTCCACATTGACTATAGTAATATTTTAAAATTATTATATATACTTTTTAGTTATTGGTGGACCTTTATTTTTATGCGGTGCTGAGAATCGAATTCAGTGCCCTGCTCATACTAGGCAAGTGCTCTACGCTTTGTCACAACCCTGGCCCTACGATACTTTTTTTTTTTTTTTAGTTGTATATGGACACAATACCTTTTTTTTTTTAAAAAAAAATATTTTTATAACTGTATTTTATTCATTTATTTTTTTTACGTGGTGCTGGAGAATCAAACTCAGTGCCTCAGCTGTGCTAGGCAAGCGCTCCGCCACTGAGCCACCACCCAGATCCCCTTTATTTAGTTTCGTGTGGTGTTGAGGATTGAACCCAGGCGAGCGCTCTACCGCCGAACCACACCCCCAGCCCTGCAATACTCCTTTAACCACGTCTTCCATGTCTGTTTAATAAGTCTAGTGAAATTTTTGTTTGACACAGCCCAGTCTAAGTACCTCCGTGCCCCGGGCTTCGACCACTCACTCACCTGTAGACATACTGTGCCGCAGAGCCTCCCAGGAAATGAGGACAAACGTTTCGCAGCTGGGGGGTGGGGGGTGGGATGGGCGTAACCGGAGTGGTCTGTGCCTTCCAGATCCGGAGTTGCGAGCTTGGCCTTTGTGACCACACTGGCATTGCGGGGCCGCAGTTTGGAATACGCTTCAACCCGGCAGCGCGCAGAGGTTCTTAAAGCAGGCAGTAGTGGAGGGCGCCCACGAGCTGGGAGAGTGACCTCCAATGTGGGACGTGAGCTTCTGCTGGGGAGGCTGACCAAGAGGAAGCCTCTAGCCTGGTCCTGTACCGGAGAATGGGCAAAGGAAGGCCCCAGTGTGCTAGACCGTAGTGGGAGCTAGTCTCGACTCCACCTTGTTTTTGTTGAGAAAACAAAATGAAAGCTGTTTTCTGCTAAATTCAAAACAATATATATTGCCTTCTGTACTTTGTACCCCACAAAGTACACTCGAACCCAGGATGTACACCCACAGCTGTGCTCGAACCCAGGTGCGGTTGTTGACTGCTCCACTAATTGCTTTTCTCAGCTCTTGTACCTTGCTTGCTTGCAATTCGCAGATTCCACAGTATGTGGGTTTCCTCCTTAAATACTGGAACCGCAGACAGCCTGGCGCGCTTCTGTTAGAAGGCCATTTGAGCATAGCAGAAGTGTCCCTGGCCAGGTAATGAAGCTCTTTAATTTGTTTCAAATTCCGTCTTTGTTTTCTGAGCGGTCTCTCTATAACAAGTGGAATTAAAAAACAAAACAAACAAAAAACAACAACTGCGAGAGGGTAACAAGGATGTGTATAGGAAAAGTGCTTTGTGATGGTGGAGAGTAATATTGGGGGTAGGAGATAGGGTGTGTATTTGTGTGTGTGTTTGTGAGATCTTCTGAATGTGCATCACTGCATGGGTGGATGACATTGCGACTGGAGAAATACGAAGCCTCTAAGTCTCATTTCCTTTTTCCTTTTCAAATTCTGAATGTGTACTTCCTTGAGCATCTACTTCAAGGGGGGAAACTACATGATTGATAATAATAAACAATCCAGGGTATTTTTATGTAAAATTTCATAAATTTGTTCTGGAATAAATTTCAAAATCATTATGACTCTTATTAAATAATTATTTTGAGATAGGGTCTGGCTAAATTGCCTAGGATGGCTACTAGTGTGTGATTCTCCTGCCTCAGCCTCCTGACTAGCTGGGATTGTAAGCACAGGCCAATGCCTCAGTCAGTATGATTTTTGGACAGGATTCCTGTTATAGTTTATGTCCAGGATCCTTGCCATAGGCATTTTTCTTCTCTTTTTTTAGGAGAAATTGGTAGAATAAATATTCAGAGATGATTGTTTTAATTCAACCAGCAGCATTAGCCACAATTAAAATATGTACAGAAATGTAATGATGGAGAGCAACAGCTGCACAGCCACATTTGGTATGATTAGGACTCTGTATAATTCAAAATTTGAAAGTAACATTGTGTCTCCTTCCCATAATATTTTTTAATAAATATATTTTTAAGTTGTTGATAGACCTTTATTTATTTTATTTATTTATATGCAGTGCTGAGAATTGAACCTAGATCCTCATGCAACCTAGAACCTCATGCCAGGTAAGTGAGCCATAGTCCCAGACCCTCCTTTCCATAATATTTGGAAACATTACAGGGATAAGAGATACAGTTTTGAGATGCAAGCTTTTGATAGTCTGCAGCCCTTTGCTATACGATTGCATATGAAAGATTGTTTATGGGGAGCCACTTTGAAAGACCCATGTCTTCCAGTCCCGAAGCAAGAGGCTGTGACCAATCAGTACATTTCATGGTGACTTGGGCTTAGTCCTAGCCCAGGAAGTAGAAGGCGTGTCACCCCTGGGGTTGAGCTACACTCATCTATTCTTTTGTAATACGATTCCTTTGCCCTGTTTGGGATAGAATGTTCCATGGAACCACCCTTGTGTGTCCCCTGCTCTTTCTCTGCCTTTGGATGTGGCCTTCCTAGATGTCAGTCAACCAGCTGACAGCCGACTTCACAAAGCTAGACTCAACCCCCTGAAACCTGACCCCTTGCCTCATTTGAATGGCTCCCCCTCAATAAAAGGGTTCAGCATGTGCTCTCTCTTTCTCTTTCTGCGTACCCTTAAGGTCAGAGGAGCCCTCACAGGACCCAAAGAAAAAGGTATCTCTTGTGTAATCATTTCATGCATCCCAGTTCACCTGGAGTGACCCTGAGTGTTTTAGTTGTTACGGACACAACAGTTGTTTACTTTTGCTTTGCCCATTTATATGGTACTATTCTTAAATATCAAGACTAAATGTCAGTTTTGAGATGGTAATTGAATTAAAATTCGAGCCTTTTTCACAGATAGGCTATCATATTATCAAAGTAGATGAAATCTTTCAGTTCTTCAAACAAGAAGAGAGGGTGGTAGGTAGAAGAAATGTAAAAGAGTCGATTTCATTATACACCCTGCACTTTTTTAGTTAATGTGAATATTTTTGTTATAATTCTTCCTCTCTCAATGCCATCTTTTATTTAAGCAGCTCTTAAAGGACTATATTCATCTCCATTTTGTTTTAAGTACTGCAAATTAAACCCAAAGATGCTATAGCACTGAGCAACATCCATAGCCCCCCCCCCTCCTTTTTTTTTAAATTTTGAGACAGGGTCTCACCAAGTTTTCTAAGCTGCTTTGAACTTGTGGATCCTCCCACCTCAGCCCTCCCTAGTATCTCTGATTACACTCATTCCCCTCCTCACCCATGTCTCCTCCTAATTTTCACAGCTTATATGTGCATTCTGCCCTTCATAGAACTGCAGTCTTTTAAAGTTCTTAGTCATTCACACTGAGGCTTATGTTTCATTATATTCCATTTTCTATGATTCCATTGTTAAAAAGATTCAGGGTTATATTTTACATCTTCATTTCCAATTATCATGCACATATGGGTGATCAGTTGTTCCAACATTATTTGTTGAAAAGAACACCCTTTCTTCCTTAAATTGTTTTGCATCTTTGTTTAAAACCAAATGGTTGTATTTGTGTAGATCTATTTTCTGGATTCTATTCTGTTCTACTAATCAATCTGACTATCCCTTTCTAATAACACTGCCGTCATTATTAATGGTTTCTCCTGCTTAACACTATTCACAATTCTTCATTGTGGAAGGTTATCCTTGTGCTTGTAGTGTTTTTAGTAGCATCCCTGGCCTCTACCCTCTAGATGCCAATTGAACTTCTCCAGATAGTAGCAATGTCTCCTGGAGGGAAAAATCACCCCTGGTTAAAAACACTGCATTAGAGCTTTTAAAATATTAGTGGCACCTGCCTGTAATCCCAGTGGCTCAGGAGGTTGAGGCAGGAGGCTCCCAAGTTTGAAGCCAGCCTCAGCAACTTAGTTAGGCTGTAAGCAACCTAGTGAGGTCCCATCTCAAAATAAAAAATAAAAAGGGTTGGAGATGTGATTCAGTGGTTAAGCGCCCTTGGGTTCAATCCCTGGTACTAAATAAGTAAAATATTAATCACCGTTATTTTAATTTCCAATCTCTGGATGATATCTGAGTCAAGCTCTGTTGCATTTATGTCTTAATTTTGCTCCTTTTTTCATATGCTTTGTAATTTATGGTTGTTATTTTTGAAAACCAGGCATCTTTTATAGTACAGTCACGTGCAGAAAAGTTAACACAATCAACCTGTGACAACTCAACCTTAGAAAGACTGCTTACAGGGCTGAGGCTGGGGTTTAGCACATGCAAGGCCCTGGATTCTATCCTCAGCACCACATAAAAATAAATAAATGAAGGTATTGTGTCCAACAACAACTGAAAACTATTTTAAAAAAAGAAAGACTGCTTACAAGGTTAGTCCCTCTCTTGTATCTAGGACTTAGATTTCTGAAGGGTTCCCACCATCTGAACTGAAGAAAGTGGCTCACTATGCCTGATCTATTTGTGCAAATAATATGTTTCATGCTGCACATCTGCTTTCCTTCTGGGAATCTGATATTCTGGTATGCATCAGGCAGGCATTGCCTAGGTGACAGGCCTCTAGCAAAAATCTTGAGCACTTCCCTGGTTAATAGAATCTCAAAATTGTTGCCATAACTCATTAATATCACATATGGCTCCATTGGAAAAGGAGTCTTGAAAGTGTACAATTGTGGATTTCCCTGGGCTTGCCCTACCCGTTTGTAGTGGGGTTTGAACCAAGGGCACTTTACCACTGAGCTGCATTTCCAGCCCTTTTTATTTAGGACAGCATCTCTCTAAGTTGGTTAGGGTATTGCAAAGTTGCTGAGGCTGGCCTCAACCTTGTAATCCTCCTGCACAATTTGATGGCAGTTATGTAAATTTCAAACAGATAAAAACTGACAAGTTTAAATTAAAAAAAAAAAAATATATATATATATAGGGGCTGGGGATATAGCTCAGTTGGTAGAGTGTTTGCCTTGTATGCACAAGGCCCTATGTTGGATCCCCAGCGAGACACACACACACACACACACAATTTGTCAATGGATTTTTATTGTATTTTTTACTCATATGCGTGCTGAGAATTGAACCCAGTTCCTCCCACATGCTAGGCAAGAGCTCTACCACTGAGCTAGAACCCCATCCCAAGTAGAGATATTAATACCCTACATGTCAGTATAGTATTCAGCTGAGCTTCTTGAGATACTAACAGTGCCCGACTTATTTGTTTGGGTGGAGTTATACTGCATTTACACCTTTAATGAACCTTTTCCAAATATTTTTTATTTCACAACAAAATTTTTTTTTAGAAAGAAAGACTTGATTATTTGGTGAATCTGCAAGTACAGAAAGAAATTTATCCTCTGTCCAACAGTTTAGATATAAATCCAAATGTAATGCAGGAAAGGAAGCAGTGAGCAAAGCTGGCATGTATTAACTTAAGCAAAAAGAATAGCATGAACAATGCTTATAAAATAAAAGTAATCACGAACATTAACTTGAAACAATTTAAGGCAATTGGATGACGGGGCTAAGTTAAATATTTGTTTGGGGATGGCAGTGCACTGGCGGTTGCGCGGCCGTGGTGCACCCTAGGAAGTGTAGTCCCGAGAGGGCCTCAGTTCGCCGGCCTTGGCTTTGAATCCCTTCCCTTCTCTCCGGAAAGATCGAGGCCCAGCACCGTCTAGGTGTTTGGGTAAGAGCTACAATTCAGGAGTTCTCTAGGATTTTCAGGCAGGGGATCCCCTTGGGGCAATGCACCCATCCCAATAGCCCTCTTTCCTCTTCATCGTGTGCCAGACTCGGGGCTGGTGTGGTAAGGTATTCACACTGCGGGGCCGAGACCGGACCTTCCAGCCACACCACATTTGTCAGTGACCCACGGATCCAGAGGCGTTTCTGTGGCTTGTCCGGCTCTGGACTACGTTTCCCAGCAGTTAAATCCAATTCTACTTCCAGGGCGAAGAGGCCTTGCGTGACCGTCCTCGTTCCCGGGGCTGGGCGCAGGTTTGCAGAGCAGCGGTGGCACGGAGAGCTCAGTTAAAGCCTTCTAACCGAAGTCCATAACTCTTTGAAGCTCTTACCCAAACACCTAGACGGTGCTGGGCCTCGATCTTTCCGGAGAGAAGGGAAGGGATTCAAAGCCAAGGCCGGCGAACTGAGGCCCTCTCGGGACTACACTTCCTAGGGTGCACCACGGCCGCGCAACCGCCAGTGCACGCTCCGCACCTTTGGGGACCGCAGACGGATCGCACGAGAGTCCGCGCGGAACGTTCCAGGATTCCAGGGGACCTCGCATTCGGGTAGGTGAGTGCGACACCCGGAAGCGGAATGACACCGGCGGAGTCCGGGGATTTGGGGAGTGAGGGGCTTTGCCAGCAAGGGCGCCTGGAGTAAATTGGGCTTGTGTGCGCCTGCCTGAGCGAGCACTGCGGGAGGGAGCCTGGGCAGGGGGTGTCAGATTGGTACCAGAGCCAGACGTGGGAGTGACGCCCCCGAGCCATCGGGGAGTGATTCCGTGCCCTCGATGGTGACAGGAACTGTGGGACATTTATGGACAATTTAAATATGACTGTATGTACAGGGTTCTGAGTTTATGAGTGATCAGGTGTGTAAACGTGGTGGCAGCAGCCTCGGCCGGTTTAGTAAAAGACATAGGCATTCCTGAAAGCGTGGACTGCTTTTTCTGTGCTGGAAGGTAACTGGATTGAAGAGGGCGGGCAAAGTAGGAGGAGGCAAGAGGAATCAGAGACAGTATAGACGACATATTCCAGGAGTTTCTCTGTATTTAAGAGCAGAGAAATGGAGCAGCAACTGCAGAAGGTGGGAGAACAACTTGTCAGTATGCTGTTGGGAATGAGCCACAAGAGGGGAGAAGTACGGGCCGGCGTGAGTAAACCAGGCTCCTTTGGGTGACCACCCCAAAATTTCAAGAATATAAAAAAGTCTAAAAGTGTAGCACAAAGTGAACCTTAAGTCCAAAATCTCAGAAAATAAAGGGAAAGAGCCTGTGTTTCATACATATGAGCCACCGTCAGGTGTGACTAGTTAACATATAATCTCCTGGCGTGAAATTCAAAACTAGAGATTTTGGGAAAGGTGAAAGAAGAAGGGTCCAAAAGTCATAAAGAACAACTAGGCCATCTGCCCCATTTCTAGTTTTGGAGAGGTAATATTGGAGTAGTGAGGGTTGGTTTCTTTAGTATTCCCAACATTGGAAGTCTGAGGATGGAAGCCTTAAGAGTCATTGGGGTAGAATTATGGCCCTGAATATATCCACTTCCTAATCCGTATAAGCTGTGAATGTTACCTCATATAGCAAAAGGAACTTTGTAGAATGGATTAGGTTAAGAACCTTGAGATTATCCTATATTGTCTAATTGATTGCAATATAATTGCATGTGTCCTTGTGCTTGCTTTTCATCACTGTCAAAATACCTGAGGAGTAAAAACTTAAAGGAGGGAAGATTTGTTTCATGGTTGAGAGGTTTCAGTCCACTGTCATCTGGATCCATTGATTCTGGGCCTGTGTGGGATACAGCACATAATAGTGGAGAAGGTGTGGATGAGCAAAGCTGCTTACCTTTTGGCAGCATTAAAGAATGTGACAGAAATAGGAGCCAAGGACAATATACAGTTCCCACGTCCTTTCACTAGAACCCACCTCCTAGTTTCTGTCATCTCCCTATAGTTCATTCAGCTATGAATCCATCACTAGGTTAATCCATTGATGAAGGTGAGAGTCTCATGATCCAATCACTTCTCCAAAGCACCAGCTCTGAACACTGCTGCATTTTGGGGACACATTCCAAATCCAAGCCATTACAGCCCTTAAAATTAATGCATCTTTCAAGGTTGAGTTTAGGGACAGAAGGAGGTGGTTACCACAGAAGAATGGTCAGAGAGATGTATGTAACTACTGGAGATTTAATTTTGCTTGCCAGAAGGAGGAAGGGGGCCATGATGATGATGATGGCCCCTGGAGGTGGAAAGTCCATTACAAGGAAATAAGTTCACTTGTAGAGTCTCCAGAAAGGAACACAACACTCCCCACTGAACCTTGATTTCATCCTAGAAAGACCCATCTCAGCATTTTTTATTATAATGTAGTGTTTTATTTTAAGGCACCACACTTGTAGTAATTTGTTAGAGTAATAGTTAATAACTAATACATTGATGTAGTATCTTAGCCTCAGTACTGGGGAGTCTTAATCCCTGTGACATAAGGTAAGCTCAATCTCTGTTGATAATGTTGAAGACTTCAGGAAAAGGACATGCACAAAATCCTTTTATTTTAGGATACTTTATAAAATTTTTATTTTTAATACATTGAGTTATCTAATAGTGGGATTCATTTTGACATATCCCTAAATACATGTAACATAATTTTCTCAATCTCCAGTACTATCCTCTTCTCTCTTTCCCCTTCCTATACTCTATTGGTCTTCTCCATATATATATATATATATATATATATATATATATATATATATATAAATAATATAAAATATAAAATATTTTTCTTTTTCAATTGTATTTGGGCACAATATCTTTTATTTATTTATTTTTATGTGGTGCTGTGGATTGAACCTAGGGCCTCACACGTTAGACGAGCTCTATATCACTGAGCACCAGCCCCAGCCCTGTTTGTTAATTGGTGAGTTATAGTTACATATAAAATTAGAATGAACTGTGATACATTCATGTATACATATAGCATAATTTGGTCAGTATTATTCCCCAGTTCTTCCCCTTTGCCTTCCTTTCTCCCTTACTTGGTCTCCTACTAATTCTCCACTGCTTTCCCTTCTATTCCCCACACTTTTAAAAAATTCCTTTTTTCTCCACTAGCTTCCACATGACAGAAAACATTCAACACTTGACTTTCTAAGTCTGACATATGTCACTTAGCATGATATTTTCCAGTTCCATTGATTTACTAGCAAAGGACGTAATTTCACTCTTTTTTTTTAATTTTTATTTTTTTAGTTGTAGTTGGACACAATACCTTTATTTTATTTATTTTTATGTGGTGTTAAGGATCTAACCCAGAGCCTCGAATGTGCTAGGCGAGCGCTCTACTGCTGAGCCACAACCCCAGCCCCCCTCCCCATTTCACTCTTCTTTATGGCTAAGTAGAATGCCATTGTTTATATACACCACATTTTCTTTATCCATTCATCTATTGATGGGCACTTAGGCTGGTTTCATAACTTGTCTATTGTGGATTGTGCTGCTATACACATTGCTTTGTAGGTATCTCTATAGTATGCTGATTTTAGATCTTTTAGATAAATACCAAGGAATGGGGAAGCTGTGTCATATGGTGATTCTATTCCTAGTCATTCCTAGTCAGTTTATTCCTAGTCTATACTGTTTTCCAAATTGGTTGTACTGATTTTAGTCCCACCAACAATGTATAAGTTTAGCTTGTTCCCTACATTCCTGTCTGCAATTACTGTTGTTTGTATTCTTGATGATTGCCATTCTGACTAGGGTGAAATGAAATCTCAGTGTAGTTTTGATATACATCTCCTTGATTGCTAAGGATGTTGAACATATTTTCCTATACCTGTTGGCCATTTGTATTTCTGTTGAGTTCTCTTTAGATATATCACCCATTTATCCATTTAGTATTCTTAGTGGTAAGTATTTTGAGTTCTGTATGTATTCTGGCTATTAATCCCATCAGATGACTACCTGACAATGATTTTCCTCCATTCTGTAAGATCTCTTCACATTCTTAATTATTTCCTTCATTTTGCAGAAGCTTTTTAATGTAATACTATTCCACTGATAACTTCTTGAGCTTTAGGGGTCTGAGGAAGTCAGTGCCTATGCCAGTATGTTGGAATGTTGTTCATATATTTTCTTCCAGGAGTTTCATTGTTTCAGGTTTCTGATCCTCTTTGGGTTGATTTTTCATGATAGAATCTAGTTTCATGCTTCTACATATGGCTATCCAATTTTTACAGTACCATTTGTGAAACAGGCTATCTTTTTCTGCAGCTTATGCTTTTGGCACCTGGCAAGGATCAGATGACTATGTTTATGTGTATTTGTCTCTATGTCTTCTAGTTTATTATGTTGGTATTCATATATGGTTTTAATTCAATACCATGCTGATTTTATGACTATAGGCATGTAGTACATTTTAAGATCAGGTGTTGTGATACCTGTATCCTCACTTTCTTAAAAAATATTTTTTAGTTGTTGATATACCTTTATTTTTTATTTATTTATATGTGGTGCTGAGGATCGAACCCAGTGTCTCACACATGCTAGGCAAGTGCTCTGCCATTGAGCCACAACCCCAGATCCTGTATCCTCACTCTTGTTGGTCATCATGGCTTTGGTTTGTCTTGCTCTTTTATTTTTCCATATTATATTTTTAATATAATCAAAATGGCCATATTACCAAAAGCAATTTATGGATTCAATGCAATTTCTATCAAAATACCAATGGTATTTTTCACAAAACTAGTAAAAAAAATAGTAAAACTAGTAAAAATAGTTTTTTACTAGTTTTTTTTTACTTATTATATTATATTTTTAATATAATCAAAATGGCATTATTACCAAAAGCAATTTATGGATTCAGTGCAATTTCTATCAAAATACCAATGGTATTTTTCGCAAAACTAGTAAAAAAAAAAACTAGTTAAAAAAACTAGTAAAAATAGTTTTTTACTAGTTTCTTTTTTACTAGTTTTGTGAAAAATACCATTTTGATTATATTAATTCTGCCTGTTTATGAATGGTAGTCTTTCCATACTCTAAGTCTTTTTTAATTTCTATATTCAGTGTTTTATAATTTTCATTCTAGAGGTCTTTACAACCTCAGTTGGATTTATTCCAAAGGTTTTAAAAATTCTGTTGTGAATAGAATAGTTTTCTTTATTTCTTTCTAATTATTAGAATATGGGAGGACTAATTTTTGGGTGTTGATCTTATATCTTGCAACTGTGTTTAAATTGATTATTAGCTCTAGAAGTCTTCTGGGATTTTTTGGGTCTTCTAAATAGTATCAGCAAAGAGGAGTAGTTTGGCTTCTTTTCTTGTTTTTGTCCCTTTTATTTCCTTCTCTTGCCTGGTTGTTCTGGCTAAAGTTTCAAGAAATATTTTGAATAGGAGTGGTGAGAACAGACATCCTCATCGTGGTCCTGATTTTGGAGGAAATGCTGTCAGGATTTTTAAAATATTATTCTTAGTTGTAGATAGACAAAATACCTTTATTTTATTTATTTATTTTTATGTGGTGCGAGGATCGAACCTAGTGCCTCATGCATGCTAGGCAAGCCCTCTACCACTGATCCACAACCCCAATCCTACTTTCAGTTTTTCTCTGTTCAAAATGATGTTTGTTGACTATGGGTTTGTCTGTGTATATAGCCTTTGGGCTGTTTATGTACATTCCTTCTACACCTCGTTTCTTCAGTATTTTTTTTAAAAAATTCAGTGTTTTTTCTTTATTTTTTACTTCTATTATTATTAGAATTATTATTTTGGTGGTGCTGGGGATTGAACCCAGGGCCTTGTGCATGCAAGGTAAGGTAAGCACTCTACTAACTGAGCTATATCCCCAGTCCCCCTCTTCAGTGTTTTTAATATGAATAGGTGCTGGATTTTGTCAAAGGCTTTTTATTCATCGATTCAATAATCATATAACTTTATTCTTAATTCTATTTGAGTGATGAATTACATGTATTCATTTACATATATTAAACCTTGAATCCATAGAACGAAACCAACTTGACCATGGTATATAACCTTCTTAATGTGTTTTTGGACATGCTAATGTTTTATTAAGGATTTTTGCATCTATGTTCATCAGGCATATTGGTCTTGTTTTTTTTTTAATGTTTTTTTTTTAGTTGTCAATGAACCTTTATTTTATTTATATTCAGTGCTGAGGATTGAACCCAGTACTTCACACATGCTAGTCAAGCACTCTACCACTGAGCCACAACCCAGGCCTGTCTTAGTTTTCTTTCTTTATTGTGTCTTTATCTAGTTTTGTTGTTAGGATGTTATTAGCTTCATTGAATGACTTTGGGTCTGTTCACCCACTTTTTATTTCATGGGACAATTTCAAGAGGATTGGTATCAGTTCTCCTTAAAAGATCTGGTAGGGGGCTGGGGATGTGGCTCAAGCAGTAGCTCCCCTAGCATGGGTGTGGCATGGGTTCGATCCTCAGCACCATATATAAACAAAGATGTTGTGTCTGCCTAAAACTAAAATGTAAATAAAATATTAAAAAAAAAAAAAGATCTGGTAGAATTCAGGTGAGAATATTCCTGGTCCTTGACTTTATTTTGTTGGAAGAGTTTTTTTTTTTTTTTAATAAAAAAAAATATTTAGTTGTACACAATACCTTTGTTTTTATTTATTTATTTTTTTTATGTGGTGTTGAGGATCGAACTCAGTGCCTCATACCTGTGAGGCAAGTGCTCTAGCACTGAGCCCCAGCCCCAACCGTTTTGGGAGACTTTTTAATTACTACTATAATCCTGTTGATTTGATGTTGATCTGTATAGGTTTTCTATATCCTTTGGGTTCACTTTGGTTACATCATAAGTTTTTATAAATTTGTCAATATCTAGATTTTCCAATTTATTGAAATATGAGTTTTCAAAATAGTTTCTTATGATCTTCTGGATTTCAGCAATATCTGTGGTAATATCTCCTTTTTCATCTCTAATTTTGTTAATTTTCTCTCTTTTGCCTAGTTTGGCTAAGGGCTTGTTAATCTTTTTTTTTTTTTAAGAGAGAGAGAATTTTAATATTTATTTTTTAGTTTTTCGGCAGACACAACATGTTTGTTTGTATGTGGTGCTGAGGATTGAACCTGGGCCACACGCATGCCAGGCGAGCACGCTACCGCTTGAGGCACATCCCCAGCCCTGTTAATCTTTATTTTTTCAAAGAACCAACTTTTTTGTTTCATTGATTTCCCCTCCCACTGACAATTTCATTAATTTTAACTCAGATCTTAATTGTTTTCTGTCTTACTACTAGTTTTGGAATTAGTTTTTTCCTGCTTTTCTTAGGGCTTGAGATGTGACATTAGATTGATTATTTGGGAATCTTTCTTTTTAATATAGGCATTTACTACTGTAAGCTTTCCTCTTAGAATTGCCTTCTAGTACCCCAGAGATTTTGGTATGTTGTATCACTATTCTCATTTGGTTCTAGGAATTTTAAAATTTTCCTGTACATTTTTCTACGGTCCATTTCTGATTTAAAAGAGCATTATTCAATCTCTGTGTGTTTATGTGGTTTCTATAATTCTTGTTGTTGATTTCTAATTCATTCCATTATGATCTGTTGAAATGCATTGTATCAGTTTGTTTATTGTATCTGCTAAGACTTACATTGTGATCTAGAACATGGTCTATGTTGGAAAAGATCCCATGCTTAGAAGATTGTGAATTCAGCTGTTTTTGGATGAAATATTTTATAGATGTCTGCTAGGCCCATTTTATTTTAGTACTATTTATGTCAGAATTATCTTTATTAATTTTATGACTGGAGGACCTATCTATTGGTGAGAGGGGTATGTTGAAATCACTCAGTATTACTGTATCAGGTTCTATCTGGAATTTAGTGTCAATGAGTGTTTCATATCATCAGGTGCACCAACATTTGAGGCATAAATATTTACTATCATTATATCTTCTTGTTGGATTGTTCTCTTTCTCAGTATTAATGACCTCCTTTGTCTGTTCTGATTAATTTTTGCTTAAAAATCTGTGTTTTTTTTTTTTCAGATATAATAGGTATTCCTGCTTGTTTTCAAACTGTATTTGCATGACATTTCTTTTTTCATTCTTTTACTTTAAGCCTATGGATGTTTTTGCCAATGAGTCTAAACAGCATATAGTTGGATCTTGTTTTTTAATCCATTCCATGTATCTATGTCTTTTTTTTAATTGATTTTATTATTTTTAAAAAATACTCAACAACAGTGGAATGCATTACAATACACATATAGAGCACAATTTTTCATATCTGTTTATATATAAGGAATGTTTAATCTATGTCTTTTAATTAGAGAGTTGAGAAATTTACATTCAGTGTTGTTGGTGTTATTTTGGTACTAGGGATGGAACCCAAAGGTGCATTATCACTGAACCACATCTCTATTCCTTTTTATTTTTTATTTTGAGGCAGAATCTAAGTTGCTGAGGCTGGCCTTGAACTTGTGATTCTCCTATCTCAGCTTCCCACATCACTGGGATTACAGGAATGTGCCACTTGTGCCCATCTCAATCAGTGTTATTATGGATAAGTGTTTGTTATGTTGTATCATATTATTTGTCTTTTATGTTTAATTCAGTCTTAATTTCATTTATTTGATTGCTCTTCTAGAGAACATTTATTTGGGAGCTTTGGGCATGTTTTGAGTTCTTCTGTGTGTAGTATACCTTTAACTACTTTTTTTAGTGCTCTTTTAGTGGTTGTGAATTCTTTTTTTTTTTTTTTTTAGTTAGAGATGGACATGATACCTTAATTTTATTTAAGTGGTGCTGAGGATTGAACCCAGTGTCCCATGCATGTGAGGCAAGTGCTATACCACTGAGCCACACCCCAACCCTCTTTTGGTTTACTTTATCATGAAAAGTTTTTATTTCTTCTTCACTTTTGAAAGATGGCTTTGCTGGCAATTGTTTTCTTTCAGAACTTTGAATATCTCATTCCAAGTCATCCTTTATTTTACAGTCTGAGTTGAGAAGTCAAAAGTAAGCCTTAACAGAGGAAGAGGAATTCATGCCTACAGATGCACAAATTTACCTCTAAATGTGAACTGATGTTTTTTACTTACAGCTTTTAATATTCTTTTCCTATTCTCTGTGTTAGGCATTTTGATTGTGATGTGTCTTGGAGAAGTTCTTTTTTGATCTTGTCTATCCAGGGTTCTATGTAGATGTCCATCTCATTTTTATAGTTTGGAAAAAAATGTGTTGTTTCACAAAGATTATTTTTTCAAAAAATTTAAATTGTTTTAATTAGTTATACATAATAGTAGAGTGCATTTATGCACTTTGTTATATCATACATAGATGGGATATAATTTCTCATTTTTCTGAGTGTACATATTGCAGAATCATATTGATCATGTAGTCACATATATACATACAGTAATAATGTTTGTTTCATTCTACTATCTTTCCTATGCCCACATTCCATCACTTCTCTCGGCCTATCTAAGGTAATGTTATTCTTCCCTAGTGCCCCCTGCCTTATTGTGAATTAACATCTGCATAGTAGAGAAAACATTCAGCCTTTGGTTTTGTGGGATTGGCTATTTTGCTTAACATGATATTCTCCAACTCCAACCATTTACTGGAAAATGCCATAATTTTACTCTAGAGAAGATTCTTAATGCCATTAAATAGTATCTTTATCCTCTCTTCTATCCCAATTACATGTAAGTATTATCTCTTGATGTTTTTCCCAGAGTTCTTTGTATATTCTAATAGTGATTTTTATTTTTTTCCTTTATTCAATATCAAGTGTTCAAATTCATATACTGTTTTCAATGTCTGAAGTTCTGTTTTCTACATAGTACAGTTTGTTGGTGATACTTTCAAATGAATTTTTTGTTTTATCACTGTGTCTTATTTCCAGGAATTCTGATTGTTTTCTTTTTATTAATTCTGTACCAACATGGTCTTCACACCAAAGGGAGATCAGTAAGTAGAGGTAAGAAGCAAGGGAAGAGAGGCAGGAAGGGAATGAAGAAATACTGGTGAATGCTACCAGCAAATCATATTTTTACATTGTGTACACATATAATATGTAACAATGAATCCCACCATTATGTACAGTCATAAAATGTACCAATAAAAATATGGAAAAAAGATAAAAAAGGTTTTTCATCTCATTTGCTCTCTTAAATCATTCCTTAGATCTTCTTTTAGCTCATCGAACATTTTAATAATCAATTTTTATAGTGTCTTTTGAATTTCATCTACTTCGTTTCTGCAGGTTCCTTTGTTAGAGGATTTTAAAGTTTGGGGGGCATACTTATTTGCCTGTGGTCTTATGTTTTCAGAGGTCTTCAACTTGCTGTAGATAAGAATTCCTGCATCCTTTGATGTGTATTTGTCTTTTTTGGTAATAAGTCCTGTGTTTTTGGTATATTTTAACTTCAGCACCTAAGCTCCTTATACTCTGAGTGTTGATTTCAACCTCCAAAGTTGGTCAGTTTGCTGCTGTAGAACCGCTGCAATACTCTGGGTTCCTCTTAGCTATCATTTTGGGAATTCTGTTTTGTTGTATGAGTAGTTGTCTAGGAGTGGGACTTGAGGTCCCCCTCTAGCTCTTCCTACATGGGGGCTTGGTCATTAAGTGGGGTTTTTGTCTCCCTTATCCTATGTGTTAATGTATTATTGGAGCTTAAATGAGGCTAGTTCGTACATGGAGTAAGATTCATTGTCACTTGGCTGAGATGTGGGTGTAGCTCAGCAGCAGGGTCTCTACCCTATGAACTTGTAATGTCCCAATTACTTCCAGCCCTCTTAGCACAAAGGGAAGCAAGCAATAGCAGTAACAGAGTAACCGTTATCCAGTTAAAATAAATGTTGGGTGTCTACTATAATATCTCTAAAACTAACTTCCAAACAAAAGGTTATGGTGGAGGTTAGCATTTAGGATTGTCCACAACAGTAAGCAGTCACAACTAGATGTGGCATTAAATAGCAGGTGTGAACTATGCCGTCCACAGTATTAATACAACAACACCATGAGGGGTGGGAGGCCGGAATTATATATACTAAATAGTTCTAAAACATAGTAAAATTATGGTTCCTTAAGTGAAAAGAAAATGAAATAGGAAAACAAGAGAAAGTTTGAAATATTTAAAAAGTGAACAGAGGGGAAGTCAGAGAACAGCTGATAGCTAAAACAGAAAAAGAGGAAACAATACAATTTGACTATTAGGGAAGAAAAGGAAAAAGTAACAAGAGAAACAAAAACAAAGGTAAGAACACTTAAAAGAAAATCAAAACAAACCCACTAAAAAAAACCCCCTATCATTCCAAAGTCAAAATAACAAACGAAAAATGATAAAATAAAATTATATGAAAACCAATCAATACAGCAAGAACACACACAGAATTTTAAAAAAGAAAAAATAGGAATATAATTCTTTTTTCTTTTTAGTTGTAGATGGACACAATACCTTTATTGAGGATTGAACCCAGTGCCTCACACATGCTAGGCAAGCACTCTACAACTAAGCTCCCAGCCCAGAATATAATTCTTTTTTTTTTTAATTTAATATCTTTATTTATTTATTTATTTATTTGTGGTGCTGAGGATCTAACCCAGGGTTTCACCATGCTAGGTGAGTGCTCTACCGCTGAGCCACAATCCCAGCCCCCAGAATATAATTCTTAATGAAAAATGAAGGACTTGTTTCTGCTGTGGTCAAAACTGTTGACAAGGACAGATGTTCACTGTGTATGCTGTTGTGCCCTTCTTGCTGTTTCTTTTTGGGGTCTGTATCCCTATTTCAAGGACTGGGTGTTATTAAATCTGACTTGTTGTGTTTCTCACCAAACTTCCAGCTGGTGTGGCCTGGACCAAAGCTGGCTGTAGTAGCTCTCAGCTTCTTGTCTCACAGCATAAGATGGGACATACTAGGAGTACTGACAATTGGAGTTTTTTCTGGACTGTGTCAGTGTGCTCCCAGAGCAGGGCTAATGCAGATTTCTAAATGAAAAATTCCAGCTGCTGGGATTTAGTTTGGAACATCCTTTGGAACTTTGTAGGGTGGTATTTACTCCAGAGATTAGATCCCACCCCCTGTTACTGGGAAGATGCCAATGTCTGGATGTCTGGGTCTCAGGGACCTTCTGAGGTGCATAGTGAGGGATCTAAACCCTATTCCACTGTCATGGATGTGAACTTCCCAGGAACAGACCTAGAGGGTAAACATGGCCTGCCTGACCAATTTCTGACCTTACCCCATTCTGAATGAGTGGCTATCAGCAAAGGAAACACCAGCCTCTCTCCCCTCAGTAATCCCAGTCTGGATTCCCCTGGGCACAGTCCTTTCTGTGCCTGTATCAATCACACTGGGCACACTCTGGACTCCATGGCAGACGTTTGCTGGGATAGGCTGGCAACATTATTATGAACTGCCCCCCTGCCGTTGCCAAGAGTTGCCATGAGGTGTCTTCAGAATGACTCACACCTCAGTTCTGCTTGCCAGCCAAGAGATTCAGAGTACTTTTCAATCAGCTTGCATACTGTCTTGGGTCAATTAAGATCAGCCTCCCTGTCTGTTCCACAGGAGCTCTCATGGCAGATATATTCAGAGTGCTTTTTTCTTTTTCTGCCTGTGTTACCCCTCTTTTCTGCAGTGAACAGACATAGTTGCCAAAGCTAGCACATCTCTAAAACTTCATTTTCTGTGTTCAGTGATTCTGAATTTCTGAGTTGCTATGATAATTTTACTGTCCACTGTTGAAATCCAGTGAATTCTGTCTATCACCCACCTTGCTGAGAAGCAGTATTCTCAATATTTAAACCTCAAGCCACAGAGAGACTGGAAAGTGCGCCCTTCTTCTAATTCACCATCTTCCAAGTACTTCTAGGCAATAAATTTGCTGTGTTGTGATTTTTGAAATTTGGCATTTAATGATGTTTCTTGTCGTGATCTAATATATACTCAGTCTGTAATTACTTAATAGTTTTGCACTTGTTTGTAATGGATTGAGATGTGTATTAAAATCCTGTATGACTGACGAAACTTACCTGTAACTTATGCTTTAGGAAAGTTTGGGTTTTTTTTGGCTTGCTTGCTTGATTTTGTAACGCTGAGTATCCAGCTTAGGGTGCTGTGCATGGGAGAAAAGCAATCAGCTACAACTTCAGTCTGAAATGTGTAGCTTTGTTAATTGATATATAGACATTATGTTTATTATATATTTTTTGTGAATTGGAGGCTACAGATTTAGCATCTTTAAGATCATAACTCCTGCTTATGCTATATATATATATATATATATATATATATATATATTTATATTTATATTTCTCCCCCCCAAATTTTATTAGAGTTTATCATGTGTATAGACAAGTCTTACATGATAATGCAATCAAACAACCAATACAATCACAACTGTATGGCTTAAATGAAGGACCACAAGGGAAAGTACCCAGGTCCAGTAATAAAAACATTACCTGAAACCTAAGCCCCTTTGGAGCTTCTCTGCAACCTATAGTTCCCTCAACGTAACCACCATACATCAGCTGTCTCTGTTTGAACTGGAATCATGAAATATATGTACCCTGTTATGTTGGTTCTTTTGCTCAACTTTATGTTTGTGAGAACCATCCAGATTACTGTTTGTAGAAATATTTCAGGTTATCCTCATTGCTAAATAATATTTCAGTACATGAATATATCACTTGTATGTGTCCATTTTATTCTTGACAGACATTTGGATTGTTTCTTTGGGCTATCATGAATAGTGATGCTATGAGCCTTCTTGAACTTGCTGCTTTGTCTTCATATGGTTGTTTGGTAATATATTAGGGGAGCAGTTGGTGTGTCAGAGAATGTGAGTCTACATAAGCAGTTACTGTTGAGTTTTCCACAATGGCTGAAAAAGTTATGAGACTCATTAACAATTTTTACAAGTTCCAGCTGCTCCACCTACCTTCTTCTTAATACATGGTGTCGTCAGACAGTAAAATATGGTGGGGTAATGGTAAGGCATTGTGGTTTTCCTGATGACTAGTGAAGTGGAATGTCTTTATTTTGATGTCTGTTGGCCATGTGGACATCTTCCTTTGGGCAAGGCCAGGCCAAATCCTTAGCCCAATTTTGAGGAGTTTGTCTTTTTATTGTTGTTTCTTAGGCATTTTTTATGTAATCTGAATGTGAGTCCTTTGTCACTTCTGTGTATGCAGATACCTCTGAGGCAGTGGTTTGCATTTTCACTTACCCTGTTCTCATGAATGGAAACTGCTTTTAAATATCTCATTATTTTTCCCTTCTGGGTGTGATGGCACATCCCTGTGACTTGGGAGGCTGAGGCAGGAGGATCCAAGTTCAAAACCAGCCTCAGCAACTTAGCAAGGCCCTAAGAAACTTAAGGAGATAATGTCTCAAAATAAAGGACTAGGGATAGGGCTCAGTGTAAAGCATATCTGGGTTCAATTCCTGTTTAAAAAAAAAAAGAAAAAAGAAAAAGGAAAGAAATCAATCCTGCTGTCAGGTTTTTTTGTGTCTTTTTTGTGTCTTTTATGTGTGTGTGCTGTGCCTGGGAATCAAACTCCCATCTAGGCATGCACTCTACCACTGAACTATACCCCAGCCCTGCCTTGTATGGTATAACCTAGCCACCTGAACATTATTTTTATTATGATATATCTTACCTATCCTCAACTACTATGTTTAGAGGAAACTCTCATCTATGAATGTGATAAATTCCTTCATTCATTTGTCTTCATTGACTTTCATGATATTATTTGTAGTAGTTAATGTAGATATTGGTAGTATGTTAAAAAAGAATATTAGATATTGCCTCTTAATTTCTTTGTTCCTTTTTTAAAAAAATCTGTGTGTGTGTGTGTGTGCGCGTGTTAGGGATGGAAACCAGGAACCCTCTACCACTGAACTACATCCCCAGACCTTTGTATTTTTTGAGTCAGGATCTCACTAAGTTGCCTAGGCTGGCCTCAAACTTACGATTCTCCTACCTCAGCCTTCAGAATGGCTGGGATTATAGGTTTATGCTTGGTACCTTAATTTTGATTTCATCTTTAGTGTGTCTGCTTATTTATGTGTACATTGGATGTGCTCTGATTTTGCTTTTTTTAAAAAATCCCTTTTCTTGTTAGATTTTGCTGCATTCACTACCTATATGTCTATGATATTTTTCAACCTTTGTACTCCTTGTAGTGTATTATTTGCAGAAAGGAACAAAGGAAGAATATGTTGCCTATTTTCTCTTTTATTTTTGAATTCACTCTTGCCAGCTGCCCATGCTGACAAGATGATCTGGGTTCAAAAGAGTTGGCTGAACATTAGTCTAAGAAAATGGCAAAGAGATCATGCAACACATGGACATGAGTTTCTCAGATCAAGGGTGGGACTGCTCTGTGACCTCAAGGGTCCTCTTCCATGCTGGAAGGCAAGAGAGTGTGCACCCGGAATCTATTTTATAGGGGGACACACAAAGGAGCTTCAATGGAATGTTCCTCACCAAATAAGGCAGGGGATAGGGTTTCAAATGGGGGATGTCCAATCCCATTGGGTAATGCCCAAGTCCAGGGCTAGAGCAAACTTCTTTGCCAAATTTAAGTGGAGACCACTTGTTTCGCACAGTGCGTGGCTTGCGATGCCAGATCAAACATCCCCATTACTCAAGGCTGAGAAAGGATGCTTAGTCCATGGGCAGGGTAGCTCCCACATTCTACTAACTCCCACCTATAGTCTAGCCATGGCTTTGTCACCTTTTCTGGGATTATGTATTTGATTATGTAGTCCATCTTTAGATCTGTGAGATCATCATTTATTATTTATTCATGTTGGACTGGTGGGTGATAATTTTGATCTACTATTTTTTGTGAGAATGTTAACACATTTTCAGACTTTTGAATATCTTTATAAACAGTACTTCTAATTGTATGTAATTGTTTTTTTTTTTTAATGTAAAAAATTTTCCTGTAGCCAGGCACGGTGGCATACACCTGAAATCCCAGCAGCTCAGGAGGCTGAGACAGGAAGATCATGAATTCAGTGAGGCATTAAGCAACAAAGTGAGTCTGTCTACATAAAATACAAAATAGGGCTGGGGATGTGGCTTAGTGGTTGAATACCTCTGAGTTCAATTCCCAGTATGAAAAAAATATGTATCTTGCAATAATGTTACTAATACATTCTCTGAAAGAGTGAACTGGGCAATGATAGATTTTTTTTTTTTTTTAGGTTTTTCTGCCCAAATTTAGAAGACAGTTTCATTGTAGCCTGGCCCTTTAAAATTGCCAGCTCTTATTTGCCATTCAGAACCTAAGTGGATTCAGGAGGACTTCTGCTACTGCCTCTGAGTTCATCTAGTGTCTTCTCTGTTGTTATTGAAGAATATAGTCAAGCTCCCTGCTTATTTTAGGGTCCAGTACTACCTAAATACCAAAATGAGTCAAAGTATAACTCTTAAGAATAAGGGTGCAGAAGTCTTTAAATGTACTAGCAAACCAAATCCAGTAACAAAATGAATTATACAACATGACATTGTCAGACATATCCCAGGAATGGAAGGTTGGTTTAACCTCAAATCAATTAATGTAATGCATCTTATTAATATAATAATAATAAAAAAATCACACAATCTTCTCAATAGACAGAAAAAAGGCATTTAACAAAAGCCAATACCCTTTCATAATAAAAACATTCTATAAACTAGGAATAAAAGGGAATTTCCTGAACATGACACAAAACATCTAGGTATATGCCTAACATCATAATGCTGCAAGCCTAGTGTTTTCCCCCTAAGATCAGGGAGACAAGACAAGGATATCCACTTTTGCTACTTCTATTCAACATTATGGAGGTTTCAGCCAGAGCATGTAGACAAGAAAAAGAAAGAAAGGAATCAAGGTTGGAATACACATAAAAATCATCTCCATTTCCAGATGACATTACATAGAAAATCCTAAAAAATCAAGACACATATACAAGAGAAAAAAAATAGGGGCTGGGGTTGTGGCTCAGAGGTAGAGCGCTTGCCTAGCACATGCAAGGTTCTGGGTTCAATCCTCAGCATCACATGAAAATAAATAAAATAAAGGTATAAAAATATTATTTAAAATAAATAGAACTGAGTTCAGCTAAGCTTGAGGATATAGGATTAATTGTGTCTTTGTACATGTGCAGCAAACAATCAACAAATGAAATTGACCCAGTAATATACTCCAAAAAAAGTACTTTAGAATAAATTTAACAAAAAAACTTAATTTACATTGTGAAAATTCCAAAATAGGTACACAGTGATTTGTCTATAAAGCTCATAGCCACATTTTTCATAATAGTCAAAGGTTAGAAATGGCTCAAATGTCCATTACTGGAGCAATGGGTAAACAATATGGTCTATCTGTGCAGGAATATTATTAGTAGAAAGTTATATTTAGATGTGCTACAACTTGGATGAACCTTGAAAACATGATAAATCAAAGAAACCACTCATGGGGCTGGGGATGTGGCTCAAGCGGTAGCGCGCTCGCCTGGCATGCGTGCGGCCCGGGTTCGATCCTCAGCACCACATACAAAAAAAAAAGATGTTATGTCCGCCGAAAACTAAAAAATAAATATTAAAAAATTCTCTCTCTCTCTCTCTCTCTCTCTCTCTCTCTCTCTAAAAAGAAAAGAAAAGAAAGAAACCACTCATGAGTCCATGTATTGATTCCATTTGTGTTAAAAGCTATGGGGTGGTTATCAATAGAGAAAAAAAGCTAGATAATTCATTATTTAAGTTTAGGTGGGTAACAGGAGGAATAATAGCTAAAAAAGGTATAGGTTTTCTTTTTGCATTGATGACAATATTCTGAAATTGACTTAGGATGGTTGCACATATATAAAAATACACTAAGAACCATTGAATTGTTCACTCTTAATGGGCTAATTATGTAGTATGGAATTGTACCCCAATAAAGCTATTAAAAATATAGCCAGCTGTTTTACTAGCTGAATTGCCATTATATCTATATGCCTCCTTTTAGTACCTCTTTTTTATATCAGTTTTGCTCACATAAACTTCCATTCAGGGTCTGGCCTTCTCCTCATGGCAATGAATATTTCTTGATTTTCTTTGTAGTATGACTGTGGCATCTAAAACATTCTCCTTGTTTTTTTCCACACAGTTTCCAGGAGGACTGGCAGAAACAGAATTAGTTACTCCTTTAAAGGATATCATACGTCTCTCAAATCCCATCTGCTTTCCAGACACAAATATATTTCATTCCAGAGTTTGTTATCCAGTGCCTCACTCTTCTTCAGTATCAGCAAAACACAGACTTAACAGAGAATGGAGTCTACTTCCGTAAGGGCACTACTTGGGTCATCTTTCACCATTTTATAAATTAGAAATTCTGAAATTCAAGCTTTGGGTTCAACAACCCTAAACTATTTTTTTGATGTTTATTTTTCAGTTGTAGGTGGACACAATATTTTTATGTGGTGCTGATAATCGCACCCAATGCCTCACGCATGGTAGGTGAGCACTTTACCACTAAGCCATAACCCCAGCCCCCTAAACTATTTCTTAATAGTGAATTTGAGCAAGTTACCAATTGCCTAATCTTTTAAATGAGGATAACTGCCCTTAACAGACTGCTTGAGAGTAAAGATTGATCTAGACATGAAGTGACCTTTGATGAGTCTGAGGGAACAGACATGGAGACTTGTAAAGCTATTCTATTTAATTTTATATAGGTTCGATTATTCCATATTTTTAAGTAAACACATACATACACATATACACACAAATTGCCCAAACATAATATTGTTTATTTGGTATTTTTGTTGTTTTCATTTTAGAGTGGGAATGAATATCAGAATCATGTTCTCATTTTCTCTAAGACATATGTTGTCTTAAAAGGTTGCAAGGATGTGGGCAGAAAGCAGAGAAAGAAGAGAGTGTCAGGACTTGGAGGTTAATGAGAATTGACAGTCCAGTTGAGCCAAGACTTGTACACATGTCTGTTTATGCCCCAGTAAAGACTACTTGGGCTGTGTATATCAGTCATGTCTCTAAATGTCATTCATCCTGGTAAAGTTTATTGTGGCCTATCTTACCTTTAGATTTATGGCCCCTCTTGGATGTTTTGGATGAAAATCAGTTGGTAGGTGCAATAAACTTTGTTGGACATGGAGGAAATAAAAGTTACTGTCATGGAAGTATATAGGACTGCTGTGGGCAGGTACAGTGCACTCCCAATTGGAAAATTCAGTTGCCCTTGAGATGATCTTGGGTTTGTATAATTGTAGAGAACACTTGCAAAAAATTAAAATGATGTTATCTCATACCTAGATTGATGTAATGATTTTGGCAATTTTAATTAGATTGAAACTCCATAGTGCTTAAGTAAAATCTCTCTAGTTGGAATAGGGCCAGGATTTTCCCAGACTTCCTCTAACCTTCCTGCAAGGAAGAAAATGGCCTTTCTCATTTCTCCATTCTTTTCCTCTAGCTCTGTTCTCATGGCTGCTTTACCAAGAGAATAATCCAGAGGAGGATTGGTCAACTCTTGGAATTTAAAGTCATAACCCATTTGACTCAAATTGTTTCCAAAATGTAATCATTTATTTCAAAGCATATGAACATTTTTATCACAGGTCCTTAAACTAATTACCTGATTCATTCCAAGGTGGTAAATGATGGTTGTCAGACAGTCCCATGCCTTCCCTAGATGTCCCTCTTTTTTTTTTTCCAACCAGTATTCCCAGATTGCCTGACAGGGCATTCAGTATCTACTGGATCCAAATTTTCTGACAGAGCACTGAAAGAGAAGAAATTAATTTTTAAAAAGAGAATAGAAGACACCTTTATCATAAAACTGCAGCTTTAGAAGGAGGAACCAAGTGGTTACAGTGAAGGCACATGAAATTTTTAATTTACTCCATAAATGGGATATTTCAATTAGTTAAAATGGAATTCAGCATTAGTTGGTATTCATTTCAACATATGGCTTTTAGTCAGAAGTATGACAAGACAGAGAATTCATAGAGATCTGGGATCTTGCCAGGAAATCTGAGAGAAACTAGCAGTATTAACAAAACCTGTGCCGATTGTTATCTACTTAGCAGAGAGCCCGAGACCTTACACGTTGTCCACAGGAAATAGTATTCAGTTAGGAAGCATACCTGTAAAGCGTTCTTCCTATTTAAACCAATGGAATTCAACTAAAAGTAGTTTACATAAAACACAAGGAAAGTGAACAGCCCACAAAAACCCCAGCTTTCTTCATATTAAAAATCTGGAGGTAGTGATTGCAGCCTGATGCAGTCTCTCAGTGACATCACAAAGGACTCCTATGACATATAATACTCTAGGCTACCATCCTAGTGCCTTGTATTATATGAAGGTCACTGGATGTTGTGACTGAGCAATAGGAGTTTTGACATCATGAAAGCTCTTGGCTTCAGTCACACTAATATATAATTTTCTCCCATACCACAGGCTGCCAACTCTACTTTTTTGTTCCTTGTATGTCCAGTTCCCTATAGTGCACTTTTCTACCTTTTCCCTTTCCATCAAAAATATTGCATCAGATTTCACCATTAATATTTTTGTTTGTGCTTTTAGCAGTTGTGATGTTCAGGAATGTGGCTGTGGATTTCTCCTAGTGGAAGGGTAATGAATGGGCCTGAAAAACAGGGATATTTACAGACATGTGATGTTGGAGAACTAGAGCCACCTCATCTCACTGGGGAAGATTCAGAATTTGAACTTAGAAATTCTTGCTATAGGGCTGGGGAAATAGCTCAGTTGGTAGAATGGTTGCCTTGCATGCACAAGGCCCTGGGTTCAATACACAGCACCAAAAAATTTAAAAAAAGAAAGAAAAAGAAAAAAAGATATTCCTGCTATTACTGTGGATTGTTTTTAAATATTTACAGGGCTTTTTTGACCTTTTTTCTGGGGAAATGGTTTGTTTTGTAAAGCAAGCAGTTGCCAAGGTTCAGAAATCCTCTATCATTTTTGTTAGAATTGTGATTAACCAAAGTACCAGCTGGAGATTTGGAACTTTTAGCCATGTGGTCTTTTTTTTTTTTTTTTTTTAATCTGCTGGTTTGGACTGTGCTTTATCAGCCAGACATGTTCTATTTATTCAGGAAAAAGCAAGAACTCAGGATTGTTCGAGGAATGAATTAAGAGGGTCTTAACCAGGTGAGTGTGAGTAAGCATCATCAGGCAGCCATCATAGATAATAGCTCAGCTGCTTAATGAGGCACTAGCACCCCTAGAATATCCAGCTTGAGTATTACGTCCTGACAAAATATCTCTGATAAAGACTTGAAATCCATACATAAACCCTTTTCCAAGAGAACTTTCTCTTTACTTCAGATACCTCTCCATTTCTATACTTTTGTTTTCCCCTCTTATTACAAAGGTTAGATGGATGCTATACTTTTCCTCCAGTGACATCATATTGTGGATTATTGGGATCAAGTTCTTTCCTATCTTTTTAAAAATTTATTTACAAATTTCTTTGCCCTTTAGTTTTGTGGCCTTAGTTCTAATTTTACCTACTATCTCTTGAATTTTTCTTATTTTATGTTCTTTACTTGCTTGTACATTTTCTTCATCAGTTAATTTATTCTTTGAACTAACATTCACTGATTTTCTAATTTTATTTTAGGTTTAGAAGAATTAACAGAGTATATAATACATTGGCCCATTGGCCCAGATGTTGCACATGCATACAAACCTAAAATATAGTATATAATATTTAATGCAGTTACATAATATTTAATAAAGTTATAAAGCAATAAAGGCATTATTATAATAGTTAAATGATAGTTATGTGAATATAATATGTAATAACTAGATTATGACTTCTAACCTATTTTAATGCACATGTCAAATTCATTGAAACATTCATAGAATTAAAAACTTGGGAATTAATGGGTTAAGAACTTTTTTTTAAATTTTATTTAACTGGAACATGGCTATGTATTTCTGCATGATAGACTCTACATTAAGAAAGAGCTAGCCGGGCGTAGTAGTGCCTGTAATCCCATCTGTTCAGAAGGCTGAGGCAGGAGGATCACGAGTTCAAAGCCAGCCTCAGCAATTTAGTAAGGCACTAAGCAACTCAGTGAGACCATGTCTCTAAATAAAATGCAAAATAGGGCTGGGGATGTGGCTAAGTGGCCAAGTGTCCCTGAGTTCAATCCCCAGTACCAAAAAAAAAAAAAAAATGTGGTTGTTGAAAATCAGGATAATAGGCTAAAAGGGTTTTTTTATCTTAATAACCAGGAAGTGGCAGAATAGAGGTTAAGACTAAAAGACAGGAGAACTCACCATCAAAAAGAGAAGTCCTGGCTAGTCTAGTTCCCCATATTCTCATTTTTTTCTATATTGATAATGATCATCATTTATTAGTTGTTAAGCATTTATTCTGTTTTCAGGTGATTTATAGAAATAGTGCATTATTTCCTACTATATCAACAGAACTCTGATAAAAAAAGAGATTTTATTCTTATTTAACATACAGGAAAATAAAAATTCTGTAAAGCTCAGTAATTTTCTCATCACCAAAGATAATTTCAGTAAACAAAAGTAGTTGAAACTGTGGTTTGTTATCTTTCCCCTGGAGTTACTGCTCATACCTTATAACTGAACTGTCTTTTGCCTCATTCTGTTGCTCAAGTTCTTGCTTAGTTTCCAAGAAATTCTGTTCTCTTAAGAAATATTTATACCACAAATGGATGACATTTTTACTGAATCCTAAGTACAGATGAAAAATGAATCACAGAAGATTAAGACTTCTACGTATTCCTAACTCTTGCCAGACTCATGTTCCTTTGACAGATTTATTGAACTATTTTTCTATCTGAACTGTCATCTACAATTATCTTCATTGATACAAATACAGCATACCCTGTGTTATTAAGTGCCTGGTATACTTGTAACTCTGGACTGGATTGCTTCTGATATACTCAACGGATACTGTATTATTTCCTTTTTTAAAATTTGGAATTATACAAAATATTGATCATAGTGCCTTACAAAGTACCTTCAATTTAAAGCTGTTTTCTCAGATACTTTCATTAGCCTTGGTTAGAAGAGCAAAAGAAAATCAGAGGAGGGGCTGGGATTGTAGCTCAGTGGTAGAGCACTCGCCTAGTACGTGCAAGGCCCTGGGTTTGATCCTTAGCACCACAAAAAAATAAAAAATAAAAAAATAATAAAAAATCCATCAAAAACTAAAGAAATATTTTTTTAAAAAAAAGGAAATCAGGGTAAAGGAATTAAAAGCACCAAACAGTTAATGCTATTACAATGGGTGAGCAATATATAACATTAAGAATACCTAAGTAAACAAATGCACTTTGGTTAGGACTGTATGACAAAAACGACTTGATATACAGTGAAGGAAATGAGCAAGGTTAAATATTTACATGTGAAAAAACAAATTTAAAAAATGAGAAGATATGATCACATTCCTTCATATTTGTCTTTCATCACTCTAGGCTGGGTATGCTTTTGTTGGCTATTTGTAAAGAATGTCAAGGAGTATGTGTAATCATTTCCCTACAGATACAAAAGACATGAGATAAGTCACGTGTTTATTACCCTGATTATCCCGTCTGTGTTTCCTGGCCCCTAGATTTTTTAATACCTTTCATCTAACCTAACTGTGCTGTTTTTCTTGTAAGTTTATTTATTCCACAATTTTTAATGCCTAATGGTTCCTAAAGTTTGATTATATCACACTGAATTAACCACAATTTTAAATCTTTAACTTATTTTTCTGTTATTGATGTGGTAGCTGGACATTTTTTTTCCTTTTTTTGGGGACGGTTGAGGAGGTAATAGGTATTGGATTACCACAGAGCTACATTCTAAGACCTTTAATATATTTTTTTAAAATTTTCGCATTAAGTTGCTGAGAGCCTCACTAAATTGCTGAGGGTAGCCTCAAACTTGTAATCCTTATGACTCAGCCTCCTGAGTCACTGGGATTACAGACATGTGCCACCATACCCAGCTGTATGATCATTTTTTATTGAACTTCTCAGATGAATATAAACAAAACTTCCTGTCTCATCAAATGCTTCCAGTTTTATTTCTTCTTTTACATTTTTTTATTTACCTTTTTTCAGATGGTTCAAAATTTGGGAATTCTTTGTGCTTTAATTTCAGTTTTTATTTCTATGTCTACTTTGGAATATTAATCTCTTTTGTAGAATAAAACTATTTACCTTCTTATCTTGCAGACATACATTCCAGAACTCAAACCAAGAAGTTAATAAAAAAAAAAATGGAAATGTGTTGATCTGCAACCTTGGATGATTATGTTATAGTTGTGATATGGAAGGCAAAAGTCAGTTTCAAACAAAACAGAAAAATCAGGAGGAAAAAATGCTTACTGTGAACCCACACATGGCTTTTACTCGACATCAGAGACTCAATACAGGAGAGAGACTGAATGAACTTAAAGGATGTGAGAAAGCCTTCATTTCTGCCTCAGACCACACTCAACATGAGACAGTTCACACTGATGAGAAATTCTGTGAAGATAAGGATCTTGGGAAGACATTTATTCCTGATTCAGAATTTCAGACAGTTCATACTGGTAAGAAAACATATGAATGTGAAGAATGTGGCCAGGCTTTTAGTTTGCAATCAAGCCTTACTGGTCATAAGAGAATTCATACTGGGGAAAAAACTTTTAAGTGTAAAGAATGTGAAAAGGCATTTAGATGTCATTCACATCTTAGTTTTCATAAGCGAATTCATACTGGTGAAAAGTCTTATGGATGTAAGGAATGTGGGAAGGCATTTAGTTGTGGCTCAGGACTTATTCGACATCAGAGAATTCATACTGGTGAAAAGCCCTATGAATGTAATGATTGTAGAAAGGCCTTTACTTGTGGCTCAGACCTCACTCGACATCAGAGGATTCATACTGGTGAAAAACCCTACAAATGTAATGAGTGCAGAAAGGCCTTTAGCCAGCCATCCCATCTTATTAAACATCATAGAATTCACACTGGCGAAAAACCTTATGAATGTAAGGAATGTGGGAAAACTTTTACTTGTGGCTCACACCTAAGTCAACATCAGAAAGTTCATATTGGTGAGAAATCACTTCAGTGTAAGGAATGTGGGAAATCCTTTAGTTCTCGCTCAGATCATCGTCAACATCAGTTAATTCACACTAGTGAGAAACTATGTGAGGACAAGGAATGTGGGAAGTTCTCTCTTTCTGATTCAGCTGTTACTCAATATCAGACTATTCACAATGATAAGAAAAAATATGAATGTAAAGAATGTGGCAAAACTTTTAGTTTACGTTCCAGTCTCAGTGGTCACAAGAGAATTCATAGTGGGGAGAAGCCTTTAAAATGTAAGGAATGTGGGAAGGCCTTCAGGTTTCACTCACAACTTAGTATCCATAAACGAATTCATACTGGTGAGAAATCATATAAATGTAAAGAATGTGGGAAGGCCTTTAGTTGTGGCTCAGACCTTACTCGACACTGGAGAATTCATACTGGTGAAAAGCCCTATGAATGTCATGAATGCAGAAAGGCCTTTAGTCAGCGATCACATCTTATTAGCCATCAGAGAATTCACATGAGTGGAAAACCTTTTGAATGTAAAGAGTGTGGGAAAAATTTTGCTCGTATTTCACACTTAACTCAACATCAGAACATTCATAAATGTGAGAAATCCCATGAATGTAAAGACTTTCATAAAAAAGCCATTAGTTCTGGTACAAAACATGGTCAACATCAGTTAATTCACACTGGTGAGAAATTCTGTGATGATAAGGAATCTCAGAAGATGTTTGTTCCTGACTTGGAACTTATTCAATCTCAGATACATCATGATAGGAAAACGTATACATGTAAAGAATGTGGCAAGTGTTTTAGGTCATGTGCAAGTCTTAGTAGTCACAACAAAATTCATACTGTGGAGAAAGATTTAAAGTGTAAGGATTGTGGGAAGGCCTTTGGTTATGGGTCAGACCTTACTAGACATCAGAGGATTCATACTGGTGAAAAACCTTATGAGTGTAATGACTGTAGAAAGGCCTTCACGTGTGGCTCAGACCTTACTCGCCATCAAAGAATTCATACTGGTGAAAAGCCCTATCAATGTAAAGAATGCAGAAAGTCCTTTAGTCAGCATTCACATCTTATTAACCATCAGAGAATTCACACTGGTGAAAAACCTTATGAATGCCAGGAGTGTGGGAAAGCTTTTACTCGTGGCTCACACCTAACTCGACATCAGAAAATTCATACTAATGAGAAATTGTATCAATGGAAGAAATGTGGAAAGGTCTGTAGTTCTGCCTTAGATCACAAACAGCATCGGGTAGTTCACACTGGTGAAAAATTATACGAAGAAAAAGAATGTGGGAAAACCTTTCTTCCTGACTTGGAATTTACTCAATGTCAGACTTTTCACACTGATAAGAAAACATATGAATGTAAAGAATGTGGCAAGACTTTTAGTTTGAGATCAGGTCTGTCTTGTCACAGGAGAATTCATAGTGGGGAGAAACCATTAAAATGTAAGGAATGTGGGAAAGCCTTTAGATTTCATTCACAACTTAGCGTCCACAAGCGAGTTCATACTGGTGAGAAATCCTATGAATGTAAAGAATGTGGGAAGGCCTTTAGCTCTGGCTCAGATCTTATTCGTCATCACAGAATTCATACAGGCGAAAAGCCCTATGAATGTACTCACTGTGGAAAAGCCTTTAGTCAAAGATCACATCTCATTAAACATCAAAGAATTCACAATGGTGCAAAACCATATGAATGTAAGGACTGTAGGAAAGCATTTACTCTTGAGTCACACCTAACTCAACATCAAAAAATTCATACTGGTAAGAAATCACATGAATTTGAGGAATATGGAAAATCCTTTAGTGCTCCCTCAGACCAAACTCAACATCCGTTAATTCACAATGCCAAGAAATTCTGTGAAGAAAAGGAATGTGGGAAGACCTTTCTTCCTGATTCAGAACTTCCTCAGCATCAAACTGTTCATAGTGGGAAGAAAATATATGAATGTAAAGAATGTGGCAAGACTTTTAATTTGCATTCAAGTCTCCGTGGTCACAAAAGAATTCATGTTAGAGAGAAACCTTTAAAATGTAAGGAATGTGGGAAGGCCTTCAGTTGTGGCTCAGAACTTTCTCGTCACCAGAGAGTTCACACTGGTGAAAAGCCCTATGAATGCAGTGAATGCAAAAAGGCCTTTAGTCAGCAATCACATCTTAATAACCATCGGAGAATTCACACTGGTGAAAAACCTTATGAATGTAAGCAGTGTGGGAAAGATTTTACTCGTCGTGCACACCTAACTCAACATCTGAAAATTCATACTAATGAGAAATTGTGTCAATGGAAGGAATGTAGAAAGGTCTTCAGTTCTGCCTCAGACCATAATCAGCATCAGGTCGTTCACAGTGGTGAAATGTTACATGAAGAAAAAGGATGTGGGAAAACCTTTCTTCTTGACTTGGAACTTACTCAATGTCAAACTTTTCACACTGGTAAGAAAACATATGAGTGTAAAGAATGCGGCAAGACTTTTAGTTTGAGATCAGGTCTTACTTGTCACAGGAGAATTCATAGTGGGGAGAAACCATTAAAATGTAAGGAATGTGGGAAAGCCTTTAGATTTCATTCACAACTTAGTGTCCACAAGCGAGTTCATACTGGTGAAAAATCCTATGAATGTAAAGAATGTGGGAAGGCCTTCAGCTGTGGATCAGACCTTACTCGACATTATAGAATTCATACTGGAGAAAAGCCCTATGGATGTAGTGAATGCAGAAAGACCTTTAGTCAAAGATCACATCTCATTAAACATCAGAGAATTCATAATGGTGCAAAACCATATGAATGTAAGGACTGTAGGAAAGCATTTACTCTTGGGTCACACCTAACTCAACATCAGAAAATTCATACTGGTGCTTTGTGGCACCTTCATTCTAGGGACATTCCCTCAGCTGATGAGAGAACTATGTGGCTCAACCTCTGTCAGTCTATGTCCTCCACTACCTGGAGGAACTGTAGAGAGAAGGCTGAGGGACCCTGGAATCCAGAAATGAAATCAGTTACCTTTGAGGATGTCGCTCTGAGCTTTTCTGTAGAGGAGTGGGCTTTGCTGGATCCTTTCCAAAAGAAGCTCTACAGAGATGTAATGTGGGAAACCTTCAGGAACCTGGCCTCTATAGAAATCAAATGGAACACAGACTCTGAACATAAATAGGTAATCAAAACGTAGAAAAATATTCAGTAGTACTATAGATTCTATGGTAAACAAGAAAACTTCCTTGAGTAAAAAGCTGGTCAAAGTAATTTGTTTGGAGAAGTCCTCATTGGTCATTCACGTGTTAATGTTCCTTTCAGAGCTCATACCAGATACAAATGATATGAATGTCAGGAATATGGGAGTCCCTCAGTTGTTTCCAGATAACATTCAGAGGAATGAAAGGACGCTTTAGAGTAACATCAAGAATGGATACAAGGTGATAAAATGCTCATATATTCCATTTTTAATGAAATTACTTACTACAGAAGACCTCTACATATGTGATCAATGTGGGAAAGACATCTGAGATCACAGTTCCTTCACAAAACACAGACAACACAAACTCTCAGTGTAGAGTATTCCTATATAAGTAAACAATGTAGGAAAGCTTTTAGTCATTGCAATACTTTTCACAAGCATGAAAAAATTCACACTAGACAATAACTCAAAATATAGAATGTGTAAATGCTTCATTACCACACAAAGTTTCTAGAAAATTTGAGATTGAATGGTGGAAAAAACTCATATCAATGAAAGATGTGTGGAATGTCTCTAGTCATCTTGGTTTTGTTCATATATGTGAAAGAACAAAATATAGTCAGGGACCATGACTAGAAAAAGGTGCAAATCTCCTGATTTGGCCCATATATAACAATGCACAAAGCCCTGTAAATGTGAAAAACACAAGAAAGTTTTCAGGTTTTACAGATTCGAAGCCCTGTAAAAATTCCCCATGTAGGGGAAATATATGTAAATACTATTAAAAGCTTGATTCAATTGAAGTGGTGTAGAATACTGCAAAAAATGCAAAACCTAAAAAGAATGTAAAAAAGTTAAATATATATTGTGTGTATCAGTGACTTAATAAAAATTTTTACTCTTGGGAATAAATACTAAAGTTGGCTGTGGTAGTGTGTGCCTGTAATATCAGTGACTTAGGAGGCTAAAGCAAGAGGACCCTAAGTTAGAGAACAGCCTCAGCAACTTAGTGAGACCCTTTCTTAAAATACGTAAGATGCAGATGTGGCTTAGTGGTTAAGAATGCAACACCCACACAAGAATTCAATACCTGCTACCAAAACAAAACAAACAACCAAAAAAACAGGAAAAGAAACTAAATTTTGAGGTGATACAATTCTATAAGTTTTGTTTAAACAATAGTGTATGGTTTTAATTAGTATGGACTGTTTAAGTTGAATCAGGGTTTTAAGTTACATACGGAGTTTGTTTGTTTGTTTTTTCTCCTTTCATTTTGAACTATGTTGAATCCATGGGAGAAATGAAATGTGTTCTTCATATGCCAGCTTGAGAGACAGGCCATTAAAAATTAGTTTAGGTTAGGCCTGCACAATGGTGCATGGCTGTAATCCCAGGGGCTCAGGAGACCAAAGCAGGATAATGAATTCAAAGCCAGTCTCAGCAACTTAGCGAGGCACTTAACAACTCAGCAAGACCCTGTCTCTAATAAAATATAGAAAGAGGGCTGGGGATGTGGCTCAGTGGTTAAGTACTCCTGGGTTCAACACCCAGCTCCCCGCCCCAATGAGTTTATGTTAATAGTTGGAATTTTCCTACTGACTTTGTATGCAAGTTTGTTACATTTTATATGACTATAATCCACCTGTCATTTCTCTGAACTAAGGACACTGTTTATGTAAATTTTATATTTTTTATACTTTTTGACATGATTCAAACAAGATTTCTATGACATCTTAGAGTATACTGTTTCCAAACAACTTGTATAGATTTAGCAAATGTTACAATTTTAATTACTGAGCAGACATGCACATATCCCAACATAATCATAAATTAGATAAAGTATATATCCCATGTTTTTCCATTGAATTTCATAGTACTTATCATGAGCATAACTTTACATGTTTTTTTCTCTCATGAATTTTTCCTTCTCATTCTTATATTCTCTTCCTTAACAATACCGAAATATGCTGGTGTGAGTGCCCTCTGCAAGAGATCATCAGTACAATAACTTTTGCCACATAGGATACATTGACTTGTAACCCATCTAGGCACAAGACATTTTTTGGAGGTAGTATCAGAGATTGAACTCAAGCGCACTCACAAACACTGAGCCACATGCCCAGCCCTATTTTGTATTTTATTTAGAGACAGGGTCTCACTGAGTTGCTTACAGTCTTGCCCTTGCTGAGGCTGGCTTTGAACTCATCCTCCTGCCTCAGCCTCCTGAGTTGATGGGATTACAGGCATGCACCACCATGCCCAGCTGGGAAGATTTTCATTTGGGCTTTGTATTTTGCTCAACATGAGAAAATTTACTCCATAAATGTAAGGAATGTGGAAAGACCTTTTTTTATGGCTCAAATTTTCATCATCACTAGGAAACTCATACTGGTAAGAAAATCTATGAATGCAACGAATGTGCAAAGAGCTTTTTTTTCATGACTCAGAACTTAATTAACATCATTTCCCATACCAGAAAGAGACCCACATGAATGTGAAGAGTATGGGAAATCTGTATCTAGGACTCCACCATTTCTGTGACAGAAAAAATCCATACTGATGCATAACCCTATGAAGAGAAGAAAAGTAACCACATCTTTAGTTACACTTCATATTTTACTAAGCAGAAAATTCACCATGGTGAGAACCACTATGAATGGACACTTTGCGAACACCTTTAATCATGACTCAATGTTTGCTCAACAGCATAATATTTACACTATTGAAAAGTATAATGAATATGAAGATTTAGAGAATGTTTTCTTTAAGCTCAGTTTTATCTATTATCATAAAAACTTAGGAATAGTTTTATTTATAACAATATAACATTGAAGTTCATTAATTCATCCTTTTGAGAAACACCAAAGTATAATATGGAAGGCATTCTGAAATGGTATAGAATTCACCCATCTACAGAAAATTCACAATGCAATCTATATTAATTTAGGAAAGGATTTACTGATTCATCATCATTATGGAATATCAGGGTTAAGTTTTTTAAAAAACTTTTAAAAAGTTGTTTCATCTTGCTCATAAGGAAAATGCAAGACACCCCCAAAATGCAAGAAATAAAACTAAGAATCAATAAGAAGGATGCCATCAAACCAAAATGCTTTTGCACAGCAAAGGAAATGATTAAAAGCATGAAGAGAGAGCCTACATAATGGGAGAAAATATTGACCAGCTACATCCAATAGGGGATAAATATCCAGAATATTTGAGAAATAACTCAAAAAGCTTAACATCAAAAAAGAAAAACCTATAACCAAATCAATAAGTGGGCAAGAGAACTAAACAAACTTCTCAAAAGAAGAAACACAAATAGCTAACAAATATATGAAAAAATGGTCAATATATCTAGCAAGTAGAGACATGTAGATCAAAACTACACTAAGATTTCATTTCCCTCTAGTATGAGCGGCCATGATTAAGAATACGAATAATAATAAATGCTGGCAAGGTCATAGGGGAAAGGTATATTCGTACTTTATTTGTGGGGCTGCAGACTAGTACAACCACTCTTGAAAGCAGTATGGAGATTGCTCAAAAAACTAGGAATGGAACCATCATATGACTCAGCTGTCCCACTCCCTTGAATTTTCCCAAAAGATCTAAAATCAGCATAATACATCCACATCAGTGCTTACAGCAGTGCAGTTCACAATAGCTAAATTATGTAATCAACCCAGATGCCATCAATAAATTAACAGATTAAGAAATTGTTGTATATGTGTATACAATGGAGTTCTACTCAGGCATGAAAAAGAATGAAATCATGTCATTTACCAGTAAGTTAGAAATGGACGATATCATGATAAGTGGAATTAGCCAAACTCAAAGACTCAAAGGTTGATTGTTTTCTCTCATAAGCTAGAGTGAAATAAAGAAAAGGGGAAGGGAAGGCTAGATAACATAAAGAACCAAATACAGAAGTTCACTGAATTAGATAAAGGGAAATGAAGGAAGGGAGGGGGAATGGGAATAGGAAATACTGGAATGAGTCCGACATAATTTTCGTATGTACATGTATGAACACATGACCAGTGTAAGTAACTTCCCATCATGTACAATCACAAGAATGGTTAGTTATACTCCATGAAAGTATAATATGTCATAATACACTCTACTGTCATGTATAACTAAAAAGAACAAATTAAAAAAAATTAAAAAGAACCAAATATAGCTTTCCAGCTCTCCAGCTATCTTGACAGCTACTCTTGGTTGGGCGTAGTCCACATCTAAGGCAGTAAGATGGTGGCCCCAAAGAAGACAAAAAAAGTCTCTGGAGTTAATAAAGCTCCAACTTGTTATGGAAAGTGGAAAGTATGTGCTGGGGTACAGCAGACTCCGAAGATGATCACACAGGGCAAAGTGAAATTGCCCTCCTTGCCAATAACTATCCAGCTTTGAGGAAATCTGAAATAGAGTACTGTGCCATATTGGCCAAAATTGGTGACCATCACTACAGTGGCTATAATATTGAATTGGGCACAACATGCGTAAAATACTACAGAGTGCATGCTGTCTATCATTGGTCCAGGTGACTCTGATATCATTAGAAGCATGCCAGAAGACTGGTGAAAGGTAAAACATGCAAAATTTTTCTTTAATAAAACTTGGCAGAGCTTGTTTTAAAAAAAAGAACCAAATATACATTGATAGACTAGTGAAAAAGAAATCTAATAGAGTAGAGGAATGGGAGAGGGATAGAAGACAGGAGGGAAAAGGAGAAGATCATGAACTAAAATTGATTTCCATGCATGTATAAAGTTGTTAGGATGAACCTAACTACTGTGTAAAACTATAAAGCTGTACTTTGAAAAAAAAAAAAAGCAAAACTACACTGAGATACCACTTCATACCAGTCAAATGGGCTAACGTCCAAAAATGTATTAAAATACTCCATAGTAGGAGCAAAGAAAAGATTCACACATATTCCCTGTATTAAGCTAGCATCTCAAAATTATATTCCCTCCTCCTCCTCTTTGTTAAAGGATTTATTATGAAATTTTAGCGAGACAAACTGAAAGAATATTACAGTGAACAACCATATGCCTCCTACCTATTCTACCATTGATATTTCATGGTACATTCAGCTGGAATATTTACCAGTTAGGTTTGCATAAACTTGAATTACCAAAGAGTCTGAATTATTCACTTTGCCACTCTGAGGTGCTGTATGCATCCATTAATGTTTATTAGTGGACATGGAAATGGCAGAAGCATCCCAAAGGATGCCTCTATGTTCCTAACATATTCCTGCTTCCTTTTTGACAATTAAGGTGACATTCTGTAGGTGTCACACATACTTGACATCTTTCCTTTGCCTAAAGGACAGATTCTATAACAAGGTCATTGGAATCATCCTATCCCTTAGTGGAAGAAACTAAGATGTCAAAAATAGCAAAGTTCAAAGGTATGGGAATGAAAAGCAAACATTACTGGCTGACAAAGAGGACTTGCCTGATGAGATGTAATAATAAGACCTATTCCCTCCTTTGTTTCTCAAACCCACCTATTTTTGAATAAACAACAGCATACTATACTGTAGTTTAAACCATCTGTTTTCTTTTTTTTTTAAGAGAGAGAGAATTTTTTAATATTTATTTTTTAGTTTTCGGCGGACACACATCTTTGTTTGTATGTGGTGCTGAGGATCAAACCGGGGCCGCACGCATGCCAGGTGAGCACGCTACCGCTTGAGCCACATCCCCAGCCCCAAACCATCTGTTTTCTGATGGCACTATAAGTCTACAATTAAACTAGCTATTTTTGGTTACTGGGATGCATGGTGAGATAAGTACATGTTATTGAAATGGATCCATTCTTGTGTTTATGTTGCTTTAAAATAATTTCCATAGGGGCTGGCATTGTGGCTCAGTGGTAGAGTGCTTGCCTAGCACGGGAAGGACCCGGATTCGATCCTCACACCACATAAAAATAAAGGCATTGTGTTGTATCCATCTACACCTAAAAAAATAAATATTAAAAAAATAATTTCCATAGAAACACCAATGTGGTGATGCACACCTGTAATCCCAGTGGCTCTGGAGGCTGAGGCAGGAGGATTACAAGTTCAAAGCCAGCCTCAGCCAAAGTAAGGTGCTAAGTGTGGGCAGCCAGTCTGAATGATTTCGCATTCTCCTTCCCTGAGCGGAGAGGCTCTGACTGTCACTACATCTCATAGTAACCTGGACATTGCCTCTGTCCCTGAAGTTTGAGGACATGTCTTCAGATGCAGGCGTGTCATCCCTTGGATTGAGTATGCTCACCTGTTCCTTTGTGATATTACCCCTTTGCCCTGTTTGGGATAAAATGTTCCATGGAATTGCCCTTTGTGAATCCCCCGCTCTTGCTTTGCCTTTGTGCGTGGCCTTCCTAGATGTCAGTCAACCTGCTGACAGCAGACATCACAAAGTTAGACTCAACCTCCTGAAACTTGATCCCTTGCTTCATTTGGGTGGCTTCTCAATAAAAGGGTTCAGCACACTCACTCTCTTTCTGCAGACCCTTAAGGTCAAAGGAATCATCACAGGACCCCAAGGAAAAAGGTGTCTCTGTCTCATGTATGATTATTTCATGCAGTCCAGTTCCTTGGAGTTACCCTGAGTGTTTTTGTTGTAAGATTGCAACAGCTAAGTAACTCAGTGAGACCCTGTCTCTGATTAAAAATACAAAATGGGGTTGGGGATATGGCTCAGTGTTCGTGTGCCACTGAGTTCAATCCCTGGTATCTCCCTCCTTGAAAAAGTTCAAATTGATCAGCAACTAATTGAGGGCCTAAGCAATTTAGGAAGACCCTGTCTCAAAAAAGGGGGGGGGGTGTAACTTAGTGGTAAAGGGCCCCTGGGCTTAATCCCCAGTACCAAAAAAAAAAGAGAGAGAAGAAACAATGACTAAGACCAGGCACAGGGATGCTGCATGCCATAATTCCACGAACTTGGGAGGCTGAGGCAAGAGGACTACAACTCAAAGAGACCAGTCTTGGCAACTTAGCTAGAACTTGTCTCAAAATGAAAAGGGTTGTGGACGTAGATCAGTGGTGAAGCACCCTGGCTCAATCCTCAGTACTACAAAAGGTTAAAAGGAAGGAAAAAAGGGGGGGGGGGGTGGACAGCCAGTAAGTTCCTCAATCATGGATAGTAATGGCAACATCACTAACATCACTCTTCTGTTTAGCTTTTGCTGGTTGGGCATTCAGCAGCAGTAGTATCCACATTAGCTTGTTTGAAGGAAATTCATGTTAGTCCTAGGAATAACATCCATTTCTACCATTCTTTTGAACTGGAAGCTGAAACACAGGTGTGCTCAGTAGGCCCACACCCACAGGAGGGTATGACAGAGGACTGCTTAAGCCCAGGAGTTCCAGGATACCCTGAACAACATATCAAGATGGAGGAGGGGCAAGTGGGGAGATAGAATATTTATTCACAGGCTGAGTGTGGCTCAGTAATAGAGTGCTTACCTAGCACAATAAAGGTCCTGGGCTACCCTCACAATGCATCCATTAAATAATAAATATGAAAATTAAAGACACTTAAGAGAACTAAGAAAAGAAACAAATTCAGAGAGGGATACTTTATTCAGAAATATCTCTGCACTATGTACAGCCAGAAGTTTGAGAAGTTGTGCTCCATGGTAAATACAGAAATGGTAAATACACATCAACACAAATTACCCATTCTAGATATGAAAAATAAATTGAAAAAAAATTTAAATGAAGCCTTTGCACTTTAGGGACAATTACAAGCTCTAACATCCATATCAGAGTCCCAGAAGGTCTGAGAAAAAAAGTAGTTGAAAATATATTTGAAGAAAGAATGTTGCTTACCTCAAATATAAATTTCCTAATGTGAAACTGGGACATTTGGTTGGAACCCAGATGAAACGGACACTATTGAAAACCCTAGACGCTGAGGCTTCCCTTGGCTTGCAGAGGGGTATTTTCTTTCTGCATGCCCATACAGTCTTTCCTCTGAATGTGAGTATCCCTGGTGTATTTCTGTGTGTCCAAATTTCCTCTTGTAACGGTACCAGTCAGGCTGGATGAAGGTTCATACCAATGGCCTCATTTTAACATCACCATCTCTTTAACATAACCACCCTGTTTTCCAAATACAGTCACACTCTGAAGTACTGGGGTTTAATCCTTCAACATATGAATTTTGGGAGACACAATTCTCCCCATAACACACACCAAAATAAGGGTTTGGGAGCATAGTAAAATTGCTTTTTGTGTAGTTTCAACTTTTAAGAACCATGTTAATGATTTACGAACTTATGCAATCAAATGAATAATAATGAAGGAATAAAAATAGTCAAACGTAAACTAATATCATAACTTCCTTGGGAAAAAATTATTGAAGTAAATTCAAATGTATCTTAGCTAGGCACCTTGTCTAAAAATAGAGAAGCATAAATAAATAGTGAGATTTACTCAGTATTTTGGTTTTTACTATAGTACAGATTAGCACTCAAAAACTACATTCTTGTATATTATAGAATTGAACAAATTGGTAAAGATAATGATAACTGGAGCCAGGTTTTTATCTACTGGTGAAGGAAGATATAAAGATGGAACAGGTAAAGATTAAAATGAAAGCTATAGTCCTATTAGCCATATCTTGGTTTCTAAATATACTTCATTATAAGGAAACTGCTTTCTAGGGACACAGATTATTCCAAGTTAGAGCAAAGAGATTAGTACTTTGAACTGAACATATTGGCATGCTAGGAGGTAAGGATGTTCAAATAATAGAAATTAAAGGACACAGGAGCCTTAATAGGCTCTCACTGGCCAAATCTAGGGATATCAGAGTATGAAAATAAAAATAATAGATTATAACCCAGTGAATAAAAATCTGTGAATTCATACTGATATTAGTAAATGAACAAATAAATAGGGAAGAAGGGAAAGCTCTTCTTTGTATTATAATGCCAACTAGTTAATATTGACAATATAATGGAGGTTTTAAAAAACAAAGAAACTTCTACTTTGAAAACATCATACTAATGTAGATCTTTCAATATAAATGGATGTCAAAACTAGTGGGTGAAAGTTTAGTGAGAAATTATTTCTATTTTCAAACCATCTCCTCACAAAATATCTATCAATTACATACAATTACTAATTTTATAGTGATGAAATATGACAGACATCACCTTAATCAATTATGAAAGTTAACATCTCCAAATAATGGGACAAAGTCAATGTCATGTCTCTTCTGATGGAAAGCACTGAGGACACACTATCACTTTTGTAGTAGTCCTGCCACAGAATTCATAACCTGAAAGTAAGCATGGGAATCAAAAAACAAATCCAAATGAAGGGACATTTTACAAAATGTCAGTTTATCCTCTTCAAAAATGTAAAAGTGATCAAAGATAAGAGAAATGCCTTCAGTGTCTTCTATTTTATTGAAGAGCCTACATCCTGGGAGCTAATTTTTATCCCTCACACATCAGATAGAGCACTAATCTCTAGGATATAAAGAACTAAAAAAGCTAAGCACCAAAAAAACCCAAATAACCCAATCAATAAATGGGCCAGGGACCTGAACAGACACTTCTCAGAAGAGGACATACAATCAACCAACAAATATATGAAAAAATGTTCATCATCTCTAGCAATTAGAGAAATGCAAATCAAAACTACTCTAAGATATCATCTCACTCCAGTCAGAATGGCAGCTATTATGAAGACAAACAACAATAAGTGTTGACGAGGATGTGGGGGAAAACATACACTCATACATTGCTGGTAGGACTGCAAATTGGTGTAGCTATTATAGAAAGCAGTATGGAGATTCCTTGGAAATCTGGGAATAGAACCACCATTTGACCCAGTCTATACCCAAAGCAGTTAAAATCAGCATACTACAGGGATACAGCCACATCAATGTTTATAGCAGCACAATTCACAACAGCTACACTGTGGAGCCAACCTAGATGCCATTCAGTAGGTAAATGGATTAAAAAAAAAATGTGGCATATATACACAATGGAATTTTACACAACAATAAAAAAGAATAAAATCATGGCATTTCCAGGTAAATGGATGGTGTTGGAGAAGATAATGCTAAGTGAAGTTAACCAATCTCCAAAAAAACAAATGCCAAATGTTTTCTTTGTTAAAGTTTCTTATATTAATAACCTACCATGGTCACGTGTACACTTATTCTTAGAAAATAACACACTGAGGTGGTAAAGGGGGCAAAATATATACATAAAAAGAAAAAGAAGAGATGCAGGCAGCAGTGATAAGGCCATTTGGTGAAAATACAACAATGGGTAATATGAGTAAGAGGTATACTGTTAAGTATACTTAACAGTCTACTTAAAACTCATGCAAGTTTAAAGTTAAAAATGTAAGTATCCCAAATAAAACACTGTTGGCATGACTACAGCCATCTTCCTTTCCCCACCCCGACTTTATGAATACTATTCTTATTCTCCTTGAAAGATAAAGACTTGCCCATCTCTGTTCCCAAGAAATAGAAACTTGCCTTCTGTGAAATCAGGTGATGCTTGCTATGCCAGTCACAAGGACTAAACCCAGTCATGATCCTGGCCTATAAAAAGTAATGCTCAAGGGGACTGCTGCTGCTCTTTCCAGCTGGCTGCTCTCTCTGGGCAGACCAGCCTGTCGGGTGCCTGACAATACATCTGCTTTCTGCCTCAGTCCTTGGTGTGCCTGTGTGATCAGTTCTATGCCAGTTTTCTTTCAAACATATTTCTAAATGATTCTCACATTAAATATAAATTATAAAAGAAATACAGATCACCCAGAAATGGAGTAAAAAGAAACCAACATATCAAAGACTGAACCCAGGGAAACTGCCAAATAAAAAAATAATTAACAGAATTAAATGCCTAAAAAGGAGAAAAAGAAAACCCACTTAAACTCAGTTTCTCAATAAAAGAATATCAAATAAAAATTCAGATTAAAAAAAATGCAAGGTTTACAAAGCCCAAAGACAGCTTCTGAAAAGAAAAAAAAAGACTGATTAAATATGGTGTGTATGTACCATATCCTTTAGTTTTCTTTCTTCCAAAGCCACTAAAATGACCAATGATATTTTCATAATGTTAATTGCTAGCAAGAACACAAGTGTGTCAGATATTGTTGATTACCTTTCCCAAACTACACTTTTTGTTACTTCCTTGTTACAAAACTATTGATTTTCTTTCACAGCTATTATGTTCAGCTCAAGAAAACGAATCATGATTTGTCTAAGGCCAGTGATTTTCATTCCTGATTGCACATTAGAATCAATAGTCTTTAAAATTCTAAATGTTGAAACCATTCCAAACCTTAATATTTCTCTTATCACCTCACATAAGCTCAAGTCATTAGTTCTCACATGTAACAGCATATTAGAATCATATGGTGACCTATCTCTAATATATAGGGTTATAGAGGACTATTGGTTTTTCCTTATATTTCTCTATGTTTTCCAAAATATTTATAATAGAGATATTTTGTTGTAATGAAAGAAACAAAGACTACAGCAATCTTCAGAAAAGAAATTCCATTTGATCTGTTATTGAAAGAGTTTTTAAAAAAACACCTAAACATAGTATTAGGTAGAAGCAACAAGACATAAATCAAAGAACTGCAAAAAATTCAAATGTTTAATGCAAATTATTTTAATGATATATCATGTAGAAGGCAGTGCCAAGTAAGGGAAAAGAAAATAAGTCATTTTGAGTATATTATATTAGAATCATAGTAGGTAAATGAGAATTAGATTCCTAGTAAATAGGAAAACTTTGCAAATGGATTGTAAAGCTATGTATAATATAACTGAAAGACATCATCCTGGTTTTACTGTAAGATACTTTAGGGAAAACAAAATGCATCTAGTTAAATGCTATATACTTTAAGTTCTATAGCAGTCTCACAAAGAGGCAGTAATGAAGAAAGGGAGATAGTAGTTATCAAATACCTGGTATGCATCAAGTGTTCTATACATACATGTTATTTCAATATCAACAACACTGAGAAAAAAGTATTCTCTCATTCACAGGTTAAAAAGTTCTCAGGTGTATAGGTGAGATCAGAAGAAACTTTTTTCTGATAATAGAGCCCTAGGTCTTTATACCATATTTCAAACTATTTAAACTACAATGATTAAATAATCTGATTTGTTTATTTTTACAGTGAATTCAAAATTTGAATTAAAATGTTATTAGGAATAGATGGCAAATCTGTATAGGCAGAAAGTAATAGAACATGGTGGGGGTAAGGGGTGGAAGGGGAGAAAAGAGTATAAAAAAAGTGTAATAAGGGAGAATGGGAAAAGATACCACACAGAATGGACTTAGACCAAATGTTATTAAAACACAAAATATCAGACAACAAATATCTACATCTGTATCTAAATCTATAACTAATTTGTTCACATCTTCCACTTTCCAAAGTGTATTTGAGGAGGCTAAGAACATGAGAAAATTTTCAAAATCATACATAAAGATGTGGAAAAGATAGAAGTAGAAGGAGGCAATATTCAAAGAACTATTCACCCACATTTTTGTATTTCCCCTGGTATTTTCACCAGCAACCTGTTGCCTCAAAAGTCCAACACTTAGGACTGAACTGAGAAAAACTGTATGCTATGTTTCTGCTCAATTCCAAACTGAACTTCAGCATTCTGGGGAAAGAACATGGTGCATGAAAATGAAACTCACACTTTGTGGGGACATCATCAGCAGGTGAATTTTCAAGACTTTTTTCTTACAACTTTGCTGAGTTCAAGTTAGCATAGTCATTTTAGTTTATTAAATCTGCTTTTCTTGAAGGAGGAAAAAGAGGAAGAGAAGGAGCAAAAGAAGGGAAAATTAGCATAGTTATTTATTATCAAATACTCAGGTTAAAATTATGATGTTAACTGATAACTATCTGAAGGAAAACAAAATAGCTAAGACATTGTTGAGGAACAAGAGGTAAAAAGAGCTGGGCTTGGGGGGTACATGCCTGTAATCCCAGCAGTTTGGGAGGCTGAGGCAGGAGGACTGCAAGTTCAAAGCCAGCCTCAGCAACCTAGCAAGGCCCTAAACAACTCAGTGGAACCCTGTTGCTAAATAAAATGCAAAAAATGGCTGGGGATGTGGTTCAGTGGTTGAGTGCAATCCCTGGTTAAAAACAAACAAACAACAACAACAACAAAAAAAAAGGTGAAAGAACTTTCTCCAAATATAAATTGACAGTGAAAAAGATAGTATGCTTTATTACTGAAGGAGAGATAAATAATGAATGGCACAGAATATAAAATTGAAAACAAACTTGGAAACAATGATCACTTGATTCTTTGCTAAAGTGGTAATGCATACAAGTGAAGAAAAGATATACTTTCTGATAAATGATTCTGAAACAACTGAATTGCCATGTGGGGAAAAGAATAAAACAGAATCCTCCCCTAAAAAAATTAGTTCAGATAGTATAATGACCTAAATGTTAATAACTAGAAGACTTTTAGAAGAGAATACAGAAGAAAATCTCAGTATCTCAAGGTACAAGGACATTTCTTAAGTATTAATCATAGGAAAAGACTTTATTACATCCAAATCCAGAATTTCAACAAAATGATATAAAGAATAAAAACTGGGCTGAGTGCAGTGGCACATACCTGAAAAATCCCAGCTACGTGGAAAATCCCAAGTTCAAGTACTGCGTGGACAATGTAAGAAGACCCTGTCTCAATTTAAAATAACAAAAATAGGACTGGAGATATAGCTCATGGTAGTAATAAACATGCAGTAGGCCTTGGATTCAATGGAAAGGAAGGAAGGGAGGAAGGAAGGAAGGAACAAAAAGTGAAAAACTGAGCCAGAGTGGGAAAAAATTTGTCATATGTATAACTATCAAATGACTAATATACAGAAGTTATACACGTATGTATGTATCTACATATATTTATATTAACTACTGCATATTACAGAAAAACAACCCACCTAAAATCTGGCAAAATATTTCCACAAGCATTTTAGAAAAGAGGACTTTCTAATATCCAAGAACTGGTATTCAACTGCACTAATAATAAAGGAAATATAAGTTAAATATGAAAATATTAGACACAAAATTGGCAAAAAATAGAAAAGTATAACAAGGCCAAGAACTAACATATATATGGAGCAAAAGGACTCCCTGTAAACTGTTGATACAAGTAGAAACTTACACAATATTGTAAGAGAAGTGTTTAGCATTGCCTGGTAAAATCAAAGGCCCACAAACCCTATCAATAATTTAATCCTAGTTATATCCTAAGTATGTAGATGTACGCACTGGTGTATCCAAAATATGTGCCAAAAGGTTCATAATCACATGACTTGTTAATAGCTAAAAAGGGGAAGTCACATATTCAGTAAAAGGAGAAAAGAAAAGTAAATTACACTATAGTTTATTTTAAATATATAGGATAGCACATATAAGGCAATGGAAAAAATGAAGTATAATTTTAATGTGTTATAAACAAAGACACAAAAAATATATACTTGTACAATAGACATGTCTACTTGTAGAATAGACGAAAAATAAATCTGTATGGTTTGGGACTTCATGTATTGATAAGTACCAAAGCTCTAATAAAAGGCTAAGAAACTAGATGTGATGCAGTTCTGTTATCCCAGAGACTCAGAAGGCTATGGCAGGAAGATTACAAGTTTGGGGCCAGCCTTAACAACTTAGCAAAATCCTAAGCAACTTAGTGAGACCCTGTCTCAAAATTTTTAAATACATTAAATAAAAAAGACTACAGATGTGGCTCAGAGGTTAAGTGCCCTGGGTTCAATCCCTGGTAACCAAAAAAAAAAAAAAAAAAAGAAAGAAAGCAAAGAAATGGTCATATGATTATCATTAATTTAAACTTATTGTTTGTGGTTCTGTAGGAGAGTAAATTAGGGGCATTTTCAGCTCTATTTCTTGAACACTATAGCCCTTACATGTGTGTTTTATAATTATTTGTTAAACTATATACACCAATGGTTGTTTTAAGCCATTTCTAGATCTAATTTTGAAGAAAATAAACCAAAAGTATCCAAATAAATATTATGCCTCTCTAAAAGTATTTCTGAAATTAGGCTAAGTGGAAAAATAATTGAATATGATTCTATGTGAAAAGGTAGAATGTGCTACATGTAAAATGCTACATGAATTCAAGTTTTAAAAATTATATATTAGAGCTGGTGTTTAGCTTAGCATTAAAGCACTTTCCAAGCATGAATGAAAATATGGGCTTCATATCAAGCACCCAAAAAGAAAAAGATTAAAAAATTATAATTTATGCATGCACATAAAATATACTGGGAAGGAAATGTCAAAAAATTAGCACTGGTCTCAATAGGGAATTCAGGTTATCTTCACTGGGGATGTTTGTACTTTTGAAATTACTTAGTCATATTAATTTTAATTTTTTAACAAGACAGAAAATACTTTTTAAATAAAAAGACAACTCAAAGAAAAATTAAAACTAGCTGATAGGGCTGGGGTTGTAGCTCAATGGTAAAGAACTTGACTAGCACATAAGAAGCCCTGGGTTCGATCCTCAGCACCACATAAAGATAAATAAATAAAATATTGTGCCCATCTACAACTAATTTATAAAACTAGTTGAGAAATTCATAAGGGAAAATCAAGTGGTGGGAATCAAGGATTGGGGTCTGTTACCATCATAGTTTCTCAAAAAGGAAACTGGAGGAATCAGGTCACTGGATGTGGAACAACTTTCAAGAGAAGGAAAGGAAGTCATGTAAGTGACTTCAGGAAACAAGAGGAAATGACAAGCTACCTTGCAGATGTTTTGTGGATGTTCAACAGCCATGATTCCTCTCTATCCAAGAAGGAGGCTTCTATCCAAGCAGGGCAGAGCTGCAGAAGGAAACAATAGGTTCTTTTGTGGGGCCACCATACCATTTCAGAGGTCACCCTGGCTCAGTTCTGACAGCCCCGCACATTCGGAGTTTAGTCAAAGAAGTCTATGGTGTGCTACTTAATTTGGGCATCAGATAAAAGCAGAGACATTGACAGATTCTGTCCAGAACTCTCCCTGAGCTGACAGATCTATTGCTGGAGCGACCAAGGTGCCCCACTTCTACAGTCAGTCGCAATAAGGACAAAAAGTTAGAAACTCACTCACACCAAGGAGACACAAACATCGCAGGCACCCCAAACCTAAACACAACAGGACACACACACACAACCTCACAACCAGTCACAACTGCAGAGTCCATAGGCACCTCTCATTAAGCCTCCTATGACCGAATCAGCTCCACTCCATTCAAGTCCAAACGAGTCAAACCTGGTCTCACAAAGTCCTGAAGTTGTTCCCCAATTTCTTTGGAAAAGACCATCCAGTCCTCAGAAGAGGCTCAAGGAGGGGGAATTGGGCCTAGAGGCCTCTGAGAAGTAGAGTCCAGTAAGTACAGCCTGACCACAGTCCAATGGTACAGACAACTGACCAAACCAAAACTGCTTCAATGAAACTGCTCATCAGAGCTTTCCATGATTCTCAATTGACAAGGACTCCCTAAACCAAACTCTAATCAGGCTCCTCTGAGCCTTCTTTATTAGCTAGGTTTCTTCCTTAGCCTGTCAACTTCACTTCAATAAGAATCTTACTAAGCCACTTTAGCAAGAATCTTCTCCATCCATGAAAAACATAAAGTTACCTGACTCCTTACTCTACCTATTGGCTATAACAGCCCCCCAAACCCCAAAGACTATTGTACTAAAATAGACAGTTGCTGTACTCCTTAACCTTGCCCTTCTTGCCTTTTTAACATGTCTGGTGCAAGCTTTCTGTGCTGAGCCCAGCCTCAGAGCTGGCAGAATTATGGCCCTGCCAAAGATGTCCCCTTCCTAATTCCTAATATGTTACCTCATATGGCAAAAGGACTTTGCAGATGGAGTAGGAGCCTTGAATGGGGAAATATCCTAGATTAACTAATTGGGCCCAATATGATTGTATAGGTCAATGAATCTTTCCTGGATGACTTTATAGTCAGAGGAAGGTGTGACCACAGAAAAATAGTCAGAGATGTAACTCTGCTGGCTTCACAGAGGAACTGGGCCACAAATCAAGCAATATTGGTGACCTCCAAAAAGTTGGCAAACATAAGGAAACAAATTCTTCCTAGAGCATCGAGGAACATGGTCCTGCCAAGACCACCTTGCTTTTAGCCTAAGGCACCACCACATTTATAGACACCTGTTGCAGTAGCAGTTGAAAACTAATATACTGGTATAGTGCCTTAGCCTCAGTACTGGAAAGGAGTCTTGACCCTGTGACAGGAGGGGAAATCAATGACCACTTCAGATAAAGGACGTAGGCAATATGATTCTGCCGCACTGTGACATTTTTTTACTTTTGGAATTGACTTTTTCGTTGTGATATAATATAAAGCCAGTCTGTAGTTATTTATTATTTTGTACCTGATTTATATTAGATTGTGTATTAAAATTCTCTGATTAATGAAATTGTTTCTTTTTATGTAGGGGCCAGTACTGGAGATTGAACCCAAGGGCACTCTACTGCTGAGCTACATTGTTGGTACTTAGGAGTTCTTTGGGAGTTTTCTGTTTTATGAGGCAGGGTCTTGCTTGCTAAGTTGCCCAAGCTAGCATCAAACTTAAAATCCTCCTGTCTCATCCTCCAGAATCGCTGGGGATATAAGTGTGCTATATTTTTTGCCTATTTTTTTCTCTCATTCTAGAATTCTTCTAACTCCCATCTATAGTCTATCACTTTCTTCCATTTCTGCTCCAGCCTGAAAATTTTATTTCTTACATAACCTGTAATTTTTGCTTTAGGAGAAGTGCAGCTTTTTAAATTTGTATTTGTTGTTCTTTGTTTTTGTGGTGTTGATGTCTCTATCTAACTTAGGGCCTTGTGCAAGCCAGGCAAGGTATCTACCACTGAACTACAGCCTCGGCGGGAAAGTTGTAGCTTTGTTAATAGGCATATACTTATAATTGCTGTTATTGTGAACTGTAGGCTATGGTATTTAGCATCTTCAATATTATAACCCCTGCTTATCTTTGTTTATTTGCCTATTATATATTTCTTCCCAAGTAAATTTTATTAGAGTTTACCGTGTTTATAGGCAAGTCTGTACATGATAATGCAATCAAACAACCATTAGAATTAGAACTGTATGACTTAAGTGAAAGAACACAAAGGGAACAGCAATATAAGTACCCAGGTCCAGTAATACCTGCAACCTAGAAGTCCCTTTGGAGTTTTTGTTCAACCAGTAGCTCCACCAAAGTAACCACCATACATCAGCTTTGTCTCTTTTTGAACTGATCTGTATAAGGAATCATACACTGTGAGTACCCAACTGTGTTGGTTCTTTTGTTCAATATCATGTTTTTAAGAGCTATCCATATTGTATGCAGAAAGTTCATTTGTATTAAATAGTGTTCCAGTGCATGAATACACCACTTGTATGTGTCCATTTTACTTTTTTCGGTGTGGGGGGGGGGGTGTACCAGGGACACTTGACTACTAAACCACATCTCCAGGCCTATTTTATATTTTATTTAGAGACAGAGTCTCACTGAGTTGCTTAGCAACTTGCTTTTGCTGAGGCTGGCTTTGAACTCAAGATCCTCCTGCCTCAACCTCTCAAGCGGCTGGGATTACAAGTGTGCACCACTGTGCCTGGTCATTTTACTCTGATAGACATTGTTTCCTTCTCTAGGCTCTCATAAATAGTGATGTTACAAGGCTTCATGCATTTCTGCTGGGTATATTCCTAGGAGAGCAACTGATGGGTCATACAGTATATGAATCTTCATAAGCAGCTACTGTTAGTTTTCCACAAAGGCTGAGCCAGTTAATAAGACTACCTACATACCAGAACTTTATGTGATGCTGAGGATAAGCACTCAATGACTCAGTTCTATAATTTTCCTGTAAGTATATCTTGTAAGAATAAGGGTGCAAAAATTCTCAACAAAATACTCAAGCAAACCAAACCCTATAACATATGAAATGACTTATCTAACATGATACAGTGTCAGATATATCCCAGGAACGCAAGTTTGCCTCAACATCCCCAAATCAATTAATGTAATGAATCATGTAAATAAAATAAAAAGGAGAAATCAGGGCTGTGGTTGTGGCTCAGTGGTAGAGCGCTTGCCTAGCATGCATGAAATTAACTTGAATGTTTGCATATTTTTATAAATACACTGATAACCATTGAATTGTTCACTATTTCTTTAATCACCTTGACTTGCCCTCATGTCTCCATGTCTCCTTTTACTACCTATTTTTTAAATATTTTTTTAGTTGTTGATAGCACCACATATAAATAAATAAAATAAAGGTCTAAGAGTCAAATCCAGTGCCTCACACATGCCAGGCAAGTGCGCTACTGCTGAGCCCCAGCCCCAGCCCTTACTACCTCTTTTTATACCATTCCTCTTTACAGAAATGGCAACTCTTTATGGCAATAAATATTTCTTGTTTTCTCTGTAACCTTACTATGGCATCCACACAGGTTCTTTCTCAAGTCCTCTCTGCTTTCGAAATAGAAGTATATTTCAGTCCAGTTTGTTGTCCAGCTCCTCGCTTTTCTTGCAAAGTACATGAAGTTCTATTATGACACTGAAATTTTCCTTGGCCCAGCTCATACTACATGCCTTACAAATGAAATTTTGACAAACCCCTCAAACTGAGTATAGTCTTTCCTCTTACACCAATGTTATCTCTTTGGAAACATTATTAACCTGACTTTAAAAATGCAGAATGATTTCTCATTACTTCTGAGAAGAAGCCCAAACTTGAGAGCCTATTTTTTGTGACTTTTCATTATCTGATCCCTGTTTAATATATCCACCATCTATTTTTTCTCCCACTTTATATTCCTTAAATATACAGAGCTATATTTATTATTATTATCACCATCATCATCATAAACATTAACTCATTATAATGGTTCAAATTAATGGGTTTCCGTGACATTTCTATGCACATATATATTGTGTTTTCATTGGATATACCCTCCACACTACCTTCTCTTGTGTTTATTCGTTCCCCTGTGCTAATAGTCCCTCTTCTATTTTCAGTTCATGTTTTTTTTAATCTTTTAGTTACCACATATGAAAGAAAACATGATACACTTCATTTCTACATCTGACATTTTGCTTACTTGATTACCTTCAGTTCTATAGTTTTCCTGTAAATATATGTATATATATATATGTGTGTGTGTGTGTGTGTGTGTGTGTGTATATATATATACACACACACACACATATATATATATATATATATATATACATACATACACACCATAATTTCTTTATTCATTCATCTGTTAACAGGCACCTAAGCTGATTCCGTAACTTGGCTACTGTAAATATTGCCACAATAAAAATAGGTATGCAGATATCTCTTTTGTAGGCTGACTTTATTTCCTTTAAGTTTATACCTAATTCTGTTGGTTCATGATCATGGGACTTTTCCATCTTCTAGTGTCTTTGATTTTTTCTTCAGTGTTTTTTTAAAGTTTTTTTTAGTTTTAGATGGGCACAGCACCTTATTTATTTTTATGACTCACATATGCTAGGCAAGTGCTCTACCACTGAGCCACAACCCCAACCCCAACCCCACATTATCTAAAGCATTGGCTGGCATTCATTTCAGTATAAGACACTTTCTGATACTTTTAGTTAGAGAATTCAAAGAAATCTGACATGTTGCCAGGAAATCAGAGAGACATAAATATCAAGAAAATATGTACCAATTGTTAGCTGTTTAACCACCAAAGTCCCTACACATTGTCCATAGAAAAGAGCAGTGAAGGAGCATACCTACAAAGCATTCTTCCAATTTAAAAGGATGGAAAATTCAACTAAAAGCTTACACAGCACAAGGAAATGAACAGCCCACAAAAGCCCCAACTTTCTTCATGTTATAAATCTGGAGTTAATGATTGCAGCCACGCTGCAACCTCTCAGTGACATCACAAAGGACTCCTATGATGCATGTGTACTACTCTGGGCTGCCATCCTAGTGCCTTGTGTTTTACATGAAGGTCACAGGAACTTGTGACTGAGCAATAGGAGTTTTGAGAGCCTGAAAGCACTCAGCTGCAGTCACACTAATATATCATTTCCTCCCAAACCACAGGCTGCCAACTCCACTTTTTTGTTCCTAGTATGTCCAGTTGCCTGGAGTGCCCTTTTCCACTTTCCATCTAAAATGTTTCATCAGATTTCACCATTAATATTTCTATTTGTGCTTTTAGCCGTTGATGATGTTCAAGAATGTGAATGAATTTTTTTCAGGAGTGGGAGTGCCTAGTGTCAAGGACAGAGGGATTTGTATAGACACGTAACATTGGAGTAGAACTACGCCACCTCATCTCACTGGGTAAGATTCAGAATTTGAACCTAGAAATTCCTGCTTTCTATTACTCTCAATTTTTTGATTATCTTTAAATATCTAGGGACATTTCTGACTTCTGTTTCTGGGAATATGGTTTTTGGGGTTTTTTAAAAAAAATATTTTTAGTTATTGAAGGAATTTTATTTATTTATATGTAGTGCTGAGAATCAAACCCAGTGCCTCACATCACATATGCTAGGCAAGCACTCTACCACTGAGCCACAAGCCCAGCTCTGGTTTGTATTTTATTAGCAGTCCTCATCATTCTTGGTGACCCATCTTCCTCATCCTTCGTGCCTTTTTTCTTGTCCTGTCATTATCTTTCTTTTGTAATAACCAAGGTTCCAGATGGAAATTTTATTCATGTGGTCATTTTTAATATTTTATCTTCTGGGAAGGACTATACATTTATCAGCCAGATGTGTTCTTATTAGGAAAAGGCCAAGATTCCTGGATGGTTTTGAAGAATGAAGTAAGAGGACCTTGCCCAGGTGAGTGTGGGCTGAAGAGGCATCAGACAGCCATCACTGTAGATAACAGCTCAGCTGCTTGATGAGGCAGCAACACCTCTGAAATATCCAGCTTGAATATCACTTCACTGGCCAAAAATCTCTGATAAAGGCCTGAAATCTACACACAAAGCCTTTTGCAAGAGAATTTTCTCTTTACTCCAGTTACCTCTCTATTTCTTTGCTCTAGATTTTCCCCTTGTGTTACAAAAAGGTAAATGTTCCTCTTTTTTCTAGTGGTAATTATTTTATGAATGGTTTGGGTCAAGTTTCACTTTTTCATTTATATTTTTGTTAATTTCTTCATTCTCAAACAAATTGTGGTTTTGTTTTTATTGTATCTACTACCTCTTGAAGTTTTCCTATATTACCTACTTTTTCCTTCCTATGTATTTCCTGCATTCATTAATTCATGCTTTTAGCTGACATTCTTCTAGCTGATTTTTAAATTTCATTTTAGTTTAGAAGAGTTAACAAAGAGTATATAATATTAAGAAAATTTTATTCTTTCCTATGACAAGAGCATGGCCACAAATCTGCATAATAGGTTCTACAGTAAGAAAAGACCCAATAGACTGCATGGTTGAAATCAGAATAATAGGTGTTAACAATTTCTGGCCAGTAAGGAAGAAGAGGCAGAAGAGAGGTTAAAGCTAACAGAAGACAACCAGGGTAATGCAACCTCAGAAGAGACAAGCTCTGGTTTGTCCAGTTCCCTAGATTCTCCATTTACTTCTCTAATGATGATGATGATTGCTTATTAGCTGTTCAGTGCAGGGACCCAGCCTTGAATTACTTGAGGGTCTTCTCTTGGTATGGAGCCATGGAGATTTAGGTTTATCCTTGGTAACTATCTGATGGCCCAAGGCACATGACCTATATCGCGGGTCTTCTGGGAAGACCCTTCTTGTAGCTCCAGAGTTGGGCATAACCCATTGGGAACTGGACAGCCCACCTCCTACCTTATTTGGCAAAGATCATTCCATGGAAAACCTTTGGTATTCCCTGATATAAATAAAGCAAGTGCGGGCTCCATTTTGCTCTTTTTAGTTTGGAAGCTCGATTCCTAAGATCGGCTAGCCTGTCCCACCCCTGCTTTTTACTTTCTGCTACTCTTTCTTAGCTTTTCCCCTGCAGCCAGCCCATTACACCAAGAGGAACTCCATTCCCACCTCACACATGGGATGTGGGTTAGAGTCAGCACTTATTCTGTTCCAGGTGCTTCATAGAAATAGTGTATTATTCCCAATTTCCTCAACAAACCTCTGATAATCATATAGAGAATAAACAAAAGGGGCCAGTGGTAGAGTGCTTGTCTAGCATGCATGAAGCACCGGGTTCAATCCCCAGCACGACATAAAAATAAACAAAGGTATTACAACTAAAAAAAATATTTTTAAAAAATAAGAAAATAAACAAAAGTTCTGTCAAGGTCACTAATTTTCCCATCACCAAAAGGTGACATCAGTAAACTAAAATAGTCTCAAACTGAGGACTGTTATCTTTCTGCTGTGGTTAATTTATACTGCTCATATCTTGCGACTGAACTGCCTTTTAACTCATCTGGTTTTTGCTTGAATCCTTGCTCAGTTCCTAAGAAATTCTGTTTCCAGGAAAAATTCCCAAGTTCTGAAGAAAAAAATTATAGCACAACCAAATGATGCTTTTACTGAATCCTAAATACATAAGAAAAATTAAGTCTCAAAATAGTAAGACTTCTACTTAATTTCTAGCTCCTGCCAGATTCATACTGCTTTGGCAGATTTCTCAAGTTATTTTCCTATCTGAAATATCACCCAAAACCAACTCAATCAATGTAAATATAACATACCCCGTGTGTCATGGAGTTCCTGGTAGAGTGGTGATTCTGGACTATATGCTTTCCATATGTTAAACTGATGATGTTATTTCCCAACCTTCCCATTTTTAAACTTAGAATTATATAAGATGTTCATCATAGTGTCTCACACATTACTTGTGGATTTGTAGCTATTTTCTGAAATACTTTCCTTGGCCTTGACTAGAAGGGAAATAGAAGATCTCAGAAGAGGTTTGAAAGCATAAAACAACCAAAGCTACTATAAAACGGATAAGCAATACCATGGTATAAAGAATAAATAAAGCACTTTGGTTGGGATTATATGACAAAAAATGATTTGGCTATACAGAGTAGAAGAAATGATCAAGGTTAAATATTTACATGTAGAATGGCAAATGGAGAATAAGAAGATCTAATCACATTCCTTCCTTCATATATTTCTTTGACTGCTTAAGCACCTGGAAATGCTATTATCTTGTGGAAGCACCATGCATAATAATTTACATAGAGATGCAAGGGATTAAACTGTAAGATAGATCATATGATTAGATTATTCCATTTGTGCTACTTTGTCTCTAGCATCCCCTACTCCATCCTATGTACCTTTCATTCTCTTTTTGTCTTATAATGTGTTTATTCTATAATTATTTTCCAACAACTAACATATGCTAAGAATTCATTATACTATACTAAGTGAAACACAATCTTAAGTCTTTAGTTTGTTATTCTGTTATTGAAGAGGTATGCAGACAATCATTTTTTTAAAAAAATTTTAATATTTATTTTTTAGTTGTTAATACATTTATTTATTTATGTTTATATGGTGCTCAGCTCTACTCCTGAGCCACAACCTCAGCCCCAGAGAATCATTTATCAAACTCCTCAGATGAATATGGCCAAAACAAAACTTTGTCTCTCATCATCTGACTAAACTTTTTTTTAAACTTTTATTAGCACTTTAAAAGTTTGACTTATTTCTTGCCTTTTTTTCATATTGCACAGAATCTGTGAACTTTAAAAATCATTTTCTTCTTGTGAAACTTGGGATTTACTTTCTATATTTATACTGGACATCTAATTTTCTTTTGGACAGTAAAATAGTGTGTGTTTACCTTCTTGTCTTCCAGCCACACAGACCAGGTGTCAGACCAAGAAGTTATTATCAAAAACTAACTTTTTTGAAAGAGCATTATCCCATGGGAGATAATGCAGATTTATAGAAACCACAGCATCAAAGGTTTGTGTTCTAGGTGATGGGAAGGCAACGGTCACTTTCAAGTACAAAAGGAAAATCAGGAAGAGTATTTCCAGCAGGTGATACTGACTTATGAAAAAATGCCAACTATGAACCAGCACACAGGTTTTACTTAACACCAGACACTCAATATAGGAGAGAATGAATTTAAAGACTGTGAAAAAAACCTTCCGTTCTGCCTCTCACCATGCTCAACATCAGTTAATTTATACTGGTAAGAAATTCTGTGAAGAGGAGATAAGCTGGCTTTCTGGGATGGTGGCCGTGGTGAAAGGACCATGCCCTCAACCTTCATCTGTGACAACCATTTTCATTTCAACATTAACTTGGAACCTCTTACAGAAACCTATGGGATTCCTTTTTTTTATTTTAATTTATATATGACAGTGGGATTCCTTTTACTTACAGTACAGTGTTCAGTGGCCAGAGTATTTCATCATTGCAGAGGCACCTGGTGGAGAATTAATGGGTTACATTATGGGTAAAGCAGAAGGCTCAGTAGCCAGGGCAGAATGGCATGGGCATGTCACAGCTCTGTCTGATGCCCCTGAATTTCAACACCTTGGTTTGGCTGCTAAACTTAGAGTTATTAGAGGATATTTCAGAAAGAAGAAGTGGATTTTTTTTTGGTTGATCTCTTTGTAAGAGTATAATCAAGTTGCAGTCAACATGTACAAGCAGTGGCCTACAGTGTGTACAGGACAGTTGTTAGAGTACTATTCAGCCAGCAATGGGGAGCCCGATGAGGATGCTTATGATATGAGTAAGGCACTTTCCAGGGATACCAAACAGAAATCTATCAAACCATTACCTCATTCTGTGAGGCCTGAAGACAGTGGGTTCTTAGGCAGTTGTTCCAAATAGTTTGTGGACAATATTATTTTCACTGAATGATCCTAGTTTAGGAGAAAAGTAATCATTTATATCTTAAAGACTTTAAGAAAATATAGGTTATAAACATTTTCAATCTCATTGTTTCCATTTAGCATTATCACATGTCTTAAAGCTGTTTGCTCTAATAAAATTCAATCAAGAAAGCAGCTAGGTCAAAAGGAAACTATCCACTATCATGGTTAATGTCCATTATATGCCAGGAAAAGACTTGCTCCAATATCCTAAGTTCTGTGCCTGAAAACCACTGAACTGTTAAGTAAAGCTTTAAAAGCATATATGAAATGTATAAAACTAAGATGTACAATAAAATCCTTTTGTGTGTGTGTGTGTGTGTGTGCGTGTGTGTGGTGCTGGGGATTGAATCCTGGGCCTTGTGCATGTGAGGCAAGCACTCTACCAACTGAGCTACATCCCTAGCCCCTGGGAAGACACTTCTTTCTGATTCAGAACTTAACAGCAGATACTACACACTGGTGAGAAAATGAATGAACTCAAATTTTACTGGTCATAACAGAATTCATACTGGGGAGAGATCTTTTAAATGTAAAGAATATGGGAAGGCCTTCAGTTGTGGTTCAGACCTTACCCGACATCACAGAATTCATATAGGTGAAAAGCCCTATGAATGTACTCACTGTAGAAAGACAATTAGTCAAAGATCACATCTCATTAAACATCCCAGGATTCACACTGGTGAAAAACCTTATGAATGTAGGGAGTGCAGGAAACCTTTTACTTGTGGCTCACACCTAACTCAACATCAGACAATTCATACTGATGAGAAATCACATAAATGTAAAGAATGGGAAAAGCCTTTATTCATAGTGCGAATCTAGCCCAACACCAGTATGTTCATGTTGGGAGGAAGCCCTACAGTTCATACTGGTAGGAAACCTTATAAATGTAAGTGATATGGGAAGACTTTTATTTGGGCTTCACATCTTGCTCACCATGAGAAAAGTCATGTTGAGAGGAAACTCCATGAATGTTAGGAATGTGAAAGACCTTTCTTCATGGCTCAAGTTTAATGGACATCAGAAAACATACAGTGAGAGAAATTATGAATGCAAGGAATGTAAAAAGACCTTTTTTTCATGATTCAGAACTGACATCAGAAAATCCTTACTGGAAAGAGACCACATGAATGTGAAGAATGTGAGAAAGCCTTTCTCGGGCTCACAACTTATTCAACATCAGAGAATGCATACTGGTGAGAAACCTTATAAAAGTGAAAAATGTGGGAAATCCTTTTATCTGGGGCTCACAGCTCACTCAACATAGGAAAATACATACGGATGCAGAACCCTATGAATGTAAGAAAACTGACCAGGCCTTTGGTCACCATTCATTCTTTACAGAGCTGAAAATTCACAATTGTGAGAATCATTATAAATGGACAGACTATGGGAACACCTTTAGTCTTAAATTTTGCTCAACACCAGAATATTTACACCTTTAAGAAATCCTATGAATATGAAGATTTAGAGACAAGATTTTCCCAGATTAAAACATAAAAAAGACTTTATTCATAAAAAATTAATTCAGTCTGTTAGTTCCTTCTTTAGAGAAACACTAGAAGTATAATATTGACCTTTTGACAGGTCACACAGTGGACCCATCAAAGAATACACCATGCAATCTATGATAATTTAGGAAAAAAATCTGCTCATCATCAATTATGGAACATCATGGTTAAATGCTATGAATGACATCAGAGTATGGATTCCTTTTTTTCCCTTTTTTGTTGTACTGGGGATTGAATAGGGATACTTTGCCATTGAGCTATCTTTAGTCCTTTTTTTTTTTTTTAATTTTGAGATAGGATTTCACTAAGTTGCTAAGACTGGCTTCAAACTTGCCTTCTGCCTCAGCCTCCTGAATCACTGGGAGAGAATTGATTTTGATCATTTTCTTTTTTTTTAATATTTATTTTTTAGTTTTACACAATACCTTTGTTTATTTTTATGTGGTGCTGAGGATCAAACCCAGGGCCTCGCACGTGCTAGACGAGCACTCTATGGCTGAGCCACAACCCCAGCCTGATTTTGGATCATTTTCTAAAGAGATAATTTTATATCTTTTATAAAGAATTTATATTTAATTCATGTGGGAAATATTCCATCACTACCAGAATCTTATTGCATTTCCAAAAATCTCATACAGAGGCTGTTTATATAATCAGTTTGGAAAAGCCTTAAACTATGTCATTTAACTTACTTTGCATGTCTTGGTTTCAATACATCCTGCCTCTATATTTGTTGGAAAGTAATTTCAGTTGATCTGTTTGCTTAGTCATTAGATTACAAGGGTTGGATGATTTTGAGACTTGATAACTTAATGACCATCATTAGTGTTAGTATTGCCATTTCTACCGAGTGCAGGACTATAAGGGCATAATGATGACAAATATGCTATCTGTATGTCTTATCATAACATTAATTCTGAATGGAAACCAGTAGATTATAATGAAAGTTAGAAAGCCTTGACCACTGTTAATTTCATATGCTGTTTCAAAGGACCTGGACTATAAAAAAAATTCTTACTTACTGGTTTTAGTGTGTGTGGAATTGTTGAGTGTTCAATAGTTGTTTAAAAAAGCACTTGGGCCAGGCATGGTGGTGTGTGCCTATAATCCCAGCGACTTGGGAGGCCAAAGCAGGACTGTGAATTGAAATCCAGCCCCAGCAACTCGGCAAGGCGCTTTGCAACTCAGTAAGACCCTGTCTCTAAATAAAATACAAAAAAAGGGTTGGAGATGTGGCCCCGTGGTTAAATACCACTGGGTTCAATCCCCAGTACCGCCCCTGCCAAAAAAAAAGCATTTGGTAGCCAGGTTTGTTGGCACACACGTGTAATCCCAGTGACTCAAAAGGCTGATTATAAATTCAAGGGCACCTCAGCAAATTAGTGAGACCCCTGAGCAACTTAGTGAGAACCTGTCTCAAAATAAAATAAAAAAGGGCTGGGGATGTAGCTCAGTGGTAAAGTTCCCCTGACTTCAATCCTCAGTACCAAAGGTGGAGAAACAAAGGCATTTGGATGTAATTTGTCCCAATAGTTTCTAAAACCAAATGTCATATCATTTATTTTTTTCATCATAGTTAAAATTCAGCAAATGGAGAGCCAAATGAATTCTGACCTCTTGGAAATTTAGTATTACTTATATAAACAATTCTTAGATTAAAGAACAAAAGGTGAAATTGCTGACTATTTAAATGTGAATGTTAATTAGACCTCTGTATTTCAATTTTTATGAATGAGACCAAAACAGTTCTTAGTAGAAATTGTTCCATGTAAGCAACCAGGAAGACAGATGGCAGTCTGTGTCTTGTCACCACTCTTGCAGTTTCAATAATGCCTACAATATTGTAAGATCTCAAAGGATTTGTTGAATTAAATAATGATTACTCAGCAAGCTTGAAGAAGAAAAAAGCATCTGTGCTGGAGATGTTACTCAGTGACAGAGCACAGGCTTACCATGTGTAAGGTTTGGGAATGAATTCCCAGCACCACAAATCAAGTGCCCCAAATGAGTGGATGAATATGTTTTTTAAAAAAATAAAGACCAAATCATGGAATGAGGAACAATAAAGATTTATCCAAAGCATTTCTCTGAGGGCTGGGATATAGCTGGGTAGGATACTTGCCTAGCATACACAAAGTCCTGGGTTGAATCGCCAGTACCAGATTAAACAAAAAACAAACACACAAAAATACCTGTTTCTCTGAAGAAAACTATTACCAGATTTGGTAATGCCTCTGTCTTTATCATTATGATAAAGAAAGGGATGTACCTATACTCTTAAGGGTATTTTTAAAATATATAAAGTGTGATTTTTATAGGAAGAGGACTTATTTTCTAGGAAATATTATTAAATGATTTTTTTTAAACAGCCCCCAAAGGCAAAAAACAAGGACCTTTGAAGGAAAGAGGAAGTGTTCGGTTGTCACAGAGCCAGAGGAGTGCGGCTGGGCAGAGGGAGCACTATGTCCACCGAAGTCCCAGAGGCTGCCCCGGCAGAGGAGCAGAAGGAAATGGAAGAAGATAAAGTGACTAATCCAGATAAAGCTGAAGAAGCAAAATTAAAAGCAAGGTATCCTCACCTGGGACAAAAGCCTGGAGGTTCAGATTTTTTAAGGAAACGATTGCAGAAAGGGCAAAAATATTTTGATTCTGGGGATTGCAACATGCAAAAGCAAAGACGAAGAACAAGCAACTTCCCCTGCAGGCCCGGATAAGAAAGAGGTCACTGGTGACCATATTCCTACTCCCCAGGACCTTCCTCAACGGAAACCATCCCTTGTTGCTAGTAAGCTGGCTGGCTGATTAAAAGAGCTGACCTGCATGAATTTTCTAATTCCCATTATGTCTCCTCATATGTTACTTATCCACCTTTTATTCCTTTCATTCACTAAGCCATTTAAATGAGACTGGCGGTTTTGCAGGTAGCCATAGTATGTACTGGAATATACATGTGTAGAGGTTTTGATTAGTTTTAACAGTGCATTGATGAAAAGGACATGTTAGAGCAACATAAGTAATCTACTTGAAAGTATCTGTATATATTACTTAACTCCTAATAAAGGTTCCCACAAGTAATAAGCAAATTTTACAATTTTAATGTTTTGCCTTCCTCGCTTATCTTAATTATAGCTGTGTATGTTACTCTTATTTAATGTAACCTCTGTATTGATTTCTTCTGTATTTTCCTTCTGGATTTTGTCAAACAGAAGTTTAAGACCACAAGTTTGAAGAAAGATCACAAATTCAAATGAAAATACGAGGGGCTTTGAAAGATTTGTATAACTGTGCTTGAACTTGAATGGCCTTAAACCTGTTTCAGCTTTAACAACAGAATTTTATTTGGGCAATATTTGCCCATTCTGGTGTAACTTACGTGACTCCAGTGCTTAACAGCTGCCATTGAAGCTAGTATTCTTATTTAGTTTTGTAGTGTTAAATACCTTTCATTGTTGAAGATGTGAATGAAGTATGCATGTGCATTGACTGTTGAATTCTCTTTTGTGCCATTTTTATAAATACAGTAGTTTTGCACAACCTTTCAAAACAAAAACCTCAAAAAATTATAATTAAAAATCATGTGAGACTATATAATTGTATAGTTACACCCTCAAGGAACAAAACAATTCTACAGCAAATTTGCCAGTTTATGTTGATGTAATTCTTATAATTAGATGACAATAGCTTCGGAACAACAAATTCAAAAATTTCATTCAGGAAGATACATGAATAAAACAATAGCTGAACCCAGTAGTTAATGAAAGAATAATATATGATTAAAATATATTATGCTTATAATATGCTTACAAACCTTTTATCTGGATGGATGAGAATTCTGAATGAAAATGTACTTTTAGTTTTTACTTACTCAGTTTCTTCTAAGTACAGATTTTTTAAAAATATTTTTGGTTGTATATGGACATAATACCTTTATTTTATTCATTTTATTTTTATGTGGTGCTTAGGACTGAACTCAGTGCCTTACACATGCTGTAGAGCTCTACCACTGAGTCACAACCCCAGTCCCTAAGTGCAGTTCTTCTCCCTTTTAGAATTACCACCCTCATTCTACCCTAACCACCTTTCTTTGCAAGAGTCACTGTTCTAGAAAAAGAAGGACTAAATAACCTTTGGGGGAAAAAAAGTAAAATAATTTATTTATTTTTATGTGGTGCTGAGGGTTGAACCCAGGACCTCGCACATGCTAGGCAATCGCTCTAGTGCACACGTTTAGTACTTTAATAACTCCTATCTTTAACAGGTGGAATTTTATAACTATGGGGAAAGTAATTTATTGTTATATAACTTTATTATGATAAACTGGCCATTTTCATTGATGCTGTGTGCTTGTCATTCTGGGGATTGAACCCAGGAGCATTTTACCTCTGAGATACATCTTCATTTCTTTTTTCAATTTTATTTTGAGGTAGGATCTTGCTTAATGCCCAGTTCAAGTTGGTCTTGAACTTGTGATTCTTCTGCCTCAGCATCTCAACTGAAATTACAGGTGTATGTCTTCATGCCTGGCTACATTTCTTTTCTTTTTTTTTTTCCAATATTTTTTTAATTGTAACACAGACACAATACCTTTATTTTATTTTTAATTTTTTTTTAATATTTTTTTAGTTGTAGATGGACATAATATCTTCATTTTTATTTATTTTTATGTGGTGCTGAGGATCGAACCCAGTGCCTCACACATTTAAGGAAAGTGCCCTATTTCTGAGCTGCAACCCCAGCCCCTAGATTTCTTTTCCAAAGTGATATGTACACTGAGAAAAATATCATTTAGAGGTTATCTGATGAATTGCTGACCCCATCACTGGTTCGGGTCATACATTTATAGAAAAGTATAATTCATTCCTTTTTCCTTAGGCCCAAACTGCCTTCTCAAGTTTGGGGTAATTGTGCATTACCAGTGTTTAATCTTCACAGTGAATTTCTGGATACCCTTTAACGCATCAGTTGGGCTTCTCCATTATCCTCTATGTATTCTGAACACTGATAATTTTCTAGTATACCTCACAGATGACAAACTACCCTCATTCTGCCCTAACCACCTTTCTTTGCAAGAGTCACTGTACTGAAACCATTTTGGAAAAGAAGGACTAAGTAACCTTTGGGGGGAAAAAAAAGTAAAATTAAATTTATTCCTGGTAGTGTAAATCAGACTAAATTTCTGACAAATCAAGAGACCTCATATAACAATAAAAATACAAAAAAGAAACTTCACAAGTATGACAAGAAAACATGGCTGGTACCTTTTATAACCGTAGAATGGGGATACCAATAACTATTGACTTGAAGTTAGGCAGGGTGGTGCACACCTGTAATCCCAGCAACTGGAAAGGCTGAGGGAGAAAGATTGCAAGTTAAAGGTCATCCTGGGCAACTTAGAGACACCTTGTCTCAAATTTTCAAAAAACAAACAAACCAAAAACAACAAACCAAAAAAAAAAAAAAGGAAGAGGAATGAAAAGGAAGAGGGAATAGGAAAGAAAGAGGGTTGGGGATGGAGTTCATTTATATAACATTTGCCTAGCATGGACAAAGCACTGAGTTCAATCTCCAGTATCACAAAAACAAAAATAACTATGACTCAAAAACCCTGCAGAAACAAAGAAGTCAAATTTTTGTAGGTCTAAAACAATATAAAATGGGAAAATGATAAATTGAGATATGAAAGACCCCTAGTATGATATAGAATTAGGCTAAAAGCATAAATATATATTTCATAGGAAAAGAAAGAACTGGCCAGGTGTGGTGGTACATGTCTGCAATCCCAACAACTGGAAAAAGAAGGGTCTTCCTTAATGTTCAGGTAAGTAGTCACCAATACATGCACATGGAGAAACCATCCTAAGCGAGGGGAAATCATTACCTTACTTATCTTTTTGGAATGTTCTTCTTCCATATATCTGTATTTCTTTTTTTAAAAAATCTTTATTTGCTTATTCATTTTTTTAATCAAATGGGGTATAATTTCTTATTTTTCTGATTGTACAGGTTGCAGAATCACATTGGTCATACAGTCACCCATATACATACAGCAATAATAATGTCTATTTTATTCTGCTGCCCTTCCTTTCCCCCCTTCCCCCTCCCCTCCTCTCCCATCATGCTTATTCATTTTTATGTGGTGCTGAGGATCAAACCCAGTGCCTCACCTGTGCGAGGCAAGTGCTCTTCAACAAAGCTATAACCTCAACCCCCAAATATCTATATTTCTTTTTTTTTAATATTTATTTTTTATTTGTACACAATACATTTATTTTGTTTATTTATTTTTATGTGGTACTGAGGGTTGAACCCAGGACCTCACACATGCTAGGTGATCACTCTACTGCTGAGCCACAACCCAGTCCCTATCTATATTTGTTATCCCCTCATTTCAGTTGTCTGCTCAAAAGTCACGTTATGAAAATGTCCAATACGTAATTGCAGCTCTACTGTATTTTCCACTAATAGACTATTTTTAAAGTTGGTCTACTGCTTTTCTCTCCAATGCTTAATTAAAGCAAGGACTTTGTTGCATCCATTGCTTTGTCTCTAGTGCTTAGTACCATTTTTTTGAATGTTGTTGATATTTAATACTTGTGAACAACTTAAAAATGCAAATGTACCTGTATTCATCAATCTCCTCAGATGCTTCTGATATAAAACAAAATTTGAGAGTACTACTCATAATGTTTCAATGATTTATACATTAACTTAGAATAAAATCCAAACTCCTATTCAAGTCTTAAAGGTTGGGGCTGGGGTTGTGGCTCAGTAGTAGAGCACTTGTCTAGCATGTGTGAGGCTATGGGTTCAATCCTCAGTACCATATAAAGATAAATACATAAAATAAAGGTATAAAAAATAAAGGTATTACAAAATTAAGGTATTATGTCTACCTATAACTACAAATATATACTTTTTAAAAGTCTTAAAGGTTGCTGCATGATCCAGTTCTTGAATACATTTTACTTCATTCTGAGCCACTACTGTAATTCAAGAATGATACTCTACTCTTATTGGCCTGATGTAAGATCCTGGAATATATCAAATTCTTTCTTCTTTGCCAGTTAGAATTTCCACATGCTACCCCAGCTGCCATGAATGCCTTCTTTCCTTCTCTCTTTTTATTTTTTGTACTGGGGATTAAACCCAGGGGCACTTAAACACTGAGACAATCCCTAGTCCTTTTTATTTTGAGACAGGGTCTAGCTAAGTTGCTTAGGGCCTTGCTAAATTGCTGAGGCTGGACTTGAACTTGCAATCCTCCTGCCTCTGCCTCTCAAATCACTGGGCTTACAGGTGTGCACCACTATGCCCAGTTATTCTATATTCTTTTAAAGCAATACTAATCCCATCAGGAAATAATTATCAGGGTATAATGATTCCTAACAATTATCTTAACAATTTATTATTATTATTATCAGTAAATAATTTCCTGAAGTGGAAACTAAACAGAACAATTAAATGCAGGGTTTTATTTCCTGTTCTCTATATTGACTGGCTTTAAAGAAAAAAAAAAAAAAACACCTTGGTTTTATTTATTTATTTTTATGTTGTGCTGAAGATGGAACCCAGTGCCTCACATGTGCTAGGCAAGCGCTCTACCACTGAGTCATAACCCCAGCCCTTGACTGGCTCTTTATACTGCTTGTATCATTAATCTACATTCAAAACTTGAAGTCTCACTAAATTTTCAATAAACTGTACTGAATTAAAAAACTGCCAAACTCATATTCTAGCAAGCATAATAATGGTCCATTATGGCCTCTACTTTTCATTACCAAAAGCATATGTAGGGGCTGGGGCTGTAGCTCAGTGGCAGAGCACTTGCCTAGCATGCATGAGGCACTGGGTTCAATCTTCAGCACCACATAAAAATAAAAAATAAAGGCATTCTGTCTACCTACAACTATATTTTTTTAAAAAAAAGCAAATGTAGATGCGTGTTTATAACTTTAAACCCTCAAATGCTGGGTTTATAGTTCTTGCAGCTGCTATTACAAAAATTAGGAGTTATGACATAACATGAATTACTATTATTTTAAATGCATGCAAAGTATACAGCCTATCCATTTCAGAGTATTCCTAAGTGGAATAAGTGTAACAAAGTCTATTTGTTTACATCCAACAGACTTATTCACCTGTAATAACACTAGTAATTGCAGATGTTATTATCCAAATGCCTTTAAGTTTTATAGGCGATAGAGCCCTAATAGTCACCTATAGGCCAGGCACAATGGCAAATGCTTGTAATCCCAGTTACTCAGGAGGGTGTGGCAGGAGAATCAAAAGTTTCAGGCCAGCCTCAGGAACTCAGTGAGACCCTAGCTCAAAATAAAAATTTAAAAAGTTCTCAGGGCTGGGCATAGTGGTGCACATCTGTAATCCCAGCAACTTGGGAGGCTGAGGTAGGATGATCCAAAGTTTGAGGCCAGCCTTAGCAACTTAGTAAGCAAGGCTCTAAACAATTTAGTGAGACCCTTACTCAAAAATAAAAAAATAAAAATGGCTGCAGATATGGCATAGTGGTGAAGTGCCCCTGGGTTAAATTCCTGGTACCCCCTACCCCCCAAAAAAAAGGTCTAGGGAGGCAGCTCAGTGGTAAAGCATCCCTGGGTTCAATCCCCAGTACAAAAAAAAAATCATCTCTGACTTCACATCTTCAATATTATTTTGTCTTGCAAATTCAAACTCTGAACAAATCTATAGCCAAACTATACTATTAGCTTGAAGACTAGACGTTATTTCCTTTAATAGCAAAGCAAGTATTGGAAAGCCTAACTAACTTATCCTTACTACCAACTATTTACCTAGGTGGAGAATTATAGTATTATTTTCATGATCTAAATTTTATTTTTTTGGGTGGTCTAATATAGATTGAACGAAGGGCGGTGCACATGCTAGGCAAGTGTTCTGCCACTGAGCTACACCTCCAGCACTTATGTACTAATTTTACCACTATTCTAAGAGGACTTAATATACAATTATAGCCCTGAATTCCTTGTATATATGAACCACAACACAATGAGGAAAAAAGTCACAGTAATAATAACAAACATCATTCACACAAGAAAATGCTCTTGTATTTCTACATCTCCTACCACTATTACATCTATCACTTAACCCAAAAATTATTCTAGAACCTATATACTGTAAATAGAGTTTAAATAAAACACTAGAATGTGAATTTAGGGATGGGGGTGTAATTCAATGGCTACTCAGTGGTGTAATTCACACATGCCTGGCATGTGTGAGGCCCTGGGTTCAAACCTCAGCACCACAATTAAATAGATAGATAGATTAAAAAAATAAAATAAAATAAAGGCCCTTTGACAACTAAAAATATATTTAAAACAACAACAACAAAAAGCTCTATTTACCAAGAAAGTATGCAAAAGAACTGCCATATCATTCCTTCACATAGAACAACACGGCTTTCTCACCTTTCAAAGGATAGAAGTAATCAGTTGGCTTTAGAAGTGAAAAAGCATGATGCAACTCCAAATACAAGTAATAAATTTATTCTCTCCCCCATCATAATTTCATTTGCCAACTTATTTTAACCAATTACCCTAACAATCACTAACATTTATAAAAACACCTCTTCCCCACACCGTGTGAAGACTTCTATTTCACATGCTTTTACCACAAGCTTTACTCCAATCCTAATGTTTATTCATTTCAAACTGACACTGAATGTCTTTTCAGATTTTATAATTGAGGGCTGGGGTTGTGGCTCAGTGGTAGAGCATTTGCCTAGCATGTGTGAGGCACTGGGTTCAATCCACATAAAAATAAATAAAATAAAGGTATTGTGTCTGTCTACAACTAAAAAATAAATAATAAATAAATAAATACTTTATGATTGATGCTCAATTCAAGTTAGATTGCTTCTCAATAACATCTATACTAGTACCACTTTTTGTTACATGATCTACTATGGAAGTTTCAATATGATATCTATTTGGACATAGATATTAATCTTTGGGTGTGTTACTGGGGATTGAACCCAGGGGTGCCCTACCACTGAACTACACCCCAAGTACTTTTTATTTTTTGAGACACTCTCGTTGAGTTGCCAAGGCTGGCCTTAACCTTGTGATCCTCCTGCCTCAGCCTCCTGATTAACCTGGATTATAGGTGTGTGCCACCATATCTGGCAATTCTAAAACATTTTTAAACTCTATTTATATCTTTGAGAGCTCCTCAAAAAGGCCTTAACACTGCCTGGTGAACTAATTCACTGTCCCAATGTTGGCTCATTTCTTCTCTCTTTTTAATCCTCTACAATCAGGTTTTTGTTCCTCTCATTTCCAAACCTACTTGTCAGGGTTACCAATATCCTTTTGTCTTGCCAAATCCAATAGCTAATTCTCAGCCTTCATCTTACTTGACCAATTGGCAGAATCTCTCATTAACCAAATTCCCCACCCCCTTTTTTCTGTACCAGGGACTAAACCCAGGGGTACTTAATCACTAAGCCACATCCCTAGCCTTTTTCTTTTTTTGAGACAGGGTCTCACTAAGTTGCTGAGGTTGGGCTCAAACTTGCAATCCTCCTGCGTTAGCCTTCTGAATCGCTGGAATTACAGGCATGCACCACCACACCCAACTCAAATCCCTCCTTTTGTTTGTCACTGGTTCCTGGTACACTACATTCCTTGATAACAAGCTATTCAGTCTCCTTTGCTAGACTAGTCTCCTCTTCTTGACTGAATGTGAAATGCCTATGGTTTAGTCCTTGCACTTTGCCTTGCCTTCAGTCTAAATCAAGTCCTCCATAATCACATCCGGTTCCATGATACAAGATTAATCCCATATTTCTTATTGGTCCTGACTATCCCCACCACCTGAAGGCTTCCAAATGCTTATCTAGTTTCTCCATATGGATATCTAATGAGCATCTCAAATACACAACTTGACTTTCTTCTGCCAGGTTCTTAACACTGATGACTCTATTTCCAACCTTCAAAGTACTTGACTTTAAAAGTATTTATTCTATTTTTAAAATATCACCAATTCTCATCTATTAAACCCCATTCCAAGCCACTACCTCCAATGTGAAATTCTGAACTAGTCCTCTAATGGTCTTCCTGCTATTATTATTATTATTTAGTTTTTTAGATGGATACAATACTTTTATTTATCTCTTTATTTTTATGTGGTGCTGAGGATCAAACCCAGTGCCTCACACATACAAGGCAAGCACCCTGACACTGAGCCACAATCCCAGTCCTGCTTTCATTATTTTTTAAAAATATATTTTTAGTTGTAGATGGACACAATACCTTTGTTTGTTTTACGTAGTGCAAGGCAGGCACTCCATCACTGAGCTACAAACCAGCCCCGCCCCCCCCGCTTCCATTTAAAAAAATATTTTTAGTACTAGATGGACATAATACCTTTATTTTTTATTTATTTTTATGTGGTGCTGAGGATTGAATCCAGTGCCTCACATGTGCTAGGCAAGTGCTCTACCACTAAGCTACAACCCCAGTACCTCAGGATCTTTAAACAAAGATCCCTTACATCTGCACAAAACAAGTCAGGGGCTGGTTTCCATATACAGAATAAAATTTCATTACTTGCAGTGGCCTAAAAGGTCCTATAAGATCAAATCTCTATCTATTTTGGTTACCTCACCTCTCCTTTCCACTCTCACTGTCTCTGCTCTAATTTCCCTGGCTTTCTTACTAATCCTTAAATAAGCAAAGTTCAATCTATCTCTGGGACTTTGTGCTTCTGCTTCCTCTACCAGAATCTATTTCCTTGATTTTTTTTCATGGCTAACTTTATTTTGGTCCCAGTTCAAAGATTACCTCCCCTGACAGATTATCCTGACCATCCTAATCTAAGAACACAGGAAATTCTCAATAGACCTAGTTGGAGATACTTGTCCAAGTTTAAATATAAAAGAACATCTAGGAGAAAAAACAATTCAAAAAATAAATAGAATGATTTCCCCTGAGAGAGACCAAAGGTAGTTTTCCTTTTTAAAACAAAAGAGGAAATAGGAGAGAAGAGTGGGATATATATATATATATCTCCACACTGATATAATGTACCTGCTCTTCCCAGGTGTCAGGCCTTCTTTCCTCGGGCCTTTCATGAGAGTTTCACACAAACATCTCAAAGAGCTGCTACTTCACAGACCAACCATAATACTACCAGCAACAGATGATTTGCGGTGACCAACCTTCATTTCCCTGAGCACTGTCTTCCTGTTTTGATTCTTACCACCATCCAAGGCTCCTTCCCTTGCTCCAAGAAGGAAGGCACATTTGGCTTAGGGATGATACAGCTTAAAAGAAAAGAAATGGAACATGGTGATTCTACAGGAGTTCTAGAATCAAATCAGGTTCATTGGCCAACAATGAAGAGACAGTGACAGAGGAAGGTATCATGATCCAAAGGATGATAAACACAAAAGTACACAGTGAACTACTCCATTTCTACCTCTACAAACTGAAATTTTCCTTGGAAATGGAAATTAGAAATTCACAATGAAGGAGGCAGAAATTATATGGGGACAAATTCTGATTATTATATAAGAAGAGCTTACTGAGTGAGGTTAAATTGCTATAGTTCTCTAATGTCCTATCCTTATCCCTGTGGGCAAGGTCCAGGCATTCCCATTCCTCCCGAGAGAAGTTGACAGACATATTACTGAAAGTCACCGGCCACTAGAACAAAAAATTCATTCTTTATTTGTGAAAATATGGTAACAATTTTGAGGTGAAATGAGAAAGGATGGAAGAGGTCATGGAAGGAGGTGGTAAGACACAATAGACAATAGGCTATGGCTGATAATATTAATATTATTGGTCACTTAAGGAATATATGTGCCTAAACTGTAGTAGCAACATGATTCTCAAGTACTCGTATTGCTACAGACAAACCTTCTGTGTATAATAGGACAATTCAATTAATCAGAAAGGTCTGGAAGTAAAAAAGGGGAAATGCGGACATGAAAAATTGAATGCAATCAGACAGAATATTAAACTTTCTCATTCTAATAAACAATAATAAAATCTTTTTTGTTTTAATTATAGATGGACACAATACTTTTATTTATTTACTTTTATGTAGTAATGAAGATTGAACCCAGTGCCTTACACGTGCTAGGCAAGTGCTCTAGCACTGAGCCACAACTGCAGCCCAACAATTAATTCTTTATGAAAATAAGTCTTCCCTTCTCTTCTCCTTTTAAACAAAAAGATAAACAAAATTGATAGACTCTTTCCAAACAATTTTTGCCAGGTCTCTAGACTAATAGAATTTGAAAATAACTTAAGAAATTCTGGTCCATGAAGAGCAAAATGCAGGCTTTAGAAACCATTTTAATATTTCATGCATGTAATTTTGACATCTGAAAATAGGTTTTTGTATATTTATGGTGGGAAGTATTTGGTAACTTTCAACAAAGTGGGGTGTTAATTTTTGTACAGTCTATGGGCATTTACACATATTTTTAATGTATTAAAATTTGGTAATTATGTGCACATGAAATTAATAAAATAGTTACTTCCTGTTATGATTTGTGAATTCCTTAAGACCTTGGTTTTTTAAAATAACTTTATATGAGAAATAATACTACATCTTTATATTTTAAAAATTGTATTGCTGCTCAAGAATGGTACCCTGTTGTCAAAAAGACATACATTCATAATTGTACATTCAGCATTGTAAATAACCTTATGAAATCCTTTTTTTAATTGAAGTTATTCAAAATAAAAATTTAAATTTAAAAGCTCTGGACTGGCACATTCTGGCCATCTCCAAGGCAAACCTCACTGAAAACCGTCTTCACTCATTGGTTCCTGGGTGAGATTAGTATGATGATAAGTAGAATAATCCCCGCCCCCCATGTCCACATCCTATTCCCTTGAACCTGTAACTACATTACCTTACATGACAAAAGGGACTTGTCAGGTGTGATTAAGGATCCAGAGATATGGGAAATTATCCTAGATTACTTGGCTGGGCCTAATGTAATCACAAGGGTATTTATAAATGACTGAAAAAACAGGGAAGTCAGAGGAGGAGACCTTGTTATAAACATACAAGTCAAAATGATATGATTCTTGACTTTGAGAATGCAAGGAAGCCACAAGCCAAAGACTGTGGGCATTCTCTAGATCCTAGAAAACATAAGGAAACAGATTCACCTCTAGAACATCCAGAAAAAACACAGCTTGGCTGATACCCTGACTGAAGCCCTATCCGACCCATTACAGACTTCTGACCTCCAGAAGTATAAAAATAAACTTCTTGTTTTTCTTTTTTTGGTACTGGGGATTGAACCCAGGGGTGCTTTACCACTGAGCTATATCCCTAGCTCTTTTTATTTTTTTGAATCAGGATCTTACTAAGTTATAGAGGATGGTCTTGAACTTGTGATCCTCCTGCCTCTAGAGTAGCTTGGATTATAGGTGTGAGCCACTGGGTCCAGTAATTTCTTTCTTTCTTTTTTTTTTTTTTGTTTTTTTTAGACAAATTTATTGTTGTTACAATAACAACAGGAACACAAGGGTCAAGATCTCTTTCTTCACAGGACTCCGTTCCCACCCAATTTTTAAAGTTTCACAGAAAATCTTGTCACACACTGACAGAACATCCAAAGAGAAATGCTGTCATTTCCAACTGGAAAAACTATGTAGAGAAGATCAAGGTTTACTATATGTCCCTCTTAACAATTCATCTCTAACTCATCAAACCATGGTACTAAGACTGCTCTTAAGAGGAGGTATTTCAGCCGGGCTTGGTGACACACACCTATAATCCCAGCAACTTGGGAGGCTGAGACAGGAGGATAGCGAGTTCAAAGCCAGCCTCAGCAACGGGGGTGATGCACTAAGTAACTCAGAGAGACCCTGGCTCTAATAAAAAATATAAAAATTGGGCTGGGGATGTGACTCAGTAGTTGAGCGTTCCCTGAGTTCAATCCCTGCCCACCACCCTGTTAAAAAAAAAAAAAAAAGAGGACTTATTTCTGCTCCCTCAGGGCTCCTAGTAAGAGACTATGCATGTGAAAATGTAAAACGATCCGATGAATGAACATCTAAACAATGGACAGAGGGAAAATGTTTAGAGAAGTCAGTGGTTTTTTCCTAGTATCACTTATTGGAATAGGAAATGTTTGGGACCAGTTCTCTTAGGGAACCAAAAAAGGCAGAAAATTTTGGGATACAAAAGTCCAATATTCACATCACACAATGAAATGATTGTCCTTCAAGAAGGAAAGAAGGAATAATGACTCACATGTGGCATAGTTTTTTAAATTGTCAGTACACATCTTTTCTCTGAGTTTCTCTCCTGGAAATGTGCAGAATCCAAAGTTGCCAGTGCTGGAGAAATAAAAGAAGCCATGAGATCAGACTTGCCTCAAAGCTCACAAAATGAGTGACTCGGAACTACTTAAACTTTCCCTCTTTGAGGGAATTTGGAAAAATCTCAGCCCTCCCACAAATCCAATGAAAACCAGCTAGAGCAGAAGAGATTCAGGATAGAATTTTCCTTAATTCCATGATGTCAAACAGGACGCTAAAGGTGCTACTTTCCTAGTGTACCTTCACTCTACAGTAGCATAGGAAAGAGCATGTCCAGGAAATCCCACATCCAGAGTCTTGTGCATAATAGGCAAATACCCTACCACTGACTGACATCCCCAAACACAGAGCTTACTTTTATAGATAAGGGCTGTAAAAAGTGGAAACAAAGCACATCAAACAGATTTGTCATTTCAAAGTCCTTGTAAAGTGGGAACAGGGAAAGAGAACAATAGAAAAATTACTGATTAACATCAGATTACTTCAGGCCACTTTTTTTTTAATTGTAGATGGACATAATACCATTATTTATTTTTATGTGGTATTGGGAATTGAACCCAATGTGCCTCACACATGTAAGGCAAGCACTCTACCACTGACTTACAACTCCAGCCCACTTTAGGTTACTTTTTTACAAGGATTAAATGATTTAAGGATTAAAGTAGAGGAAAATTCGTTATTATACCAATTGAACCTGGCCTGTTTCAGAAACTGGTTTGTCTCTCCTGATTTCTCTGAAGATTAGATGACAACTTGTTTTTGATTTGGTGGCAAGGAACCTCAGCATGATTGATTCCATTTTGATATATATGCTAAGGTCTAGTGAAGGATCCTAGTCCAATATTATGGCCTCCTACAATTTTATTTATTATCAGGAAGGTACTTTACTTATGTTTACCTGAAACTCAGGAACTACCAAATGGAAAAGATGCATAAGCAAGGTATGAGGTGGAAGTATTTTACCCAGCTTTCATGCCCTTCCCAGAAAAGCCACCCTCTTAGGACCTCAATGTGTTCTCCAGCCCCTCAGCATGGTAACAACCCCCTGAACAGTGACTCAAGCCCAAATGACTGCCGACAACATCTCCAACTCCACTGTCTACACCCTTCCCACTCCCCTATATCAGTTCTTTTTTGCCTGTTTGCTCTTTCCCATAAAAGAAAATTCCTTTTGCCTGAACTTTGAGATGGTTGCAGATCTTATGGTTGTAGTATGCTCCCAATTATAGCAGTTTCCTTCCCTTATAGCAATGATCCTTTGCATAAAGTCTTTCCTTTCAGAATTTTTTATTCAACAGGTTGAATAACTTTTATAAAATAATAAAATATTTTTTATAAAATAATAAAACTATTTTTATTTAATTCTCCAAGCTCAGGTTACAAAAGCATTGAGGGTTAAATATGAACAAGATTCACAAGACAGTGAAAGTACACACAGCAGGCCACCTTTAGAAGTTTGACTTCAAGGGCTGAGGATATAGGTCAGTTGGTAGAGTGCTTATCTTGTATGCACAAAGCTCTAGGTTCAATCCCCAGCACCACATACAAAAAAAATTAATTGAAAAAAACAGAAGTATGACTTCAAGAGTGAACAAGTGGGCTGGGGCTATAGCTCAGTGGCAGAGCATTTGCCCAGCATGTGTGAGGGTTTGATCCTTGCACTGCATAAAACTAAACAAATGATATAAAGACATATTGTCCATCTACAACTACCAAGAAACAACAAAAAAATACTGAACAAGTGAAAGTCCTCAAATTATAGTCACTTTTTTTGCCATAGTTTTGTAGGACTGATTTTTTTTTTGAAATATTGATCTTGCATATGCATCTTTCTTGAACTCAATGTTGCTTGAGTGATACCCAAGAAAAGCTAATGAAAAAGTAAATAATAAGGAACAAGATTTTCTTGGGTACAATGTAGTTTGAAGAGTGAGAAGCCATTATAGTAAGATTTTGACTCCCATGACCAATTTTCATCCATTGAAGGTAATAACATCCTCACTGAGAATACATGTGCTAAAATTAATATAAAGATGTAAATTCCCTACAAGTGGATAAGATATTTGATATAGGATAGAGATGCAAATAAAGCATCAAGAAGTATGGACCCAGAAACATTAAATTTAAATTCAATGAGCAAGAAAGTTAAAAAGTAAGAATAGCCAGAAAATACCTGGAAAAAAAATTAGAACCGAGATTTTTTTTAAAAAATTATAAAGTCCACGTCATTGAAATGCTAGATCTTGGCATATAAATAGATATACAGGATAGTGGAATATAATAAAAATCTCTTATCTCTGTGTAAGATGGACTATTTAATAAATGTTAGTAAAAAAGGTAAAATCAGATCTATGTTTTATACCACATACTAAGATTAGCTGCAAATAAATAAGAGCTCTAAATACTATAAAACAAAATCATAAAAGTGCTAGAAGGAAAAACTCGCTGTGTTCTTCTTAACTCCAGAGGGGAAAAAAACCTTTCTATGACTTAAAATTATATGGATAAATTTTACTACATTTAAAAATTGCATGGGATACAAAAACATACAGACACATGACAAATTGGGGGGGGGATTCGAAACTTATATTGAAAAGGGTAACTTTCAGGATCAAATGAGCTTCATTTTACAAATCAAAAGAAAAAAGTTGAGGAAAAGATGAAAATCATGATTTAAAATGTACATAAGAGGGCTGGGGATATAGCTCAGTTGGTAGAGTGCTTGCCTCGAATGTACAAGGCCCTGGGTTCAATCCCCAGCACCACCAAAAAAACAAAACAAATATATAGAAGAGCTGAGTGTGGTGGTGCAAATCTCTTAATTCCAGCTACTCCTGGAAGCTCACATAGGACAACTTAACCAGGCCCTTCATGGGCAATACTCACTTTTTTCCTCCTTTGAGAATGCATGTTTTAGGAGAAAGAGGAGAGGAAATTTTATAAAGGGAACATTATGCAGATAGCACATAAATACTAATGGGTATAACATCACCAGAAGTGGGAGACCACACTTTTCAGAACCTCATGATGTGATGCAACAGGTACCAACCATGAACTATTTTTGCCTAAAAAGGTGATTTACATAAAACCTGATCTGAATCTAGATCTAGCTACACTTTTGCAGAAATACAGGGGATGTGGTAACAAATTTATACACTACAAGGAATCTATTATGCAAAAGTAAGATGTGGAATAGTTTACAGGTCAAATGATACAGGTTTTGTACAAATCAGTAGCACCAATTATATGAAGACAAAAGCAAAAAACAGGAGGAAACTGACATGGATTAAACAAGGTTTAAAGTTTGGCAACAAAATGCAATGTGTGGAACTTACCTGGAGCAACTGTAAAAACCTATCTATGAAACTAGGGAAATTTGAATATGGACTGGTTATATGATAGTATGAAACTACTGTTAGTTGACATAACAGTATTTTCATACTATTATAGGAAGAAAATGGGTAAAGATTGATAGAAGTTATGTTCTTAATTATAGCTATACTGTATAGCTATACTGTTAGAAACATTAAGATTTATACTTTCTATTCTGCTTGAAATTTTAATAAAGTTAAAATTAAAAGGTCTTCAAAGTTCCCTCCAGAAGTATAATTATTTTTATCAAAATCTTGGCTCAGAAAGGATTGATATGTAACTGGGTAGAAAGGAGAAGTCTAGTGTGGCTAGAAAGCATAACTATAGTATCACTGGCTGGCTGGTTCCTCCTCAGGAAGATGTTGTAGGGCACAGAAAATGCCTTGAAAAGAATGAAATTTGAGGGAAGAAAGAAAATGTTAACTTACTTTATGCAAGACTTTCAGGGCTGGGGTTGCAGCTCAATGTTAGTGCACTTGTCAAGCACATGTGAGGAAATGGTTTCGATCTTCAGCACCATAAAAAATAAATAAAAATAAAGATATTATGTTTATCTACAACTAAAAAATATTTTTTAAAATAACGACTTTCAAATGTGTAAGTCCTCCCTGTGTACCTCTCTTAGAAAAAGCAGAATAAAGAAAAAACAACCAAAGGAAACTCAATCTTCCTCAGAGTCCACAAAACTATTTAGGATAACCATCTCTACCCAACCTCAGGCAAGAAAGCTGTCCTCCCCACCCCAAAGGGCTCTCAAGGTGGAATGGGACATCTACTAATGTTATAGTTAAAGCTTTGTCCCAGGGCTTCATAAACTGACTTCCAGAAGTCTAGTCCTGCCCCCAGAGAGATGAGGCCTCCCAGGGAGGCCTCCAGTGGGCCCCAGATACAGACAGATGAGGTCACACAGGGAAACCTCCAGGGAGACAGTGACAACGTCTCGTCCTGTCCCAGGGAAGGTGGACTGCATCCAATCTGACCTTTTCCCCCACAGAAGAGTTGACTCACCAGAACTGACAGGCCAGCAGGAGGCTTTTCAGAGCGTCCTAGGATGGATTGGAGTCCTCCTCAGAGTGAGGCTGAGGAATGTCTCTCAGGAGCTCCCCTCTACTCTGGGGTCGAGGTCCAAAGGCCCGTCTTTGGAGGCAAATTTGGCGTGACGGTAGGGAAGAAATGGATCCCGGGGGAGCCCCCAGATGTTATAGTTAAAGCTTCCTCCCAGGGTTTCATAAACTGACTTCCAGACCACTCACGTATAATCGAATCAAGCCTTTATTGAAGCGCACAGGTGGCAGCTGACCAGAACATAAAGCTGTTCCCCTGATCAGACTCGAACAATTGAAAGGGCACTCCTTAAAAGCCTGAAAACGCAAAAGAGATGTTCAGGGGGTCTAGTCAATGCAAGCCAGCCAGGTTACAGAAGCGGGACAGTGCAGTCAAGTGGAGGGAAGCCTAACCACAGTTAGCCCAGACACCCCAGTTACAGAAACAGAACCCCGTTACCCTAGTTACAGAAACAATGCCCCATTAGGTAGTTCCGTGTTCTTAAAGGTTTCTATAGCAAAAGAAAAAGAACAACTTGCCCCAGTCATGACTCTTCTACTTGGCATGGTTGTTTTACAGGATGAAGTCATAAAACAAAATGGAGTCACATTTGCTCCTACTACCACACTAGCATCTTCCTTTGATGCTTTCAGGGGTTAAATCCACATTAAAAGACATTCTTCAAAAGAGCCTCGTTCTCTGTAAAGTGAAAGAACTGTGGCAGCTGTAATGAAGCAATTCTCAGCTGAGAGAACTCCTCCCTTTTACACGAAGGGACATTAGAGAGATGGAGAGGAAACCAGCGGCCACGAACATTAGACTCCCAAGCGGTCCTACAAGCACGCGCACACATGCATCCAGCTTTAAAACACTACAAGCTATACCCTTCCCTCCTCCGACTGGCTCCGGTTTGCCAAGATAACGGTGCGGATCGCGCCCGAGGTCTCTCCAGCGGCCACACCCATCAATTTCAGAGCGGTGGAACACACCTAGTACCAACAGGACCTCGCTGATCTCGGAACTAAAGTGACGGTGTCTGTTTCCTGGCGGAGGGAGACACCGATATGCCACCCCGGCAAAGCCGACTTCCTGGAAGTCGTCTGGAGCAATCAGATCTAGAAGAAATGTCCTCCAGAGCCAGCGTTCTCCTCTTTGCTGTCAGCATCGAGCCGCTGACAGCACTCCGCTTTTCCCCCGCATTCTACGGGAGCTGTCTCGTGCTCCAACCCTAACACAGGGCGCGGGTCTTAGGGAGGATTCCGGTTCCCACGACCTGGACACACCGGATCTTTGCGTCAAGACAAAAGGGCATTCGTGTATGGAATGTCGCAGCGACGCAAAGGCCTTCGGGAAACGTGGTCTACAGCGGGATACAAGCAGGATCTGGGTGATTCCAGGCCTGGTGGTGAGGTCCAGAATGGACACCGGGCTGGAATCCCATCTGAGCGGTCTTACTCAGCTGGCTCCCCAGAACTTCTAGAAAATCTCACACAAAAAAGGTTACATCTTATTATGATGCCTTCAAGGAAATGTAGTCCGTAACTGGAAAAACTGCAAAAGGCTGCGGGGCAGGGTCTGGCTTTCTTTCAGATAGATCTACGACTAGGACGCGGTCGCCACGGTAACCAGGTTGCTGAACGTTTCCAGGGCCGGGGCTGGGGGTGATACCTGCTTCACAGCCGTGAGTGTGTGTGTGTGTGTGTGTGTGTCTGTCTGCCTGCCTGCCTGCCTGTGTGTCTGTCCCAATGTCCCCTGTGGGGGAAAAAAAGTGGGGAAAGACTGTGGCTGTCCTTGTGAATGTGGTGCATATTAGCTTGAGTTTGAGACTGAGGTGGGATATTGGTCCATTTGGGATTGTGCATGAGAGGGTCTTTGGGAAGGACAGATGAGGCTGGATACCTGAGGAATTTTCAGGAAGCAGGCTTATTTAAACTGCAGCGGTCCAGAGGGGCTAATGCCTAAAAATCTTTGGACTCTGAGTCTGGAAATTCTTTTAGATTTATACTTAGTGGGGATTGGGGGTTCACATAACAGTTACTCTCTGTCCTGTATTCTTAGGCTAGACCATAATTTCACGTTTTGTCTGCAAACCTGGCATTACAAGAAAGAGAAAGCTTCAGACCACACTGAGCTTTCTGCAGTACTCATGTGAAATCCTGTTGACACTCTAAAAATCTTTCTAGCCAGAAGAGAATCTTAATTATGGCAAGGGTCTTTTGGGTGGGGGGTACCTGGTCTACTGTATGACTAGCTTTGAGGATGTTATCAGACTTAGAAAGAAAGACAATGATATTTGGGTTCTTACAGAATTTTATAAATTACGTTGAGAATTGACCTTTGGTGGTGATTGTGGGAAAAGAAGTATGTGAACATAGTATTGTGAGAATGAGAGAAATTGTTAAGAGTTATCATTAAAACTCTAAGCATCAATTTCCTCACCTTTAAGATAAGAACAACAGTTGTATGAGGCTTTAGAACATTGCTGTTCAGTAGAATAAAACTGGATCCCATTTTTTAATATCAGTGCTCTTCAGTACTGTAGCTACTAGTGATATCTGGCTATTGAGAACCTGAAAATGTGGCTAGTTTGACTAAGGAACTGGACTTTTAATTTGATTTAATTCTAATAAACCTAGAGTTAAACAGTGTGACTTGCAGTGTTACTATTGGACAGTGCAACCTGGAACATCAATTTGCCTTAAAAATTTGAAGGAGGTGAAAGTTAAAGTAATTCACGTAGCAAATATTTGAAAATTGAAATGGGAAAGAGATGAAAGGAAATTCAAACTGAGCTTTAGTCTTTCTTTTTTTAAAATTGAGGAATAGAGAGCATGCTACAGGGACACTGCTACATCGATGTTCATAGCAGCACAATTCACAATAGCAAGACTGTGGAACCAACCTAGATGCCCTTCAATAGACGAATGGATAAAAAAAATGTGGCATTTATACACAATGGAGTATTACTCTGCATTAAAAAAATGACAAAATCATAGAATTTGCAGGGAAATGGATGGCATTAGAGCAGATTATGCTAAGTGAAGCTAGCCAATCCCTAAAAAACAAATGCCAAATGTCTTCTTTGATATAAGGAGAGTAACTAAGAACAGAGTAGGGATGAAGAGCATGAGAAGAAGATTAACATTAAACAGGGATGAGAGGTGGGAGGGAAAGGGAGAGAGAAGGGAAATTGCATGGAAATGGAAGGAGACCCTCAGGGTTATACAAAAGTACATACAAGAGGAAGTGAGGGGAAAGGGAAAAATAATACAAGGGGGAGAAATGAATGACAGTAGATGGGGTAGAGAGAGAAGAGGGGAGGGGAGGGGAGGGGAGGGGGGATAGTAGAGGATAGGAAAGGCAGCAGAACACAACAGACACTAGTATGGCAATATATAAATCAATGGATGTGTAACTGATGTGATTCTGCAATCTGTATATGGGGTAAAAATGGGAGTTCATAACCCACTTGAATCAAAGTGTGAAATATGATATATCAAGAACTATGTAATGTTTTGAACAACCAACAATAAAAAATTAAAAAAAAAAAAGAAAAAAAATAAAACTGAGGAATAGGGCTAGGGATGTGGCTCAAGCGGTAGCGCGCTCGCCTGGCATGCGTGCGGCCCGGGTTCGATCCTCAGCACCACATACAAACAAAGATGTTGTGTCCGCCGAAAACTAAAAAAAAAAAAAAAAATAAACATTAAAAAAAAAATTCTCTCTAAAAAAAAAATTTAAAAAAAAATTGAGGAATAATTTATATAAAATTCATAAATATTGCATATTCACCTCAATGATCCTTTACATACACAGGCAATTGCCACACACTGATCAAGAATGTTTCTTTGTGCTGGGTATGATCGTATATGTCTGTAATACTAGCTGATTGGGAGGCCGAGGCAGGAGGATCACAAGTTCAAATCCAACCTTAGCAACTTAGCAAGATCCTAAGCAACTAAGTGAGACCCTGTCTCTAAATACCAAAAAAAAAAAAATCTTCCTTTTGCCCCAGATTCCACCCAGAAATGACCAATATTTGGACTTCTAAAACCATAGGTTAGTGTTGGGGTATTCTTTTTCTTTCTGTTTTGTTTGTTCTGTGGTACTGGGTATTGAATCTGGGGTACTCTATCTCTGAGCTGTACCCCCAGCCATTTTGATTTTTTATTTTGATACAGGATCTTTCTGAGTTGCCTAGGCTAGCCTTGAACTTGCGATCCTCTTGCCTCAATCTTCCAAGTAGCTGAGATTATAGGCATGCACCAAAGAGCCCAGCAGTTTGGGGGTATTCTTGAACTTCATGTGAATGCAGTCAGATAAATGATATGTCTGTCTTGTTGCCATCCACAATGACTCTGAATTGTCTTTTTTTATTGGGTGTAGCAATAACTCCTTTAACCAGCTAGTAAATATTTTAGGTTTGGTAGATCTAATGGTCTCTGTAACATCTGTTCAACCCCTTTAAGTGGCATGAAAGCAGTCACAGATGACATATAAACATGACTGTGTTCACAAAACATTATGGGGAGCTAGAATTGGTGGCACACATCTGTAATTCCAGTTACTTGGGAGGCTGAAGCAAGAGGATCAAAAGTTTGAGACCAGCATTGATGACTAAGCAAGGCCTTATCTCAAAATAAAATTTTTAAAAGGATTGAGGATGTAGTTCAGTGGTAAAGTACCTCTCTAGCATGGATGATGTACTGGGTTTAATGCCTGGTACTGAAGAAAAAATAAAACAAAAAGCTTGATGGACATGGAAATTTGAATTTCACATAATTTTGATATATCAGAAAATGCTATTTTTTAACCACTTAAAACTATTGTTAGGTTAATGACCATGCAAAACTACAGTGATGGGCTGGCTTTAGTCTACAGACTGTAGTTGTTCAATCCTTATCATAATGTAATCTATTTTGTATTGGTAGACACTGTGTGTCTTCTGGTATTTTTGCTATTATGACATTTAACATTCTTGAAATATCTTTTGGTAGACTTAGAGTTCATTTCTGTGGGGAATCTAATAGTGTAATAGCTGGGTCATAAGTAGGCATATATTCTCTAATATGTGTGTATATACATATTTGTAGATACTGCCAAATATCTATATACCTTCACATACCTTTCCAAAGTGGTTGTGCCAGTTTACACCTCTATCAACAAAGTAAAGGATTTCAGCTGCTCTTCTCGGTCTTCTTAAATTTTGTAATATTAATAGGTGAGTAGTGGTAACTCAGTGTGATTTTAATTTGTGTTTCTCTGATGAATGTTCAGGTTAGCCATTTGATGGCCATTTGAATATCCTCTATGTCGAACTGCCTCTTCAGCTCTTGACCATTTTACTAAAATCAATTTGTTCTTTTTTCTGTTTATTTATAGGTACTTGCATATCCTGGAAATGAGGCCCTTGTAGGATATATGTATTGATACATGTTACAGGTATTTTCCCCCAGGTTATCAATTGCCTTTTCACTCTGATAATGAAGTCTTTTTGAAGAACATATGCTCTTCATTTGAATGAAATCAGTTTATTAGTCTTTTATTTGTAGTTGATGGCTCATTCTGTTTAAAACTTTACCCTACCATTGCAGACAAAGTGCTATGTTTGGATGTTTTTGTCCTCTTCAAAATTCATGTTGAAACTTAATCCCTAATGTAACAGTTTGGGGAGGTGGGACCTAATTGGAGGTATTTAAATTATCAGGGCCCAGACCTCATGAACAGATTAATGACACTATATAAAGGGCTTTTGGGGCACACCCATAATCCCAGCGGCTGGAGAGGCTGAGGCAGTAGGATCACAAGTTCAAAGCCTCAGCAAAAACAAGGTGCTAAGCAACTCATCAAGACCCTGTCTCTAAATAAAAACAGGGCTAGGGATGTGGATCAGTGACCGAGTACCCCTGAGTTCAATCTCCGGTACTAAAAAAAAAAAAAAAAAGAAAGAAAGGGCTTGCTGTACTGGATTTTCATTCTCTCTTTTGCTCTTCTGCCATATGAGGACACAACATTTGTTTCCACCTGCCCTTCTGCCTTCCCCTGTAGCAGGAAGGCCCTCACCAGAAACAGGATGCCAGTGCCTTGATCTTGGACTTCCCATCCTCCAGAACTGTAAGGAAGTAAATATCTGTTCTTTATAAAATACTCAGTCTCAGGTACTCTGTTATACTAGTACAAAATAGACCAAAAATAAGGGTATTCTATTTTCCTCCTAGAAACATTATTGTTTTACTTTTCATATTTAGGACTGTAATCCATCTCAAATTAAGTTTTTTGTTTGTTTTTATGTAGAGGTCAAGATGTATTTTTTCTCATATATATAAGTTGTTGCTGACACTGTTTATTGAATTTCAGTGCTGCCTCTTTAACAGATCATGTGACCTTATGTGTGTGGGTATATTTCTATATTCTACTTTGTTTTATTGCTATATGTACATAATCTTTATAAGATTAAGTATTGAAATTTTATGATATAAATTGTAAACTGTAATTTTTTATATTATGCTTACATCTTTTTAAATACCTTTATTTTATTTATTTTTATGTGATGTTGAGGATTGAACCCAGGGCTTTGCACATGCTAAGCGAGTGCTCTACCACTGAGCCACAGCCCCAACCCCTAAACTGTAATCTTTTTTATTTTTTTTTTTTTTAGTTGTACATGGACACAACACCTTTATTTCATTTATTTAAATCTACGTGGTGCTGAGGATCCAACCCAGTGCTCACACATGCCAGGTGAGCACTCTGCCACTGAGCCACAACCCCAGCCCAATGTATTCTTTTTTTTTTTTTTTCATTGTAGATGGACACAGTACCTTTGATTTATTTTTACGTGGTGCTAAGGATCGAATCTTGTGCCTCACAAGTGCTAGGCAAGGGCTCTACTACTAAGCTACAACCCCAGCCCTCAACTGTATTCTTTTATTTTTTTTTCCTCTTAATTTAAAAAAATTTTTTTAGCTGTAGATGGACACAATACCTTTATTTTATTTGTTTATTTTTATGTGGTGCCAGGGATCGAACCCAGTGCCTCACGAATGGTAGGCAAGCAGTCTACCACTGAGCCACAGCCCCATCCCCTAAACTATATTCCTTAGCAACCTTAACATGGCAACTCTTGGTCCTGGGCATTTCCATATGTATTTCAAGAACCAATTGGTTGATTTACCCAAATAAAACTGAATTTCCCTGGATTTTCCTTGAGTCTATAAATATAGGGTGAATTAACAAATACCAGACATATAAAAAACTGCTATAACTCAACAATTAAAAAATAAATAAATAAATAATGGGCAAAAGATTCAAATAGCCATTTTTCCAGATAGAAAAATGACTGATAAGCCTATGAAAAGATGATCAATTATATTAGTCAGTAGGCAAATATGATATTACTTCATATCTACTAGAATGGCTAGAATCAAAAAGACAAATAATAACAAGTATGTTGAAGATATGAAGAAATTAGAACCCTCATACATTGCTGGTAGAATTTAAAATGGTATAACCACTATAGAAAACAGTTTGGCTGTCTTCAAAAAGCTAAGCATGGAGTTACCACATGAGTTAACAATTCTACTCCTAGGTATGCAAGAGAATTGAAAACTTGTGTTCACATGGGAAATTCTATAGAGATAGATGATTAATAATTGCTTGGGTGTGGAGGGTGTGAGATAAGAATTGGAAAAGATTGCTAATGGGTTCAGAGTTTCTTTTTTAGGTGATTAAAATGTTCTAAAATTAGATTATAGGAATGTTTGCACACCTGTGAATATTTTAAAAATTAGTGAATATTTTAAATGGGAGCATTTTACATTAATTATATTTCAGTAAAACTTTTTTGACAGGGTAAAAAGCCTTTCCACTAAAATTTACATAACATTAGTGAGAGTAACTTAATAAAGACCTAAAAAAATGCAGAGACATGGGGCTGGGGTTGTGGCTCAGTGGTAGAGTGCTTGCCTCACATGGGTGAGGCACTGGGTTCAATCCTCAGTACCACATAAAAATACATAAATAAAATAAAGGTATTGTGGCCATCTACAGCTAAAAATATTTAAAAAAAAAAAAAAAAAAGAAAGTAGAAGTAATGCAGGGACGTGCACATTTGTAAATTGGAAAAGTTGGTATTTGCTAAGATGTCCTTTATATTTTCATATGAATTTTAGGATCAATTCATCTATCTCTGCCAGAAAGCTAGCTTGAGTTTTCATTGGGATGATGTTCAATCTGCAGATCAATTTTGGGAGAATCACTATCTTTTTTATTTAATATTTTCTTAGTTGTCAGTGGACTTTATTTATTTTTATGTAGTGCTGAGAATCGAACCCAGTGCCTCACACATGCTAGGCAAGTGCTCTACCACTGAGCCACAACTCCAACCCATAGAATCACTATCCTGAGTCTGTTTTCTGTTGGTATAAGAGAATAACATGAGCCCTCATGAGTGCAATTAGCACCCTTACCAAAGAAACCCAAGAGAAACCCTTCATGCTTCCACTCTCTAGGACACACCAAGAAGGCATCACCTGTGAGGAAGCAGGCCTTCATCAGACATGAATCTGCCAACACCTTGATTTTGGACCTTCCAGTCTCCAGAACTGTGAGAAATGAATTACTGTTGTTGATACCCCAAAGAGTTTGTGGTATTTTGTTACAGTAGCCCAAACAGACTAAGACAATGTCCTTTATTAGGTTGAGGACCTTTTTCTCCATTCCAACTTTGTTGAGTATTTTTATCATGAAGAGGATGTTGGATATTGTTAAATGTGTTTTCTGTGTCTTTGAGTTAATCAAGTTGATTTTCTCTTTATTCTGTTCATGTGGTGTGTTACATTGATTTTTGCATGTTAATCCAAATTTGCATTCTTGGGTCTCCACTTGTTATTCATCGTATATAGTCTGTTTTGTGTTGCTATAAGAAATACTAGAGGCTGGGGACTTTTTTATAAAGAGGTTTATCTGAGTTTGGTAAATCTGGTGGCTGGAGTGTCTAAACAGTATGGTGCTGGCATCCTGGCAAGGGCCTTCTGGCTGTCTCATACAGTGGTGGAGAAACAGCAAGAAATGGAAGGAAGTGATGACACTATGAGGTAGGAAACTAGAGGGATTCAGGGATCAGGCTTGCTGTTTTTAAAACAATGTATTTTCCTCTTGGGTCCTTTGAGAACTACATTAATCTCTTCTGACTTTAGCACCCCCAGTGACCTAACCACCTTCCACAGGTCCTAGCTCTCCCAACTCAACACCACCACACTAGGGACCAAGCTTCCCAGCACATGAAAATGAGACAAACGATGTCCAAATCATAACACATAGTATATAAACTTTATTTGTTGTTTGATTCAGTTTTGTGAGGATTTTGTGCCTCTTATTTTTTGTGTTTTTCTTGCTATAAGTACTTTTATTTTAAATTTTTACTCTTTTCCTTTCATTTATCAGAGATTGAACCCAGGGGTGCTTAAACACTAAGCCACATCCCCAGCTCTTTTTTATGTTTTTATTTAGAGACAGGGTCTTGCTTAAGTTGTTTAGGGTCTCAATAAGTTGCTGAGGGCTGGCTTTGATCTTCAATCCTCCTGCCTCAGCCTCCCAAGATGCTGGGGGATTACAGGCATGCGCCACTACACTCAGCTTAAATTTTACTTTTTAATTACTTGCAATTAACACATAGAAATATAATTTATGTTTTATATTTGCATCCAGTGATCATGCTAAATTTATTCAAATAATTTTAGAATTCTTTTGGTTTTTCTGCATATACAAACCATGTCATCTGCAAATATTTCTATACATCATCTTTTTCAACCTCTACATTTTTCCTTTCTCCTATCTTACTGCACTGGTTTGGGCCTCCAGTATAATCTCGAATATAAGTAGTTATAGAAGATACCCTTGTTTCATTCCCTTGAGTAACCCATCAAGTATGTTACCTGAAAGTTATTTTAAAATGCTCTTTATTAGGTTGAGTCAATTTCCTTCTACACTACTTTTATTGAGAGTTTTTATGATGATAAATACTGGATTTTTCAAATGTACTGCTGTCAAGTATGACATGATCATACTTTCCTCCTTTATTTTGTTAAAGTGGTAAATTACATTGGTTTTTGAATGTTAAACAATTTTACATTCCTGGAGTAAACTCCACTTGGTCAGCACTTATTTTATTACTTGCTGAATTTGGTTAGCTCTATTGTTTAAGATTTTACATCTATGAGAGAGATTAGCCTGAAATGTCCAAGGTTAGTTTAAAGACATTTTTGGCATCATAAAGTTGGTTTTTCTGTTTGTAAAAATTTGTATTTGGTATTTTTAATTCCCTCAAACATTTGGAACAATTAATGAATGAAAATATGTAGGCCTGCTTGAATCATAGAGGTTAATTTTTTTAAAGTAATTTTTTTGTAGTAAAGTGATATGCTGTGTATGTGTGTTGCTAGAGATCAAACCTAAGGATCTTGCACGTGCTGGGTAAGTGCTCTGCCACTGGGCCTCATCTCCAGCCCTGGTCGTCTGTTTTTATGCCTATCTTACTTTCCTGCAGTCACATTCTTTATGTGTGTGTTGGAGGGGAAGGGACAGGCAGCCTAGGGATTTAACCCAGAGGCACTTTACCACTGAGCTACATCCTCAGCACTTTTTATTTTTTCATTTGAGACAGGGTGTCACTATGTTGTTTATGACCTGAGTTACTGAAGCTGGCCTTGAACTTGTCACCCTCCTGTCTCAGCCTCCCAAGCTGTGGGGATTACACATGTGTGCCACTCTGCTAGCTCGCAATCACCTTCTGCCCGGAGAGGTGAAAAATGAACTCACCTTTCTATGCCTCCTTAATAACAAAGTTGAACTAAGTAACATTGTCACTGATCATCCTTCCAGGAGTTGTTTTAAACCTTGCTTCTATCCAGTGATCTCTACCCTCAGTTTAAATAATATGGATTTAAAAATAATACTAAAGTTTGTTCTCATTCATACATATAAGTAAATAAATTTTCAATTAATTTCCTACAAGAGATTAAAGAGACATATCTTAGTCCATTTATGCCCTTTTAACAGAATACCACGGACTGGATAATTTGTCAAGAATAGAAACTTACTGGCTAACTGTTCAAGAGTCCAGGAAGTCCAATATCAAGACGCTGGCAGGTTTGGTAATTCTGATTCCAAGATAGAGCCTGTATTATGTACTGAGATGGCCTCAGATAAAAGAGACAAAAAAGGCGGGGGGCTAAATTCACTCTTTTATGAAAGCATTAATCCTGGGGCATTAATCCCTGTGAGGGCAGAGCCTTCAAGGCCTAATCATCTCTCAAATGTCTGATTTATTAATACTGTTAAAATGGCAATTAAATTTGAATTTGAGTTTTAGTGGGGACAGACATTCAAATGGTAGCAAGAAAGAAGGCCTGGCAGAAGTTAAAATGATTTTCTAGAACTAGTTTATTTGAATCTCTGCAGAATTTTGTGGTAGGAAGATAGAGTTATGATGGAAATGGGTCTTTCCCCAATATAATTATTGCTCACTTTCCAGACAGAGCACAGCCCACTATTTCCTCTACAACCTGTAGCCCAATATCAGAGCCACCAATGCCCTCTGCTTCCATCTAAAAACTGCAACAATATTGGCTCAGAGAGAAAAGCACACTATTTTTAGAGTGGAAATCTGAATCCCTTCAGCTGCAGGGCAGAGCAGAAGGCTAGCTGTGGCACAAAGCCAGGAAACTAGACTGACTGGTCTGTCCCAGAGGAAGCTTACATCACATTCATTTAGAAGTTGCTTTGCTTTGCTTTTCCAACCTGAACTGTCCCCATGGTTTCATTTTCATTTTTTCCAGCTATGTTCATATACCATGAAATTACTGTGAAATTTATATGTGACATTTAAAAAAGTAAATTATTAGTAATAGTCTGCATATGAATATATAATTTTAATATTTGAACTGTGGATTTTAATACTTGAATTGTTAATGTAAGTGTATTTATAGAAATTTTATATACAGAAGCTGGCACTACAGACTTTGGAAAATCAATTTATTATGAATATCTATAAACATTTTTAGTAATGTTATCAGAATATTATAAAGTTAACATAATGTTCAGATAATTTGTTATCATATGGGAAATACAATAGATTCTTCACATTATTTGAAAAAACAATTTAATATGGCTTAAGTACAGTAATATAAAAGAAAATTATTAAACTCTTTGTAAGAGAACAGAGTATCTTTACAACCTTATACTAGGGAAGAGTTTCTTAAACAGAATTTCTGATATTTAAAGGAATGATAGATATTCTTATTGGTCAAAAAGACACCATAAAGAAGGTAAAAACCAAGTCATGAACTAGAATACCACTGCAAAACTACAAGCCAAAGGTACATATCCAGAAGATTTAGCAGAGACTCCAAAAGTAAATCCTACTTGTAGGAATTATACTCTAGAGTTATCCTAACACATATACACCTTTTTTTAAAATATTTTTTTAGTTGTCAATGGGCCTTTATTTTATTTTATTTATTTATATGCATTTCTGAGAATCAATTCCAGTTCCTCACACATGCTAGGGCAAGTGCTCTGCCACTGAAGCACAACCCCAGCCCATACATATTCACTTTTAAAGGCACACAGAACTGTTCATAGCAGCACCATTAGTATGGGGAGTGGGGAGGGGGTGTCTGTCAAGAGTAGAATATTAAATAAAAATTGGCATATGCACACAGTAGAATACCACCCAGCAGCAAGAAAATGAACTAAACAGATTTATGAAAAAATACCCAAAACATAATCTTGGGTTTAAAAAAGTGATAGACTGGGTTCAGTCGTGTACAACTGTAATCCTAGTGACTTAAGAGGCCAAGGCAGGAGGATCACAAGTTCAAGGCCAGCCTTAGCAACTTAGGAAGGCCCTGTCTCAAAATTAAAAAAAAAAAAAAAAAAAAAAAAAAGTGCTGGGCACAGTGATCCATGCCTGTGATCCCAGCAGCTCAGGTGGCTGAGGTAGGAGGATCGCAAGTCCAAAGCCAGCCTCAGCAACATAGCAAGGCCCTAAGCAAGTGAGCAAGACCCTGTCTCAAAATAAAATATAAAAAGGGCTGGGGATGTGGCTCAGTGGTTCAATGACCCTGAGTTCAATCCCAGGTACCAAAAATAAAAAGGGTTAGGTGTACAGCTCAGTGGTGAAGTGGCCTTGGGTTCAATCCCCAGTACCAAAAAAAAATGAAATAAAACAGAAGTGACAGAATACACAGAACATCATTTCACAAAATTTCAAACACATGCAAATGTAAACTATTTGGAGAGCTATGGGAAGGTAAGTATAAAGAGAAAATCAGAATGAGTAACACTAAGTTCAAATTATAGTTATCTTTGTGGAAAAAAGAATAGGACTGATTGGGAAAGTACATATAACAGGCTTCAATGGAATTGAATTTCTTAACCTGGTTATCAACCAGGTACAGATCTGTACAGTATAATAATTTTATCCACTAAACTCCACTTATGTTTATATGTATATTTGTGTGTAGAATTTTAAGGTAGTGTGTTCAAAATGAAATGGGGAGAAAATAATATCAGAGCTGAAGAATTATTTTAGTGAGTTCAAGCCAAAAAATACGGTTAAAACACAAGAGTTACAAGAGTACAGAAGAATAAGAAACCCAGAGAATACATTTAAAAGAACTTGATGAAGATAAAACTAGAAAATAATTAAATAGAAAATTTAAAAGCACAAATAGGACACACAACCAGTTATATGCCAGTTCTATGACCATTTTTGTCATAGAAAATACTAAAAGTAAAACTTGTGTTTACAGAGTAAGTGAAGCACACATTTATTTCTCATCATACTACAAAAGGCGAAAAAAACAGCAATGAGAACAAAAGCAAATGAGAGAGAGATACTACAATGATTTTGAAAATTTGAGGAATTCTGATACCAAAAGGCACATGAATGACACAGGAGAGGCAATTCACTGTGTAAAACCCAAGTTCCAGCTGGGCATGATGGCACACACCTGTAATTCCAGCAACTCAGGAGCCTGAGACAGGAGGATCCCAATTTCAAAGCTAGCCTCATCAAGGCCCTCAGGAACTGAGACCCAGTCTCAAAACTTAAAAAAAAAAAAAAATGGAATGGGGTGTGGCTGAGTGGTAAAGCATTCCTGGGTTAAAACCCCAGTACCAAAAAACAAACAAACCCAAGGCCCAGAATCCACAGAAAGGGCAGTTGGTGACATGTGCCTCTGGTTGAAAGTATATACACAAACTTGTACTCCAGCCTTTCCCACTTTATTTTGCCTCCTTGTTTTGATCTCTGGATAAACTGATCTTAACAGGATATGGCGGATACCCAAAGAAGGGCCAATTAAGGCACAGTTAGACAACAAACCACACTCAGAAGCCTTCTGGGGCTTCTTTTCCCAGATACCAGCAACTCAAAACTTAGCTCACACAGGTGGAAGTCCTCTCAAGAAAAATTAAATGGCAAAGGGATTTGACCTCAGTGGATCTTGCAAAGAAAAGGCTAGAGCAGGACTCTTGTCAATTGACAAGCACTAACCAATGATTAGAAGGAAAGACTACCTTGTATTTGAGAAAAATTCCAATATGAAAGGAACAGAGTAAGTCAAATAGGGACACGGAATTTGGTCATAAGAGAGTATACATGGAGCCATGAGAACTCCAAATAAATAATAATGAATGTAATTACAAATCAGTAATTCATATGGTTATGAATCAGACAGTAAACATACTACATAATATTTTAAAATACATAATTATATAAGGAAAAATACTGTATCCAAACAGAACAGATTGCTATGAAGATGAAAAAAATAAAAACCAGGAAAGAGTTCTAGGAAATTAACAATATAAATAATTTAAAATTTAAATACTATTGGAAGATAAAGTTAACAAAATTTCAAAAAAATAATTCTTGAGTTAAATAAAGAGATAAAAGAGAAAATAGGAGAGGGCCTGGGGTTGTGGCTCAGTGGCAGAGTGCTCGCCTGGCATGCATGAGGCACTAGGTTCAATCCTCAGCACCACATTAAAAAAAAAAAAAAAAAATGTGTCCACCTAAAACTAAAGATACATAAATAAATAAATATTTTTTTAAAAAGAGAGAAGATAGGAGAAAAACATTTAGAGGCGCAACCCACGAAAAATTTCTATCAAATAATATACATTTCAGCAAGAAAGAGGAAGGAAGGAGGAAGGAAAATTCACAGAAAATTTAACAGCTCATAAATACAATAGTTTCTAGACTAAAAGTGCTTGCCTGGTATCCACATAAAAAACTTGAAAAAGATCCACACCCAGACACAAAATTATGAAATTTCAGTACACTGGGAATATAATTTAACATTTCCAGGAGGGTTGGGAACACAAGATTACACACAAATAGGGAACAGATGACAAGAGTCTTTTTATAAACATCAGCTACAAGATTATTAAGTAATACCTTTAAATTCTGATTTGTAGAATTCTCACTCCAACAAAAACTATCAGTGCAATAAAGATATTTTCAGACAACTTTCAACTTAAAATATTTACATCAAAAGCCTGCATTTTAGGAGAGCTGTTGTAGAGAGGCAGTCAGTAGTAATGAGAAATATGTAAAATTAGCAACAGTTAGGACACAGAAATCCAAATCAGGAAAAGGGACAAATGAAGCCTTAAAGCAATTCTACAATCCAGGTAGGCTATGATAAGGACTGTGAAAGAGATTCTGCAAGAACAAAAAAGTTATGGGATAAGATTTGAGCTTTCAGAAAAATTATCGCTGAGTCTTACATATTTGTTGTAATACCTGGAAAGGGACAGTAAGAGGAACACACACACACAAAACCCACCATATACATACAAGCCAATTAAATCCAGGTCAAGCGAAAAATTGTGAAAATATAATTGGCTCTAAGGCCAAAAAAAAAATATGTAATCAGTTTATAAACATCAACTATTGCTTTAACCAATACCTGTAATATAGCTATATTTCAAAGTGGGTCTGGGAAAGAGAAGGTTCAAATTTCTTGTTTTAAATGAAGTCTTAAGTTTTTTCACCATTAAACATGACGTCTTTTATTTTAACCACTAAAATGACTTAACTAAAGAGTTAAGATTTCTTATTATCTATGAGTGACTTAGGAACTTGTCGGATTCATCTAAGATTTCATATTCAAGGAAGAAACAGTGAAACACTTGTTTCTACAGAATCCTGCTTATTTCACCATTTTGGTATCCTAACACCTTGACTGTGATGACAGACCTTACTTCCTCCTTTCCAATTTTGCTTCAAATTATTTTATTTCTCTAACTGCCAGAGTCCTGAAGGCAACCTAACCAACATGGAGTTATCAGAACGCCACACCCAGCTTCTTATAGTTACACAGTAATCCACAAGCACAGTCCCCCTGGAAAACAACCAGAAGTGCAGGCTATCAAAACCATCCCCAGGCATTCACAGATAAATATAGCCTCAGGCATGCGTCAAACCAAGCCATAACCGCAGACTCTACATCTGCGTCAGAATTGAGCTTAACTGCGCAACATTCTCTGCGCAGTCATTGCAGTGCATCATTCAAACAATCATACGCAAGAACAGCCCCACGCACAGGGGGGGAAACAAAAAAAGCAACGCAGTCCAGTCTTTACGCACTCGGTTTGGTACACTATTTAACACCCTGTCTCACTAAATAATCTTGGCACCCCACAACGCTGGGGTGGGCCTCATCACCAGGATTGAGGCAGAGAACCCTCAGTCCCTGGGGAGGCGTGGGAGGCGCGGGAAGGGCGAGCATTCGCTTTTGCGCGTGTGCGTCCACGTTGCACCAACATTCCCGGCAGCCTCTGCGGCACGGCCCTGGAGAACCTGGATGCGGAGCCTATGACTGAAGAATAGCCTTGGTCTACGACTTTTCTCGGCCTTGAACTACATTTCCCAGAGGCTTCGGGCCCCTATTATATTCTGCAGCATCAGTCACGAGTTGATCTTGCAGGTCTGAGTCAGCCTGCCTGCGTCTTTGGTCTTCGGTCGTCAGCCGCCCTCTCGCTGCGCTGAGGAGGCTCTGAAAAGGCTCCGGTCTTGGACCTGAACTGAGACTCGCATGTTGCGGACCTCCGGAACCGCTATCCTGGAGTCCTCCACCGTTTACGATGGTGAGCCCCGCATCTCTACGGCCGTGGATTTTCTGAGAGGAATGAGTGCGGGCAGGGGCAGGTCGAGTCTGTTGACTGGGAACGAGGAGGGAGGGCTCAGGGCTTGGCTTGGCTTGTGTGGATGGAGCCTGTGGCTACTTTACGTTTCTATTGGTTTCTAACGGATTGGCGCGGGTTGGCGCAGGGTTGAACTCCTGTGGCAGTAATTTGATGCAAGGGCCCTTTTGTGGCGCAGTTCATATCCAAATGCGAGGTTGATTCCTATCCTCTGCTCTGAAATCAGCTGCAGAAAAAATTCCTAAGGGGAAAGTTGAAAGTGGAACCCCAGAATGAAGGTCCTCAACAAAACGTTGGGGCTTGGACTCAGGGCGGGCGGCTGGGGCTGGAAGGGCACGTAGGGACGTTCCATGGAAAAGGTTAAGGGCGGTTTTCAGCATGGCTAACCTCTGGAAAAGCAAACAGGCTAGTGTTCCTCTGCGCATGCGTGTGGGAGTCGTGACGGGATGGCGGCAGAGACTGGGTTCAAAAAAGGTCAAATAGCTCACGCATCCATTTTTTCCCCACCCGCTGGGCCTGCCATTTTCAAAAGAAGGCTGGTGAGGAGGAGAGGAGAATCATTGCTGCGTATCTGAAAATTAAATTCAAGGTGAGGTTTTGGTTACTTTTTGTTCCTTTAAATCGCATTTTGTTTTTCAGAACATGGAAACGTCTGGAATCCTTCTGAAATGTAATATATCCCTTAATCCTAAGTTTTCCTTCCACAGTGAAATCAGACGTTGGAGGGGTAGATCCCGCTCTTTCTTGGAACCACCATGTCTTTCAGATTAATTGTGTACATATTCGTTTTGCAAATCTTTCAGTTTTTCCTGTTGACTCCGTTATTAAGCATTCATATGTTATAAAAATACAACTCTAGAAAATAATATTAGACCATTATTTTAGACGGTGATTCATTAAAGAAGAAAACATACTCTTAAATATATTCTTAATTTTCTGCACAGGCTTGAATTAGAAAGCAATGTAAGGGGAAGATTTGATGAATTTTAACAGTGACAAAGACTTTGCTTTTGAGACTTTTAGATTTAAGAATTTGGTGATTTGGGCAGAGGTCTGTTTAAACAAAGGTAGACATCCAACCTACTCTAGCAGCAATCCATAGTGAGGTCTTTTTTTTTTTTTTTTTTTTTTACTAATCAGGCAGTACAAGTTTGTTTTAGAATACACTTATGTGTGGTATATGTAAGCAGCAGTATGGTATAATGGCTAAGAGTATGGATGGAATACCTTGGGTAACTCCTGGGCAAGAATGCTGGCTAGATAGGTGAGCCTGAGTGGTAGTTTATTCAACCTCTCTTTGCCATAGTTTCTTAACTGTGAAAATGCTAATAATAATAATCGCACCTACCTCATAGAATTATGAGGGTTAGATGAGTTAATAGTGGAAAGTCCTTCTGACTATGTCCGATACATTCTAAATCCTCAGAAAACACTACCTGTTATTCTGATGTAGTGATTCTGGGTCATTCACCCTCAGCTTTCTGTACATCAAGAAAAAAAACAATGTGAAATTATTTTTGTTGGCACTCTTGGGTAAGAAAATGAAGCAAATGTTGAAGTCATATAGAAGAGCATTTTTTTAAAATTTATGTTTCTAGAAAACAACAACCCCTTGAAATGGTATATAGATTGTTGAATATATCCGTTGTGTGTGTGTGTATGTATGTGTGTGTGTATGTGTGTGTGTGTGTGTGTATATATATATATATATATATATGTATAAAACTTGTTCCTAATATGGAAAATGTTAAGTTAATCAAAGTGTTATACAATAGTATGCAGCTAATAAAATTTTTAAAGATACAGTCATAGGAAATGATTTGTATGTAATGTTAAACCATATTAATAATATGAACTGTTTCTCAGGAAATTGTTAAATTACATGAGTCACATTATTCATATTGTAATTTGAAGGATTTTTTCAAGAATTATAACTAAACTGGTTGTTTAATGGAGAAAAGATAAAGCCATTTTTATTCATTTGGTACCAAACACATTAATGTTTCATTTGCATACATTCACTTAACTGTGACTGAAATTTTTGCCTACCTAAATTTTGAACATTCACAGATAATATTGATACGAGAAGTGTCTCATTACATTAATGTGATATAGCAAAAGAATGTTCAAGAAGAGTGAGATGCTTATTTCAGTTCCTTGATTTCCTGGTTATTTGCACCCATATTGTGGACCTGTTTACTCTAGTTGTCTTAATGAGCAAAAAGCATGTAGAAAGAATCACATTAATTAATTCAAAGGAGACAGAGGACTGCAAGTTAGTTGTAGGTTTTATTTTACCTCTGTGCATATGAAAAGGAAACACCAATAATCCTAATTTGATTTGAAAAGCCTTCCAAATATCTAAAACCTTTTTAGATGTTAGAGATGTCAATGCCAGGATAGCAATTAATAGAACAGCCTTTCAAAATTACTTCATGTTTTTGAGATTTCCAATTACTCTCACAAGTTAAGTGTGGTGGCACACACCTGTAATTCCAGTGACTTGGCTGAGACAGGAGGATCACAAGTTCAAGGCCAGCCTGGGCAGCTTGTGAGACCCTGTCTCAAAATAAAAGGACTGCAGATGTAGCTCAGTAGTAAAGCACTCCAGGTTCAGTCCCTAGGATAAAAGAAAAAACAAATACTCTCAGATTTTAGCAGTATAATCTCTGAAATCCAAGTATCTTACAAAAACTCTCTAATAAAAACAATTCAAAAGGGATTGGGGTTGTGGCTTAGAGATATAGAGCGCTCGCCTGGCATAATAAAGATAATTGTGTCCACTTTTGACTAAAAAATAAGTTGTTTTTTTTTTTTTTTTTTTTTTTGAGAGAGAATTTTAATATTTTTTAGTTTTCAGCGGACACAACATCTTTGTTTGTATGTGGTGCTAAGGATCGAACCCGGGCCGCACACATGCCAGGCGAGCACGCTACCGCTTGAGCCACATCCCCGGCCCAATAAGTATTTTTTTAAAAAGACAATTCAAATAACAGAGTTTTAATAATAGAAAAAAAAAGAATAAGGAGCTGGGGTTGTAGCTCAGTGGCAGAGCACTTGCGTTGCACATGTGAGGCCCTGGGTTCGATCCTCAGCACTACATTAAAATAAACAAAATAAAGATATCAAAAAAATTTTTTTTAAATAAGATAGTAATAGCTATAATATTCACATACCCTGTTTCAGACAGGGTAATAAGATTAAGCCTTTATGTTGGGCACTGTGGTACCCCTGGACAAGGAGACTGAGATAGGAAGATTGCAAGCCTTCATTAACTCCTTCTGTGCCATTTTATCACATCAGAAATTTTTTTTTTTCCCTGATGCTTGTCTTGCTATGTTGCCCAGGCTGGCCTTGAACTCCTAACCTCAAGCAATCCCCCTGCCTTAGCTTCCTAAGTAGCTGAAACTACAAGAACTCACCACCATGCTGGGATCACATCAGAATTTTTTTTTTTTCCTGGTACCAGGAATTGAACTCAGGGATACTCAACCACTGAGCCACATCCCCAGCCCTATTTTGTATTTTACTTAGAGACAGGATCTCACTGAGTTGCTTAGCGCCTTGCTTTTGCTAAGGCTGGCTCTGAACTCACAATCCTTCTGTCTTAGCCTCTAAGTTATCTTTTTTCCTGAGAGAACTACATTCTCAGGTTGGGGTTGTGGCTCAGAGGTATAGCACTTGCCTAGCACATTCGAGGCCCTAGGTTTGATCCTCAGCACCACATTAAAAAAAAATAATAATAAAACTATTGTATCCAACTAAAAAATATTAAAAAAGGACTATATTTTCCAAACTTAGCTCTAAAATTCATATATTAGTATTATTAGTCATGATTGTAAATATAGAAAACCTGAAGTACCAAAAGAACTCTTTTTTTTTTTTTTTTGAGAGGATTTTTAATATTTATTTTTTAGTTATCGGCGGACACAACATCTTTGTTTGTATGTGGTGCTGAGGATCGAACCCTGGCCACACGCATGCCAGGCAAGCGCGCTACCGCTTGAGCCACATCCCCAGCCCCCCAAAAGAACTCTTAGGATTAATAAGTGGGTTTAGCAGGAGCACAGGATACAAGCTCATATATAAAGGTTATCATTTTTCTATATACCAGTAATGAACATTTAAAAGTTAAAGTTTTTAAAATGTACCATTTTCAGCCGGGCACCATGGCCTGTGCTTATAATCCCAGCAGCTTGGGAGGCTGAAGCAGGAGAAATGTGAGTTCAAAGCCAGCCTCAGCAACTTAGTGAGGCCCTAAGCAACTCAGCAAGACCTTATCTTTACATAAAATATTTTTAAAAAGTATGGGGCTGGGGCTGGGGATGTGGCTCAAGCGGTAGCGCGCTCGCCTGGCATGCGTGCGGCCCGGGTTCGATCCTCAGCACCACATACAAAGAAAGATGTTGTGTCCGCCGAGAACTAAAAAATAAATATTAAAAAAAATTTCTCTCTCTCTCCCTCCCTCTCTCACTCTATCTTTAAAAAAAAAAAAAAAATATGGGGCTGAGGTTGTGGCTCACAGAGTGCTTGCCTAGAAAGTATGAGGCACTGGGTTCAATTCTCAGCACATATAAATAAGTAAGAAAATAAGTAAAATAAAAGCCATCAAAAACTAAAAAAAAAAATGTTTTTTTTTTTAAAAAGGGCTGGGGATGTGGCTTAGTGGTTAAGTGCTCCGTGTTCAATCCCTGGTACCAAAAAAAAAAAAAAACAGTACCATTTTTAATAACTATCCAAAAAGTGAAGTATTCAGAGATAAATCTAACAAAATTAGAAAACTACAAACACTGATGAAAGAAATAAATGTACTCATGTATTCATACATAGATTTTTGTACATGAATTAGAAAATTAATACTAATACAATATCTTCTAATTTGATCTATACATTCAGGTCAGTCCCAACCAAAATGATAGCTTTTTCATAGATCTCAACAAGCTGATTCTAAAATTTTATGGAAAGGAAAAAGAACCAAAATAGCTAATATAATTCTAAAAGGATTCTGGGGGCTTCATTTTACTCTATTTCAAGACAATATAAAGCCAAGATAATCAAGTGCTGTAGTTTGGATCTGGTTTGTCCCTCAAGGGCCCCTGTGTTAAAGGCTTGGTCAAAGCTTGGCACTATTGGGAAATAGTGGAAACTTAAAAGGTGGGGCCTAATGGGAGGTTTTATGTCATTGGGACTGTGTCCTCAAAGGGGACTGCTGAATCCCCAAACCCTTCCTCCTCCTCTTTTTGCATCCTTCTCATGAGAGAGCAGCTTTGCTCTACCACATGCCCCACCATAATATGCCTCACCAGAGGCCCCCAAACAATGAGTCCAACTGACCATGGACTGAAACCTCCCAAACTGCGAGCCAAAATAAGCATTTTATAAGTCAATTATCTCAGGTATTTGTTATCATAACAGAAAGCTAAAACATCAACGCAGTGTAGTACAGGTGAGAGAATAATTCCAGATTAAAAGAATAGGCTGGAGCCAGGTGCAGTGGCACATGCCTGTAATCCCAGCAGCTGGGGAAGCTGAGCAGGAGGATCGTAAATTCTAAGCCAGCCTCAGCTCAGCAAAAGCAAGGTACTAAGCAACTCAGTGAGACCCTGTCTCTAAATAAAATACAAAAATAGAGCTGGGGATGTGGCTTAGTGTTTGGGTACCCCTGAGTTCAATCCCCAATCCCAGGTACCAAAAAAAAAAAAGGTCTGGAGAGCCCAGAAATAGACTCACATGTAATTTTTAACACTGATACAAAGGTAATTCACTGGGAAAAAGACAGTCTTTTCAACAAACGGTGCTACAATAATCAAACATCCATATGCAAAAAGAAAAATAAAAATCTTGGCATACTCTTCACCCTTTATCAAAATAATAATAGCAACAATAATAATCTCAAAATGGATTATAGACTTTAATGTAAAACATAAAACTCTGAAACTTCTAGAAGACAGAAAAAAATTATGTATAAATTTTATTTGGCATTGTCAGGTATTTTGTACAATATCCATTAGTTTAGATTTATCTAATATTTTCTCATGCCTAGATGCCCTGCCTGTAACAATTATTACTGGGATGCATTCATCATGATTTTCTATCTTCCTCATTCCTTCTGCATACATCAATTGGAATTCATCTGAAAGGAACTTTTGTTTGTTCCTTCTCCCCTAATTCTTGCTTTATTCAATCATTTACATTTGTTTGGATTCATAAATATTTCCTTATTATATTATATATAATCCAATACTATTTTATATATAATCCAGTACTACAGCTATTTATTTTGTTGGTCAAGTTGTCCTGGCTGTGGCCATTGAGAGTTTTTATATTAACTTCAATGTCCTTTTGACATAAGGATGCAAAACATATCTTTAAAAAAGAATTTAAAAGGTATGATAATTAAAAGGAAAAATTTACTAGAGGGTCTCAACAGTCAATTTAAATTTGTAGAGGAAAAAAAACAATAAACTTGAGAATGGACCAATATAGCCTACACTTGAGCCTATTAAAAAAAAAAATTCTTAAGAAGTCTCAGAGAAATGTATATGTGGAATGCTATTAAGTGTGTCTGTATGTATATATATATATATATATATATATATATATATATATATATATATATATATATATATATATATATAGTGACCATACCATAAAGAGAGGAGAGAGGAAAAAGGCTGAAAAAAAATATGAATAATGGCTAAAAACATAATTTTGATGAAAAACTCATCACCTGTCAGAGAAGCAGTGAAATTAAACCTGTCTTCCTTTTTGAGTCAGGATCTTGCTGCATTGCCCAGACTGGCCTCTAATTTGCCATCCTCCTGCCTCTGGCTCCAGAGTAGCTGGGATTATACGTGTTATCCCCTCACCTGGCTAAGGAAGGCAGTGGGATGACCTGTTAAAAGTGCTAAAGAGAAAACTCAATAAGGAGTTTTTAAAGGAAAACCATCTTTCAAAACTTTTTGGAGATGGACAAAGGCTGAGTGAATTAAAGAGAAAGGCAACCAGATGATACTAGAAGCAGAGGAGAACTGAAGTTGTGATGTGAGACCATTACCCAAGGAATGAGATGGTATCTAGAAGCAAGAAAGGTGATGAAACAATATCACCTGGTGAGACCCATCTAAGAGCAGGTCTTACTTAAATAAATCTGTATGAGAGTATATTTCTGTTATTTTAATTTGTTATTACTAGCAATAGGAAATCAGTACAAGTAGTAATTACAAGGAACACAGACAAGATATGCCTGTAAAGATAATTATGTCGGTAAATATAAAAAATACTTTTTACTCTTTTCCTTCAACTGAGGTTTTTATCTGGGGTGGAGGGAGCAGGCACTCAACCACTGAGCCACATCCCCAGCCTTATTTTGTATTTTTTTTTTTTGAGACTGGGTCTCACTGAGTTGCTTAGTGCCTCCCTTTTGCTGAGGCTGGCTTTGAATTCCTGCCTCAGCCTCCCCAGGCACTGGATTATGGGTGTGCACCACAGTGTCCGGCTTCAACAATAAAAGTATATTGCACCAAATAGTTACAAAATTATATTTTGGTGCTTATAACACAAAGATATAATAACACACACACTAGCACAAAGAGCAAAATAAAGTGGAAACAAATGATTGAAGCAAAAGTGACACAAAGAGTAGAAGAAAACCAATTAAAGCAAAACTTAAGTTTCTTGAATAATCAACAAAATGGACAAACGTTTAGCTCAACATAACTTCCTAAAAATGTTGAGGATTTTTGTGTCTATATTTACAAGGGATATAAGGATATTAGCTAGACTGACCAAGAAAAACAAGCAAAGTACTAAAGACAGGAATAAAAGAGGGAACATTTCTCATCTCTAAATATCTTATAAAATAAAAAGTATAGATTATAATGGTATATTATAAATGACTGCAAGTAGGCACTGGGATTATAGCTTAGTGGTAGAATATTTGCCTTACATGTATGAGACACTGGGTTCCATCCTAAGCACCACATAAAAATAAATAAAGTATTTTGTCCATGTACAACTATTATAAAATAAAATACTTAAAAATTTAAGTATGCAAATCAGACAAGAAATAACAAAGAAATAAATGACTGCAAATAGATTAGACAACTATTAGATGATACAAGTAAATTTCTAGAAGGATACAAATTACCAAAAAGAAGAAGAAATTATTAAAAAATACAAAATCTGAATGGACTTTTTTAAGAGATGGATTTTTAATTTAAAACTTTCTCACTAAGTTAACTTCAGACTTATATAGCTGCATTGTGGAATCTTACCAAACATTTAAGAAATAATTTTCATCCTTCACAGACTTTTATAGAAAATAGGGGAGTAAATACTTCCAAACCATCTGTGAATCCATTATTACACAGCTACAAAAGCCTGATAAAGACAGTAGAAGAATACCATAGACCAATATCCCTTGTGAATATAAGACAAACATCCTCCATATTTTTAGGAAGTTACATTGAGCGGCACAAAAAAAAATGACCAATGGGATTTATCCCTGCAATATAGGATTGGTTTAACACCCTAAAAATCAATTCTGTCAACAGAAAAAGCAAAACCACATTATCATCTCCGTAACTACCAAAAAAGTGGGTGTGTGCCACAGTGTCCAGCTTCAACTGAGTTTTATTTCTTTGTTATTTCTTGTCTGATTTGCATACTTCTTTTTTAAAGTATTTTATTTTATAAAAAAGTATTTGGCATAAGGTTAACATTTATTCATGGGGGTAAAATCTCAGGTCTGAATAAAAGGGAATTTCCTTTAACATTATGCTTTACCTTTAGGTTCAGGAATAAGAATGTTTGCTCCTACCAAGTTTCTTCAGACTTTTGGAAAAAAATAAATAAATCATCCAGACTGGGAAGAAAGAACTGAAATTGTCTATATTATATGGACGCATAATCATGTATGTAGAAAATATTTAAGTAATATAAGACATAAAGGTCACATACAAGATCTATATATAAATACTAATTGTATTTTTGTGTATTAGCAAGGAACAATGTAAAAATGAAATTAAAATAATTTTCATGTGCATATCTAAAGGAAAAAATTAAATGCAAGATATATAAACCAAACTACCATAAAAAATTGCTAGAATTAAATGAAAGAGCTAAATAAATGTTGAGACATCCCCTATTCTCTATTGAAAGAGTGAATAACAATATTATTAAGATGGCAGTACTTGTATTCTTAGTGGCTTGGGAAGCTAAGGCAGGAGGATCACAAGTTCAAAGCCAGCCGCAGCAAAAGCAAGGTACTAAGCAACTAAGTGAGAACCCTGTCTCTAAATAAAATACAAAATACAGGGGCTGGGGTTGTGGCTCAGCGGTAGAGCGCTTGCCTAGCATGCGCGAAGCCCTGGGTTCGATCCTCACACCACATAAAAATAAATAAACAAAATAAAGGTATTGTGTGCAACTAAAAAACTAAACATTAAATAATAATAATAATACAAAATAGAGCTGGGGATGTGGTTCAGTGGTAGAATTCCCCGGAATTCAATCCCCAGGCCCTCACCATATATATTTTTTTTTTTTTTTTTTTTTAAAGATGGCTATACTATCTAAAATGATTTCAGGATTAAGCGCCATCCCATCAAAATTCCAGCTGTTTTTTGTTTCCTTCAGAAAATAGCAAATTAACTCTAAAATCATATGGTTATGCAAAAGACCGAGAGTAGGCAAAGCCGTTTTTTAAAAAAGAGGAAGAGAGCTACCTAGCATGCAAGGGGCCCTGAATTTGATTCCCAGCACCCCACGCACCCACCCATCCACACACCCACACACACACAAAACAAAAGAGGAGTCATACCTCGATTTCAAAGCTTGATAGACTTAAATACCTACGACGTTCCGGCCTGCGGCAATTCGCGTGGCCATGGTTGCTGAAGCTAAGAAGGAGCTGCCCACGGAGTCCTCCACATGTAGAAAATCTACCTTTTAAGACAGTTCAGGGTGACATAGATACTATCTCTAAGGATCTCGGCATAGGGAATGTGGCTAGTGGGAGACACGCAGATTTAAAGGATTCTGCTACGTAGAATTCGATGTCGCGAGTCCGTGTCCTCACGTACCGCGGCGCACTGGTGGGTGCTCCATCACTTCACGTGGGCAATGCAGAAAGCAGAAACAAGGTAAAGATGGCTTTGGATTTAGGAAAGGTGGACCAGATGGCAGAGGAATGGGTGGCTCTCCAGAATCTGGAGGTGGCTGGGATTCCCGGGATGACATCAATTCCGGTTTCAGGGATGACGTGAAGGCCCGTGTGACCCGTGAGCAGGCCCTCCAATGGGGAGCCGCTTCAGAGATGACCCTCTTCAAATTCCAACGTGGATTTCAGAACCAACGGAAGAGGAAAGCTCGCAGATACCGCGATACCCCTCAATCTAAGTATCCAGTCCCAACTCCGCCGTCCTCAGGGCAGCCAGGCCCAGAGAGGGAGGCGTTCAGGATGAAAGGGGGCTGTGGGGGAGTTGGAGCAGGTCCACAGCCTGGTGGCCTGAACCGGCCACCCCGCAGTCACCATTCCCGCACCTGAGGTTGTCCTCCTTTCTTAAAACGGAAACACGGAGCTGGTGACACCTGTGGGCTGTGAACATCTTGGCTTCGCTGTCTCTGGTGTCTGTTAGGTGCCCCTCCCCACCTCATTCTTACCGTCTCCCTCCTGGCCTTTCTCCCTGCGCCTTGTTTTCATTTATTTATTTATTTATTTATTTATATATAAAATTTACATTTCTTTAGTTGTAGATGGACCTAATGCTTATTAGGGTTTTTTTGTTTGTTTTGTTTTTTGTTTTTTTTTACTGTGGTGCTGGGGATGGAACCCAGTGCTTCACGCGTGCTAGCCAAGTGCTCTACCACCCAGCCCCAGCCCGCCTGGTTTTCCTCCCAGCACACGGGGATCTGCAGGAGGACGGCCGCGCCATGTGGGAGTGTCCACCAAGCGGCCTGTTCACAGTTTTCCTTCGCTTCCTCTTTTTACTTTAGACACACTGGCCAGACTCCGGGCGCTCCCTTTGATTTGTCTCGGTGATACTCTTCCCACCTGCGCGCTGAGTTCCGTGTTGCCTCAGTATTTCTCTTCCGACCTGCGCGTTGAGTTCCGTGTTGCTATGGCTTCCGGAACAGAGCGGAAGTTGCTGGCAGATTGACCAGCATCTAAAACAAAAATTGGCACCTTGTTTTAAAACAAGGGGAAAAAAATTGCTGAACCCTGCAGATTCCTTCCTGTTCCTATTTAAAAAGTCTCACCATCACCCTTCCCAGATGGACTGTCCAGTCCAAAGAGGCTCATCACAGCGGAAGCCCTAAGAGGAGTAGTGGGAAGGCTGGTGGGCGCCGAGGTGATAGCGCTCTGTGTGTTCATGCAGTTTTGCTACCACTCCTTCAAGACCATGGCAGAGTAGTCCTTCCTGGCCCTGGTGGAGCGGGCAGCCAACTAACGCGTTTCCTCCAGGTGGAGGCGCTAAGCTGGGCTAGTGTCACATTGTGCTGAGGTGGCTTTTCCCCGCCTCGGCGTGGTGTTTCCCCTTCTCCCGTGTGTCCATCTGTCCTCTAGTAGAAATAACATGTTGAGAGGCTCTGCTTCCCACCGTCTTGTGAATTCAGAGTGAAAATGGGCCTAGAATCCAGTACTTCATTTGCATAGCTGTCAAAACCTGTAATAACTGTAGGTAATTATAAATGTCTAGGTTTGCTGCTGAGTCTTTGGGACAGTATTGTTCCATGTTCAATGTTTAGCTCTCTCCTGGGGGTAAGGTGTTAGACAACAGCATTTGAGATTGAACATCGGCATATGAACAGAGGGAATATTTTTTAGCTTCTCCACCCTGGGGAGGAGAGAGGCCAGGAAGGCTGGGGCCTTTACTATATCGTTGTTAGGTGGTGGTTCCCAGATAGTTGTAGTCCTGGGTTACCTCAGCAATATACTGAACTCTCTCTCCTTCCTTCTGCCTGTTATTTTCTCTGCTTCTGAGATAGCATTTTTGTCACACTAATACTTAAACCCTAAATATGAAAAGGTAAAGAATAAAACAGATTCATTAAATATAAGAATGGAATTCGGAACACTTAACACATTCAGCTATATGACAAAAAGTAAATGGATATGGTATTTTGTGAATGATCTCTTAAATAAAGAAAACCTTACATAATGAAAAACAATACAGGGCTGGGGAAGCGAGTTCGCTTGGCATGCTCGGGTCGCTGGGTTCGATCCTCAGCACCATATAAAAATAAAAAAATAAATAAAGATGTTGTGTCCACCGAAAACTAAAAAATATCTTTAAAATTCCCTCTCTAAAAAGGAAAACAATACAAAGCCTCAGTAATCTAAAAATATAGTATTAACATAAGGAAAAACATAGACTAATGGAACAGAATTCAGAGTTCAGAAATAAACTTTGCAATTATGGTAATAATTTATTTTAATAATAATTTCCTTTTTTTGGAGGGGGTGTGGTCAATTGATTTTCAACAAATGTGCCAGGACAATTCAATAGGAAGGGGATAATCCTTTCAACAAATTAAGATGGAACAATTGGACAAACATATGTAAATGGTGAACTTTATTTCTTACATACCATAGACAGAAATTAACAAAATAGATGATAGGTATAAATGTGAAATCTAATTATAATGCCCTTGAAGAAAATATAGGAGAAAATTTTCATGACTTTGGCATATGTAAAGATTTATATGTGATCACTAAATCACAAATTATTTTTTTAAGTGATTAACTGGTCTTAAAGATTAAAATTTTTGTCCTTCAGAAAACACCAAACTGCTTAAAGTGTAGCACAGTGGTCGATCACTTGCCTAGCATGCGTGAAGATCTGGGTTCAATCCCTAGGACTGCAAAAACCAAAAACAAAAGAAAGTAAAGCCAAGTCATAAATCAAGAAAAAATATTTGAAAAAAATCATATAATATATAGCTTGTGTCTAGAACATAGAAAGAAGACTTATAACTCAATAGGAAGATTGGTAACTCAGTTTTAAAATGTGTAAATACTTTTTAAATTTTTCTTAGTGTATCAGGGACAGAGTCTCACTGAGTTGCTTAGTGCCTCACTGTTTGTTGCTGAGGCTGGCTTTGAACTTGTGATCCTCCTGTCTCAGCCTCCAGAGCTACTGGAATTCTAGGTGTATGCCACCCCACTGGACAATGATTTATTTAAAAATATATATATTTTTTTTTACTTGTAGATGGACACACTACTTTTTTTTTTTTTTTTTTTTTTTTTTTGGTACTTAACCACTGAGTCACATCCCTAGACTTTTGAAAAATATTTTATTTAGAGACAGGGTCTCACTAAGTTGCTGGTCTCACTAAGTTGCCTAGGGCCTCACTAAGTTGCTGGAGCTGGCCTTGAACTTGAACTCCTCCTGCCCTAGCCTCCCAAGCCACTGGAATTACCTTGCCCAACACAATACCTTTATTTTACTTATTTTTATATGGTGCTGAGGATCAAACCCAGTGCCTCACATGTGCAAGGCAAGCACTCCACCACTGAGTTACAATCCCAGCCTATAAATCGTGTAAATGATTTAAATAGACATTTCACAAGAATGAAGTACTAATACATGCAACAGCATCAACAGACCTCAAAACCATTATACCAAGTAACAAATGAAAGACAAAAGGCTATATATAGTACGGTTGTATTTATATGAACTATCCAGAAGAAACTAAGATAGAAAGTAAATTGGTAATTGCTAGAAAGTGGAATTGGAAACAGAAAGTAATTACAAATGGTATGAGGTTTATTTTATTATTTTAGTTGTTGATAGACCTTTATTTTATATATGTGTTGTGCTGAGAATTGAACCCAGAGCCTCACACATGGCAGGCAAGTGTCTGAGCCCCAGCCCCAATGAAATGTTTTAAAGTCAGATCATGATAATGATTGCTTGACTCTGAAAATTTACTAAAAATTATTAATAGAGCATTTAAGTGGGTATTATATAAGTCATATCTCCAATAAAGCTTATTGTTGTTGTTGTTGTTGTTTTTTTTTGGGGGGGGGGGACCAGGGATTGAACTCAGGGGCACTCAACCACTAAGCCATATCCCTGGCCCTATTTTGTATTTTATTTAGAGACGGGATCTCACTGAGTTGCTTAGTGCCTCGCTTTTTGATGAGGCTGGCTTTGAACTCACAATCCTCCTGCTTCAGCCTCCAAAGCTGCTGGGATTCAGGCGTGTGCTACCATGCCTGGCAAAGCTGTATTTTAAAAGACTTTTTTTAGAAATAAACCCATATACCAGGAAGATACAAAAAGGAACCTGCAGGGAGACTTATCAAGTGTACGATGTCTTTTGGAAATTTTGGCCATGTCTAGGTATGAAAAATATGCTTAGAAAATCAAACGGAGGAATAATAGAATTTGTTTACATTTTGGGAGCTAAAGGAAAGTATGAAAAGCAATTCATTTAAAATACAAGCATGAAGCAGGGTGAGATGGCACATGCATGTAATCCCAAACACTTGGAAAGCTAAATCAGAAAGATCAAAATTTCAAGGCCAGCCTTAGTAATTTAGCCTAAGCAACTTAGACTCTGTCTCAAAAAATAAAAGAGCTGGGAATATGGCTCAGCGGTAGAGCACAAGGCTCTTTGTTCAGTCCCCAGTATTGAAAAACACACACACACACCCCTACAGGCATGGTAATGGATGAGTGCATAACTTTCTATTCATTTTGCTACCTATTGATGTCTCTTTGACTATTTTATTGTGTGTCATGTTTTATAAACTGATTTTATCCCTGACAGGATATACTGATTTTTTTCCATATTCAAACCAGTTCTGCAATTTAGCATTTAATAACTATGATCCATTATGTGGATTTATTATAATGTATTGAACTAGCCAGCCATTCTTAGTCCTGTGAAGCTGAATTACTCCCAATTTCTGTATTGGGAATTTGTTTTTTTTTTTTTCTTTCAAAGTAGGAGCACTTAGGAATGTGGCATTAACTTCTACCAAGTAAAATACAGGCAACTATACCCGCCCAATTTTGATATTAGAAGTAGCTAATCTTTAAACCACTTAACTGGATTTTACTGATAAGAGAATATTTCCCATACCATAATTCACAGTCTGCCCTCTGGGACACAGTATTTTCTTCACTGTGGTTCTGTAAAGTGCTCAGCCAGATTTCTAAAGGATTGATTTGATATTTGGAAATATGAAAATGGACAAAAAGAACAAAGAGTCGATATATGCTACAACTTAGAAGAACCTCATAAACATGTGAAGGCCAGACACAAAAGGACATTGAATATTATTGTATAATCTCTCTTCTTTTTTTTCCCACTCAGCCTCCTGAGTAGCTGAGTTTACAGGTGTGTGCTACCACACCTGGCTGTATAATCCATTTTATAAAACATATACGGTAGACAAATTTATAGATACAAAAAGTAGATTACCAGAAAATGGGGGAGAGAGAAATGAATAGTAATTATTTCATGGATAGTATTTATTTTTAGGGGGCAATGATAAAGTTTTGAAACTAGAGAGAGGTTGTAATTATACAATGTTGTGAACACACCACTTAATTCTACAGTTTAAAATAATTCTAAGTTACATGAATTTCACATCAGTTAAAAAGGGCAATGATATTGTCATAAGAATAGATAGGTAGATCATTGTAGTAGAATTGGGAGTCCAGAAATTAGCCCATACTATTCAATTTGGAAAGAATCATCCTTTCAACAAGTAGTGCTGGGAAAACTGGATAGTTAACATGCAAAACAATAAAGTTGGTCCCCTGCCTTACACCCTATGTAAAAGTTAGGTGGATGTGGTAGTGCTTGGCTATAATCCTAGCTACTCAGGAGACTGGGACAGGAGGATTACGAATTCAAGGCCAACCTCAGTAACTTAGCAAGACCATGTCTCAAATAAAAAGTGTTAGGGGTGTGGCTTAGTGGTTGACTGCCACACAGTGCCATTAAAAAAAAAAAAAAAAAAAACTAAATGTAAGAACTAAAATTATAAAACCTTTAAAAGAAAATAAAAGGATAAGTCTTTGTTTGGCAAGGAATTCTTAAATATTGTATCAATAGCTCAGGCAACAACAACAAAAACAGGCTTTTTTTTTTTTATTTTTTAGTTTTAGATGGACACAATATTTTTATTTATTTTTATGTGGTGCTGAGGATCAAACCCAGTGCCTCATGCATGCTAGGTGTGCACTCTACCACTGAGCCACATCCCTACCCCCCAAAAAATAGGCAAATTGGACTTCATCAGAATTAAACATTTTGAGTAACTCAAAAAGCCCAAGATATCTTTTGAAATTTTTAAACATATTTTTAATTATAAATGAACATAATACCTTTATTTTTTGAGAGAAATTTTTTAATATTTATTCCTTAGTTTTCGATGGACACAACATCTTTATTTTATTTTTATATGGTGCTAAGGATCGAACCCACTGCCCCGTGCATGCCAGGCGAGCGCGCTACCGCTTGAGCCACATCCCCAGCCCTATTTGTTTGTTTTTATGCAGTGCTGAGGATCGAACCCAGTGTCTCACACATGCTAGGGAAGCACTCTACCACTGAGCCACAGCCCCAAGCCCAAAATATTTGTTATCTCATCCTTTGCAGGAAAAGTTTGCTTACCCCCAATCTATATCATTTTTATGACTTGTTGTTTTCTGGTATGTGTATACAGTAGAATTTATTTAACCTATTCTTTATTGAAGGCTATTTATTATTTCCCAGTCTTTTCCTTTTTAAAATTAGTTTATTTGCCCCTGTTTGCATATATCTTTTTGCCCACATATAAATTATTTTCTTTAGGGTCCTAAAAATAGGATTGTTAAACACCTGGCTTGTATTGGTTTTTGTAGTTTTGTTTTGGAACCAGGGATTAAACCCAGGAATGCTTAACCACTGAGCCACATACCCAGCCTTTTTTTTGTGTGTGGGTGTGGGTGTGGGTGTGGGTGTGGTGCTGGCGATTGAACCCAGGGCCTTGTGCATGCAAGGCAAGCACTCCACCAACTGAGTTATATCCCCAGTACCACCTAACCCTTTTTTTATATTAGAAACAGGGTCTCACTGAGTTGCTCAGAGCCTCACTAAGTTGCTGAGTCTGGGTTTGAACTTGTGATCCTCTTGCCTTAGCCTCCTAAATCACTGGGATTATAGGCGTGTGCCACCATGCTCAGCTTGTAGAGAAATTCTTGTAACTGAAAAAAATAAATTACTACTAGTTCCTGAATATTTATTTTATTTTACCAATACCTGAGATCCTCCTCTGTTTGTTTTTATATCACATCAACATGAATTAGAAAATTTACCCTCTTGTAAGTGATACCATTGTATGACATTGTGTGTCTATTTTGTTCCAACCTTGCTAACATGTAATCAGTCTTTTAAATCCATCTGTGAACTAAACATAAAATGTTACTTGTCCCTTCAACATATCTTCTTAATTAGCAACATTTAATACTTCCTGGTAAGTTACTTCTATTATTGTTCATGCTCAGGTTTCCTAAGGTGTCATAAGAAATTCTGCATATCCATAGCAAGAGCAGAATTGAAAACAAACTGGCTTTGTAGTTGGACAATTCTGGAATCAGAACTCATATGTGCCATTAATTAACTGGATTTAGGTTTCTGTTTCTAGTGTTTGAAATGGAGATAACAGTGTTTTAGGGCTATTCTGAGATATATGGCATGTATCAATCATATAAAAGTTGACTTTCTTTTTTAACCGATGTAGGGATGATAAATTCACTTTTCACAAAGTTTGGGTATGAAGAAAGAGTAAGAAGGATGTCAAGCAGAAAAATCCTGTGGATGATTCTGACTGGGGGAAATGGGGAGCTGCAAGCCCTGAGAATTCTGGTAGTTCTAGTTCAGGTGAGGGTAGGAATCCCAGTAGGCAGGTACAGTTTTGCAGTGATAAAGGCTGTCACGCATTGTCCATGCTGGAGGTCAGCAAATGTCACATCAATAAAGGAACAAATACTAAGTATTTTAGGCTTTATAGGCCATATAACTCTGTTAAATGGCTATTGGAATTTTCTGAAAGTAGCCATAGACAAGAGTAAACGGATGGTCCAGATTTAGTTCATGGGCCATAGTTTGCAGACTCCCAGTCTGTTCTGCCTTTTGTCTTCAAATCCAGGGAGGCCAGGAAAGGCTTAAAGCAAGGAAAACTGCCGTCTGTTTTAGTTTGTGTGGTCACTTTTTAGAATTGAGAATCAGGAAGGAGAATCTAGTCAGGGCAGTTCTGAACATCCCAGCCTTGGGCGGAGATCAGCATCTTCATAGTGGGGATTACCCAGAACTCCCCTGCTGAAGATACTGATCATGAGTTCTAATACAGGCGAGCCTCTGCTCTTTACAGTAGCCCAGCTTCCTTGACAGGGAGAATACAAGGGAGGAGCATGTGAGGGAAGTATGGGTGCCAGTGTTTACAAGCAAGAATAGAGAAGAAAAGATTATTTGCATCCTTTTGAAACAGCCTCTTGTCATTGGTTCATTTTTTTTTTTTTCTCATCCAATTCAGGTTTCTCAGAACTTTGCTTCTCTAGAAGAACCCTGAGGAAGACTGGCCAGTTCTTGTAAACCTAAAACCATGGCTCACGTAAGCAGCCATCTCTTTCTTTCTTGCGATTCCCCAACTCCCTTTTAGGGTCATGTGAAAGAATTTTCATTCTTTATACTGAACCTTCTTATTTAACTGAAGTTTTCTTTCATCTCTAATTGTCCCAGTGGCTCTTATATGCCCCTGTTTTCTTTAACAAATGTTCATCTGAACCTGACTAAACCTTGCAGCATCTGCTGTGCATGCATTCTCTGTCTGCAGCACAAATGGGGCAAAAACGAAGTCTCCGGAGGGAAGTATTTTACCTCATCAGAGCTGAAGTGTGATCAAACAAAGGATGAGCTTATCTGATGACACACAGGAAAACTAAAGTTTTCCAGGGAACTGTGTCTGTAGGCAAAATGCAGTTTAGTGTTGATTGGCTTCATTCTCGATATATGGTTGGGTTCTGTGTATGGAGCAATCGGGACCTTTTCTGGGAATCTCCAAGAGGTGAAAATCCACAATAGGAGCCATTTTGAGGTTGAATGGAATAAGCTGGTCTTGACATCTGTGTGATTTGGCTAATTCTACATCAAGATTCTTTGTTCCAGGAACAAAGAAAGTGTACAGTATTTATAAGAAAATCACCCAGAGGCATAAATATTAGATCTTTGTATTCTCCCATGATTAGAGAAACCTTAAGAGAGATTATCTAACATAAATGTCTTACTTTCTGGATTCTATAATTAAGTTTGTTATATCCATAAGATTGTATTTTTATTATTATTATTAATTATTATCATTATTACTATTATTATTATTTTGCAGAGCTAGAGATGGAATCCAGGGTCTTGTGCAGGCTAGGCAAGTGCTCTAACACTGAGCTACACTCCTAGCCTGCTTCATTATTACTTAGCTGATTAAAATAATTTATATCCCAGCAGCTCAGGAGGCTGAGACAGGAGGATCAAGAGTTCAAAGCCAGCCTCAGCAAAAGTGAGGTGTTTAAGCAACTCAGTGAGATCCTGTCTCCAAATAAAATACAAAATAGGGCTGGGGATGTGGCTCAGTGGTCAAGTGCCCCTGAGTTCAATCCCTGGTAATAGTAGTGATAGTAATAATAATAATAATAATTATTATTATTATTATTATATTTGTTTTTTGTAGTTGTAGTTTGGACACAATAACTTTATTTATTTTTATGTGGTGCTGAGGATCGAACCCAGGGCCTTGCACATGCAAGGCAAGCTCTTTACCACTGATCCATAATCCCAGCCACTATTATTATTATTATTTATAAGATGGGCCCAGTGTCTATAATCCCAGCTGCTCAGAAGACATAGGTGATTAATATCACCTGAAGCCACAAAGTTCAGATGAGCCTAGACTCTGTCTCACATGAATAAATGAATAACATTTATAATAGAATTGCCCAAATAAGGAAAAATTAGGACATAATGACATAAAGATTAAGCTGAATATTTTAAAAATTCTTTAATTTTATACAAACCCATTATTCTAGGAGATATTTTATATAGTATTTTTTTTAATCTTTATTTTTATGTGGTGCTGAGGCTCAAGCCCAGGGCCTTGCAAGTGCTAGGCGAGTGCTCTTCTGCTGAGCCCCAGCCCTTATATAGTATTTTTTTTTTAAATTTATATGATTTTAAGTAAAGGAAAAGATGAATTTGCTTGTATCCACTGTTTAATTTAATTGGGCAACATTTAATTTGTTCTCAGAAATGTTTGAGTAATCAAAGAATCCCATAATATATAGGAAATTTTGCATGTAGCAACTAGATTCTTCAAGAAAATAAGGCCATTCTACTCAAACACCAGTGTCATTCCTATCTCTTACCTTTGTCATAAGCTTTCAGCCCTAGCCTTTGTTTTGTATAGTCTCCCACTTGCTGCAATGAAATATTTTATCTCCTCTTTTTCCTTAAGTATGCATTCTATAATTTCACCAGTAATGTGTTGGTTTCTCATTTCAGAAACTAGTGAAGTTCAGTGATGTGTCTGTAGTCTTCTCTCAAAGGGAATGGAAGTGCCTGAACCCTACTCAGAGGGAATTGTACAGAGATGTGATGCTAGAGAATTATAGCAACTTGGTCTCACTGGGTAAGGTCATTTACCTCAAATAATTTAAACACTGCTCTCTGAAATAATAGCTTTCCCTTACATGAATTCAGAACATTTGTTTATTTTGTGGTACTGGGGATTAAAACTGAAGGCCTTATCCTGCTAAACACATCATTTACCACTGAGCTATATCTCTAGCCCTTTAGGACTGTTTTTTACGAAAGTAACTGAATTTCTTCCCTGTTACTCAAGGAATTAATTGAACTTCACTGGTATGTAAATAGCATTTCACCACACTGTAGTGATCTTCATGAACCATTTCCTTAATCCATTGCCATAGTTACATCTTTTTTGATGACTAAGGGACTAGATTTGAATTATGGGATATTTATTCCAAAGTCAATTTCAAAGAAATAACGTTTCACATTGAAGTTGAGCTTAGAATTGCTTATGGGGGCTGGGGATGTGGCTCAAGCAGTAGCGTGCTCACCTGGCATGCGTGCGGCCCGAGTTCGATCCTCAGCACCACATAGAAAGATGTTGTGTCCGCCGAAAACTAAAAAATAAATATTAAAAAAAATTCTCTCTCTCTCTTTAAAAAATAAAATAAAATATATAGAATTGCTTATGGTTGTTCTATTTGGCAGAATAACAGTCCTACCCAGAGTCACGACTTATGTCATAATTTAAATTAGTAATGTATTTAAAAATAAAATGAATGCATTCTGTTTCTCACACCAAACACCTCGTGATTGAAAATTAAAATCCATTAACTTAGCTCTTGCTTCAAACTAGAGCTGGGGTTGTGGACTCAAAGGTATATTAAAAAAAAATCTCAGGCTGGGGTTGTGGCTCAATGGTAGAACGCTTGCCTAGCATGTGTGAGGCACTGGGTTTGATTCTCAGCACCGTATATAAATGAACAAAATAAAGGTCCAAATAAAATAACACCAACTTTGTTTAAAAAAACTCAAAAAGAGAGAACTTTGGGCTGGGATTGTGGCTCAGTGGTAGAGCGCTCACCTAGCACAGGTGGGACCCGGGTTCGATCCTCAGCACCACATAAAAATAAAGGCATTGTGTTGTGTCCATCTACACCTAAAAAAAAGAAGAACAACAACAACAACAACAACTTCAAACTATCTTAGGAAGTTTCTTTTGCTCCAAATAAATTAGTATCAATAAAATACTAATAGCTAATAGAGTGCTTACCATATACCAAGAATTGTTCTAAATATTAGCCATGAAATAGGTATTACTTTTATTTTCATTCTACAAGTGAGAAAACTAAGGCCCAGAGAATTTAAGTGATTTGCTTACAATCATTGGTATGTAGATGGAAGAGCAGAATCTGAACCCTTATAGTCTGGCTCCAGAGTCGGTGCTCTCAGTTACTACTGTCTCTCAACAGAGTGAGTCTGCAGGAGTTTTAATTATAAAATGGGACCTTTTCCCTGCATATCAAGTTTCTTTATGCTCTAGGATCATGCGGTTACCCTAATTTGAGTATTCTTTAATCTTAGTTTTCTCTGAAGTATATATTGATATTATGGATCCATAGTTTACTACAAGTTTAATCAAGTCTTAAAATGTTTTTGAACTTGGCATATCATATCACTTTTATATCTTGTTGTATTTCTTTCTTGTAATCAGGATATTCTGCCTCAAAGCCAGAAGTGATTACCTTATTGGAGCAAGGCAAAGAGCCGTTCATTGTGATTGGAGATGTGCAAGGAAGACGGTGTGCAGGTAAGTGAGGGCTCACCAGGTAAATGCCAACAAAGGCCAGATGGTCAAGGTGGGGAGCACAGGTTTGCATGTTGTTATGGCCTAAGAGAGGGAAGAAAACAGATTTTTCTTAGTGTAAATACCAAAAGAACTTTTATGTGCATTCTCAGTTATCACTGTCTGTTTTTTCCCCTTCTCATATTACCCTCTAATTTCAATTAGAGATTGTCAGGAGGGAAGAAGGGAGGGAAAGAGGAAGATCTGGGAACTGAAATAGAGCAAACGCTTACATGAATTTATGAATATGTCAAAATGAACCCAAATATTAAATATAACTATAATGCACTAATTTAAAAAATTCAAAAGAAAATGCTCTCTTTCCCAGTGCAACCAATTGATTTCCATATTTTTTTCCTGCAGTGATTCTTAAGCTTGTCTCCAATTCCTGAAAGTTCATTCATTTACCTATTCAGCATATATTTACTGATTGCCTTCTCTGAGCCAGGCAGTGTGCCAACTATAACATATATTTTGGCAAACAGACTAAAACCTCCCACATTAATGAAGTTGACAGTGTAGAATGGGAGACACTCAGTAAACTGTAAACCAATGAATAGATAATATAATGTGAAATCATGATGCATGCTATAAAGGAAAAGTATGAAGGGTGAGGAGGTGGAGTTGGGCTCGGTGCTCAGCAAAGCCTTTTGTAAGGAGGGGATATTTGTGCAGAGACAGGAAATGCGGGCTTATATCCTGTGAATAACTGGAAAGAAATCATCTCATGTGAAGAGGGCAATGAGATTTTTATGTTTGCAGAACAGCAAAAAGCTCAGAGCATATTTAGAGGGGGGAAGAATACTAAATAAGAGTTAAAGTTGAGCAGGAGCCGAATCTTAGTTTTTTTTTTTTCCCACAGTGGGAAATTTGGATTTTTCTTTTCAAAGAAAGATTGAAAGCCATAATCTCATATGTTTTTAAATGATCATAATATATACTATGTGGAGAATATACTAAATGGAGGCAAGATTGGAAGTAGAAAGGTCAGTGAACAAACTACTTCAGAGGTCTATACTAGTCATAGCAGTGATAGTAACTTGGATTAGGATGATGGTGAAAGGGTGGTGTATTCATCTTGTGCTTTGGAAGCAGAGCTAATAGACCTGCTATGAGGTATAGGTGAAAGAGATGAATAGAATCCAGCTGATCTAGGCAGACATGAAAGATGGCTTGGGGGATGGAAATAGAGTTCTGTTTTAGGTATCCAGTTTTCCCTTGGTATCCATGGAGGATTGGTTCTGGGGTTCCCAACTGATCTCAAAATCTGTTCAAGTCCCTTAAAGTCATCTCTGGATTCCTTATAATACCTAAGACACTGTAAAATGCTACATACATAGTTCCTACATTATATTTTTAGGGAATAATGACAAGAAAAAAGATGTATGTGTTCTGTATGTGTTCAGTACAGATAAAATTTATTTTCACATATTTTAGTCTGCATTTGATTGAATCCATGGATACCGAACCTGCAGATATATTACAGTTAAGATGCCAGTGCCAATGGTATCTGAGGATGAAAACTTGCTAGCTATGGCTCAGAAAAGGAGGTGAGGCACTGGTGATGGTGATATAGAAAATTGTAGGTTGGGAATGTGGTTCAGTGGTAGAGCTCTTGCCTAGTATGTGTAAAGCCCTGGATTCAATCTCCGATAACATGTGCACGCACATACACACAGATACATACATACACAAAATGCCTATTTGTCATCAAGGATGAGACATTAAGCTGGCATCTGAAAAAAGCAAGTTTAGCATTCAGGGAGAGGTTAGGACTAGTTATATAAATTTGGGTGTCCAACCAGGGGACTAGATGAGATATTTAGGACTGCTATAACCTACCACCTATTTTTAGAAATAAAGTATTATTGGAACGTAGCCATAGCTATTTAGTTACATATTGTCTGTGGAAGATGAGTAGTTGAGGCCCACAGAACCTAAAATTTTTATTGTTTGGCCCTTTACAGAAAAAAATGTATTGGCCCCTCCCCTAGGAAATGGGTATTAAAGGAGGCCAGAAGAGACAGAGATGATGGAGGCCCTTTATTTAGAGAAGGAAGAAGAGGCAGCATGTAGATTTTGGTCACACAGACCTGGAGAGAGTGGTGCTATGAAACAAATGAGGAAAATGTTTCAGGAAGGAACAGTAGATACAGGTGGACTGAACTGAGCTTCACCCACAGGATATGGCAGGAAGGAAATTCTTGGTGACCTTGTGTCAAGGGGATAAGGTTTCAATGGTATTGAGGATGAAACTTGCTAAGTATGGCTCAGAACAGGAGGTGAGCCACTGGTGATGGTGAGATAACAAGAGATTTTGTTAAGAAATGAACTAGAGATGGGTTTAGAAGCTAGAAGGGTGTGTGGGGTATGATGAGTCAATTTTAAGATGAGAATGATGTGGCTCAGAGGTAGAGCATGCAACTAGCATGTGTGAGGCATTGAGTTCAATCCACAGCACCACATAAAGTAAAATAAAGACATTGTGTCCACCTATAACTAAAAAGTAAATATTAAAACAAAAGATGAGAATGAGTCCATAGAAAGAAAAAATATTGAGGTAGAAAAAAGGATTATTATGGAAATTGGGGAGGAGTAGGATCCAGTTCATAAGGAAGAATTAAGAGAATTATAAATACGATATGGATACAGGTGAGTTGATGCGACAAAGGAATGGTTATTTCTTTTTTTCAATATTTTTTTTAGTTGTAGATGGACACAATAACTTTATTTTTATTTTTATGTGATGCTGAGGATCAAACCCAGTGCCTTCCACATGCAAGGTGAGCACTCTATCACTATGCCACAGCCCCAACTCATTCTTCTTTTTTTTTTTTATTGGATACAATACCTTTATTTTTATTTATTTTTTTTTTTGTGGTGCTGAGGATTGAACCAAGTGCCTCACTTGTGCTAAGGAAATGCTCTACCACTGAGCTACTACACCCCAGCCCTGTTTTTATTAGAGGAGTAAGAGAAATCATCAGCCAAGAATTGGAAGGGTGTTTGAATTGGAAGAATTGGAAAGTGTGTTTGAAGTAAAAAGGTGTTAAATATATTTTTAATATTTGAAAGAATGATCAAGGCTCGTAGTCGGAGAAAATGCCCCTTTATTGAGGAACAGCTCTGCATATTTATAGAGCCGGGAGTGGTTTGACAGTTATGACAGTTTAATGGTTGAAGGGTTTGACAGTTGGCATGGGGTGCTTTCTGATTGGTGGGTAAAGATCATGTGAGCCACCAGGGCTAGTCTGATTGGTGGGTAAGGATCATGTGAGCCAGCAGGGCTCACCATTGGACAGCTCTTCTTGGGGGATGGGGAAGTTAGTCTTTGGAGCCGGGGTGATCCCAACAATATTGATATTCGATTTACCTACACTTCAATGGCTTGTGTACCTTTTGTGTTCTGAGGACCACCAATGAAAAGTAATAATAGTTAACAGAGCACTTAATCTACATAGCTCAGGCAGTCCTCATAACGGCTATAAGAAAAGTACTATGAACTAAGCAGGGTTGTTACCCACTATAATTCCAGAGATTACAGGAACGGTGACACAGGCTAGCAATTCCAATTAATTGAGAGGTTAAGGCAAAAGGATCACAAGTTTGAGGCCAGCCTTGGCAACTTAGTAAGACCCTGTCTCAGAATAAAAAATTTTGAAGTAGTAGGGTAGCTCAGTGGTAGTACTCCTGCATTCAATCCCCATCACACACACACACACAAAAGTATTATTATATTGTTATTTTATAGAATAAAGAAACAAGAACACATAGAAGTGATATACCTTACATAAGGTAAAGTAATAGAGATGGAATTCAGACTCAGTATGCCTCAAGAATCTTTACTCTTTCTTTTTGCTCGGGGGATTGAATCCAGAGGCACTTCACCACTGAGCAACATCCCCAGCCCTTTTTTATTTTTTCGTTTTGAGACAGAGTTTCACTGAGTTGCTTAGGGCCTCACTAAGTTGCTGAGGCTGCCTCCTGAATTGCTGGAATTACATTGTGCCCCATTGTACCTGGGAAGAATCTTTACTCTTAACAAATGAATATGCCTTCAACACATGTTTATTTAATGGCTCCTTTGTCCAGTACATATGGATTTTTTTAAAGGAAGAAGAGTTTAAACTTTTAAATCAAGATTTCAGGGGCTGGGATGTGGCTCAAGCGGTAGCGCGCTTGCCTGGCAAGCGTGCGGCCTGGGTTCGATCCTCAGCACCACATACAAAGATGTTGTGTCCGCCAATAACTAAAAAATAAATATTAAAAAAAATTCTTTCTCTCTCTCTCTCCCTCTCTCACTCTCTCTTTAAAAAAAAAATTTCAGTCAAAAATGGGAATATGGGGGCTGAGGTTGTGGCTTAGTGGTAGAGCGCTCGCCTAGCATGTAGGAGGCCCTGGGTTTGATCCTCAGCACCACATAAAATAAATAAATAAAATAAAGGTATTGTGTCCAACTACAACTAAAAAATATAATTATTAAAAAAATGGGAATCAGAATATGTGACCTTTATGAATAATTGAAAGAGTGACCATATACTTAAATGAAAGTCAGGATGGTAATGTGGACACTGGATACTCTTGGGAAAAATCTGAAAGAGGTACAGTGACAAAAGTGATGAAGAAGGAGAGAAGGAGAGAAAGAAAAGTAAAATCAGGAATACAGGGTCTTGGGGGCCGAAGTCCAGAAGAGGATCTTACTCCATTTAGCAAACTGGCAATTAGATACAGTTCAATGGGCAGAGGTCATATTGTTAGGAGCGTGCGTTTTTTTCTTTATCAAAAATAAAGGAAATAGAAATTTTATTTCTTTTTTAATGGGTTTTAAGGAATCAGAGAAACACATATAAGAGTGTGTACAGTTTTACATCATTTCACTACATTTACATTTTTTTAGTTTTAAGTCTGTACGGTGAGGGCTGGGATGTGGCTCAGTAGTGGAGCGCTCACCTGGCAGGCATGGGGCACTGGGTTCGATCCTCAGCACCACACAAAGATAAAATAAAGAGATTGTTTCCACCTCAAACTAAAAAATAAATTTAAAAAATATGTATGGTGAGATTTGGTTGATATTTGACTTTTTTCTTTTATTAGAAATGCTCCTGTTGTGCGCTTAAACGGACAGCTCCTGTTTGATTAGAAGTTATTAAGTGTAGTTTTTGTAGATTTTCAACATTATCATGATGCTGGAATTGAGAGTAAAGGATGTGACTTACAACCAGTAGGGTCAACCTTTCTGAGATGTTTGACCTAAGACTGAAAAATAGGGAGGAGTCAGCCTTTCATAGAGCCCAGGATGGATTTTTTAGGAGATGAAATAGCTTGTGGAAAGCTGCATGAGATAAGAAAAGACTGTAGTGTGATCTGGGAGCACAGTCCTATATGGGAGTTGAAGAGGATGTTATTGTTGAAAGGCCTTATTATATTCAATGGTAAAATGTTTGAAATTTATTCTGAGAGAAAGAGAAAACTATTAAAATTGTTAAACGGAGATTCTCAAACTTTTATTTATATCAGAATCATTAGTAGAGTTTTAAAAATTCAGATAGCTGAGCATGGTAGCACATGCCTGTAATCCCAGCAATTTGGGAAACTGAAGCATAAGAATCCTAAGTTCAAAGCCAGTCTTGGTAACTTAGTGAGACCCTTTCTTGAAATAAAAAATAAAAATGTCTGAAGGGATAGCTCAGTGGTAAAGTGCCCATGGGTTCAATCCCCAGTACTAAGCAAACAAAAAAAATTCAAAAAAATTCAAAATCTCGAATAGATTTGATTCACAGCTTGGAGTGATACCAGAATAACAGGATTTGTAATAAGTTTCTCAGATGATTCTGATCCACACAAAAATTACAGAACCATTATATAAACTATTTGCCACATCACCACAATTGTATATTATCTTTCATTCTTCAAACTCATATGGTCTGCTTTCAAATTACAGAACTCTATTGTAAAGTTTTCAAGCCATTTACTTCTAATGAGAATTATTTTCACTTTTGTCTACTATTTTGAAGATGGAAGCTTTTATGTTTTTCTGACTACAGGAAAAATAGTTTTTGTGTTCTTTTTTGTTTTTCTTTTAGGATTGTTCTCCAGATACAAGACCAAGAAATTACCTTCAGGAAAGGATGCTGATGAAGCTAGTTCGTCCAAATCGGAGACAACAGAAAGAAGAAAAACTGTTGGACTTAAGGGAACCACTTCGAGAAATGAGTCGCAGAACAAAAGTGAGTCTAAGGGTCAACAGGGACCCCAAGAAAAGAATTTCAGGCAAGTGAAAAGCACTTATAAGAAAAGGCCAACAGAGAGAAAGCAGACATCTTCGAGTCAGAGAACATCTAGTGGTGGGAACGCTAGTGAAGATAGGGAACGTGGGAAAAACCTTAGTTCTGCCTCTAACTCAGGTCAAAGTGAAAAAAATACTCCTGAGGAAAAGCATGATTGTCCAGAATGTGGGGAAACTTTGAGTAGTATCTCTCAACTTAATCTACATCAGAAAACTCATAGTGGTGAAAAAGTCTATAAATGTAAACAGTGTGGGATGTACTTTGGTCATCACTATCAGCTTATTTTGCATCAGAAATTTCACAGTGGTGAGAAACCCTATGAATGTCAAGAATGTGGTGAGACCTTTACTCTTTTCTCACAATTCAGTCGACATCAGAAATTTCATACTGGTGAAAAACCCTATAGATGTAAGAAATGCAAGAAAAGATTTAGTAGTAGTTCAGAGCTTTCTGAGCATGAGAAAGAGCATACTGGTAAGAGGTGTTTTGAATGTAAGGATTGTGGAAAGTTTTTCAGACTTAATTTCTACCTTACAGAACATCAGAAAACCCACACAAGGGGGAAATCCTATAAATGTAAGGAATGTGGGAAAGCTTTTACTGTAATTGGACAGCTTACCCGCCATCAGAAAATTCATACGAGTGCAAAACCCTATGAATGTAAGGAATGTGGGAAGTCTTTTAGACTCAGTTTATATCTCACTGAACACAAAAAAATACATACAGGCAAGAAACCTCACGAATGTAAGCATTGTGGGAAAAGCTTTAATGTCCGTGGACAGCTTACTCGGCATGAGACAATTCACAGTGGTGTAAAACCCTTCGAATGTGAGGTGTGTGGGAAGGCTTTTGGTTATAATGGTGACCTTCGAGTGCACCACAGAATTCATACCGGTGAGAAACCACATAAATGTAAGGACTGCGGGAAGGCCTTTATGCTTCGTTCAGCCCTTACTGAACATCAGAGAATTCATTCTGGCGTAAAGCCATACGAATGTAAGGAATGTGGGAAGACATTTAGAGGGCGCTCTCAAGTGAGCCTGCATAAGAAATTTCATACTGACCTGAAACCCTACAAATGTGCAAAATGCGGGAAGACCTTTAGATTTGGTTTCTACCTGAGTGAACATGAGAGAATTCATACTGGGGAAAAGCCCTATAAATGTAAAGAATGTGGAAAGGCTTTTATTCGTAGAGGAAATCTTAAAGAACATCTGAAAACTCATTCAGGTGTAAAGCCCTACGAATGTAAAGAATGTGGAAAGTCCTTCAGTTGGCGTGGTCAGTACACTCAACACCTGAAAATTCACTCAGGTGTAAAACCCTTCAAATGTAAGGAATGTGACAAGGCCTTTAGTCGCAGTGGAGACCTTAGAATCCATCAAAGGATTCATACTGGTGAGAAACCTTATGGGTGTAAAGAATGTGGAAAGTCTTTTAGACTTAATTCACACCTTATTGAACATCAGCGAATTCATACTGGTGAGAAACCCTATGAGTGTAAGGTGTGTAAGAAGGCCTTTAGACAGCGATCACATCTTTATCAGCATCAGAGAACCCATAATGTAACTTAATATAATACTGCCTTTCCATTTGCATGCTCTGGTTATTAGAATATCAAAAACAGACAGAAACTCTGTCAGTGTGCCAATCTTTCTTTAGATGTGTTAACTTAATAATTGTGTAAGAACCTTTTAATGCCTCTCAGTCCTTGTTGAATTTAAAGGAATTCATACTAGAAAATAAACCTGTCGATGTAAAAATTGTGGAAAAGTGTTGTTAGCAATGATATACTATCATCATTGCCTTTCCACTACTCTGATACCTGTGTGATATCAAGCAAAACATGTAGGTCTTGTTGCCTCAGTTGTAAAATGATACCTACCTAAAAGTGTGGCTAGTGGTGTATACATCATCAATAATGGTTATACAGTATACTGTAACGTGTGATACTGTGAAAACTGTCTGGCCCCAAACTGTTTTTGAAATATTGGATATTATTATTTTCATTATTATCAGCATTACTATTAGTGAATTTAAAATAGAAAGATAAAAGTGGAGGAAATAACATAGAAAGACCATTCAACACTTGCTATGTTTTGGGCAGATCATCTTTGATAAAAATCTGTTATGGACTAAATGTTTAGAATCCATATAGGATATGCAATCCCAACCAGATGGTGTTTGGAGGAGGGGCCTCTGTGGTTATTAGGTCATGAGGGTACAGTCTTCACAAATAGGAGTATTTCCATGATAAGAACATCCTCCAAACCTAGATAGTTCTCTTTCATCTTCTTTCAACCACAGGAAGATACAAGTGAGGAATCAGCAACACAGAAGAGGGCCCTCACCAAAATCCAAACATGCTGGCACTCTAAGCTTATACTTCCAGCATCCAAAACTTATTTATAAGACACTAAGTCCATGGTATTTCATTATAGCAGCCCAAACTAACTGGGAAAATCTATTAGAACACAGAACATGAGAAAGTTTGAATTCAAACCATAGTAAGTTCTACCAGAAAATTAAAGCTCGAAGGGAACTAAGGATTCATAACTGCTGAAATATCAAGGAGAGATGTGATAGAATTTCCTATAATAATGTAGAACTTATAAGTATTCCCCAATTCTATTATGAAAATTTTCAGACAGAAGAAAAATACATTCTGATACCCATTTAGCCCTCTGGCTAGATTTGAAAATCTGTACTTTTTGCCTATTTGCTATTTTTTTCAGAAATACACATATACATCTGTATACACACACACACACACACACACATAAACATTTTATTTATTTATTATCTATTTGCATGCTCTGGTTATTAGAATATCAAAAACAGACAGAAACTCTGTCAGTGTGCCAATCTTGAACCCAGGGGCACTTTACCCCTGAGCTATATCCCTAACCCTTTTTATTTTTTTTTTTAATTTTGAGATGGAATCTCACTAAATTGCTTGGGACTATCTGTGAAATTGTGTGATGGGATATAGCACATCTCTACAACAGAATTAACAAGTGATTATACAAATTATTCAAACAGTCATATTGAAATAAAAACTTAAAGGGATTTTTATAGCTGGAAAGATGGAGTAGATGTCCTTTTGTTCCCCCTCTTCCTCCTACTACATTCATCTCAAACCCCTAGGTAGTATACATCAAACAAACACAAAATTGGAAATATTGAGAGAAGAAAACAAACTTGATAGGGGACACAAAACCCAAGGGATGACGTGGTGGCATTCCATGGGATTTATACCCCAGTCTTGGAACTAAAGACTGACAGCAATACTGAAATGCCAATAGGCAGAGATAGGGTAGGGAGAGCCTCAGGAAAAGTCTACTTTCTAGCCGAATAAACAGGAAGGGACAGTGGAGCAAGAGTGGAAGCATTGAGACAATAACCCGTCTAGCCAAAAAAAAAATCTGCAGCTTGGTTTTTGTATGTATCAGTTGTTTGCTCCTTGTCATCTGAAGAGTATTCCATTGTATGAATGTGACATGGTTCATCCATTTACTCACTGAATAACATCAGAGCTGTTTCCAATTTGGGGCTATTACAAATAAAGCTACTATAAAATATTCATATGCAGATTTCTATGTGAACATAGTTTTCATATCTCTAGGAAGGATGCCCAGTGATGTAATTTCTTGACATTATGGTATCTGCATGTTTATGTTTTTAAGAAACTACCAAACAGTTTTCCAGATTGGTAGTGCCAGTTGGTCATCCTCACCAGCAACATGTGATAGTTTGTCCATCCTCCTTCCTTGGCTTTGTCACTGTGTTTTTGTTGTGGTCATCTGGATAAGTCTGTAGTAATATTTCAATGTCATTTTAATTTGCATTTGCCTAATAACTAATGATGTTTAATATCTTCTTGTGCTTCTTTGCCATCTATATATCCTCTTTAAAAAATCTCGTGATATCTTACATTTCCTGTCCTTTTCCTAAATGTATGAATTGATTGTTTACTTTTTTTTTAGAACTTATTTACATATTCTAGAAATTAGTCCCTTAGTTAGATGTGTGTTTTGCAAATATACATATATATATTTCCCAATCTGTAGTTGTAGCTTCATTCTCTTCACAATATTCTTAAAAGAGTTATTTTTATTTTAAAAAATTTGTGGATCTACCACCACTCCTGACATGGAAATCCAAATGAAGAGCCTAGATTTCTACATTTGCAATCTATAACAGAGTGTCCAAATGTCCCGCCAGGTAGGAAGAAAAAAAAAAAGCCTGTTGTGAATCCAGGGCCTTTCATCTCCATCAGGCAGTGAACAGTCCTCTTTGCCCAGGAAAGGATAAAGAGGAAGATACTTTGGGGAATAAGAACTTTTAAAAGCTCCCAAATATTCCTAGGAATTTAAAAGGCCACATGAATAAGCAGGACTGAGCAAATATTTAGGAAAAAAATTGGGGTGGCCATAAGCTCTTACCTTTCTGTCAGACCTTCAGGTTCTGTACAAGCAGAAAGTAAAGGCTAAGTCAGAATTGTAAACTGGTTGAGGATTGAAGATGTGCCCTAACACACAGCCTATCTGCAAAGACTGGGAGTTTTTGTTTTATTCCAGGCATTTAAGTTAGCCCTAGCTGGGCACCGAATTAATGGAACAGAGACTTCAGTGTTCACACACGACAAAAAATACAGACTGTAAAAATTAATTCAGAAAAGTCACTTAAAGTACAACCAGCAACACCAACAAAACTTACAGGATGGCAGACTCTTAATTTCTAGGGTTGCCACATGATAATATTCAATGTCCAATTTTATGTGCATGCGTGCACACACACACACACATGCACAAGTTAGCAGGCAAGCAAACCAGAAGCATATGTGAAAATCAGTAGGAACTGAGAAAACACAGTAATTAGACAAAAGGTCTTTAAATTTTTTTTTAGTTATAGATGAACACAATAATGTATTTTTATTTATTTTTTATGTGGTGCTGAGGATCAAATCCAGTGCCTCACATGTGCTAGGGAAGTGCTTTACCACTGAGCTACAATCCTAGCCTCTAGACATAAGTTTAAAATCAGCTGTCTTAAATGTGTTCAGTGAGCTCAAAGAAACCACATATGAAAAACTAAAGAAGATTGAGATCAAAGACTCTGCAAATAGAGAATATCGATAAAGAAATGGAAAATTTTAAAAGGAACTGAATAGTTTAGACTTGAAAAGTATAATAACCAAAATGAAAAATTCTCTGGAGGGATTCAACAGCAGATCTGAGCAGAGAGAAGAAAAAAAATTAGCAAATTGAAGATAGGGCAACTGAAATTATCTAGTCTTAGAAGCACGAAAAAAAGTAAAAGAAAAAAAAAAACAGATCTTCAGAGACCTATTGAATATCATCAAACCTAAGAATGAACACAAACATATGCATTTGTTTTATGGATAGATAAAGGGTATTCAGAAGTTTCTCATATAGAAAAAGGGACAGAAAGAATATCTGAAGAACTAATGATTGAAAAGTTCCAAAAATTTGATGAAAAACAAGACATATAGGTTGCCCAAGCAGCTTAACAGATCCCAAATAGGATAAGTTCAAGTGATCTAAACTGAGACACACAATTCAGCTCTTGGAAAAGAATCTTTAAGTTTGTTTGTTTTGATGCTGGGCATTGAACTCAAGGCCTCATACATGGTAAACATGTGCTGTACCACTGAGCTACATCCCTGGCTTCAACAGCTTACCAAGGCCCTAAGCAACTCAGTACAATCCTTTTTCAAAGTAAAAAATGAAAAGGTCTGGGATGTGGCTTAGTGTTAAGCACCGCTGGGTTCAATCCCCAGTACCAAGAAAGAAAAAAAAAAGAAAAGAAAAATATACATCTAACACAATAAGGACACAATAATGGAGGAATTATGGAACAAAAACAGTAAGGCATGGAAAACAAATAGCAAAAGGATAGAAATATGTTCATCATCAGAAATTACATTAAATGGGAATGGATTAAGCTTTCTGATTAAAAGGAAGAAAGTAGCAGAATGGATTTTAAAACAAGTTTTTAAAATGATTGAACTCTATGCCATCTACAAGAAACTCTCTTTAAATCCAAAGATACAAATTGAAAACAAAAGGATATAAAAAGATATTTTATAAAAGAGTAGCTAAAAGAGAGTTGGGGTAGCTATGCAAATATCAAACAAAATAGACCTTCAGTCAATCATTATTTCTAGAGACAAAGAACATTACTTAAGGATCAAAGGGTCAACCCATGGAGAACAAATAACAGTTATAAACCTATACACTTAGCAATGGAGTCTCAAAGTACATGAAACAAATACTAGCAGAATTGAAGGCAAAATAGACAGCCCAACAGTAACAGGAATCTTCAATACTCCACTTTTACCAATGGATAGAACAACTAGACAGAAACCCAGTAAGGAAATAGAGAACTTGAACAATACTACAAACCAGACCTAACAGACATCTGTGGAATGTTCCACCCAACAACAATAGAATGTACATTCTTCTCAAGTACACATGGAATGCTCTCCAAGGATAGATGATGTTAGGTCACAAAACAAGTCTCAATAAAAAAACTATAAGTCATATAAACATTTGGATACTACTCGGCATTAAACAGAAATGTCCTGTTGATACACACAGCAACTACTTAAATCTCAAGACCATATGTTGAAAGACAATTTCAAAAGATCACACACTGGCCAATTCCACTTATGTAACATTCCTGAAATGACAAAACTATAGAGAGGTGGAACACATTAGTGGTTACCAGGGATTGGGAAAGAGGACAGGTGTGATCATGAAGAGGTACAGTGAGAGAGAGCTTTGTGTTGATGGAATAGTTTTGGATCTGGATTGGCAGTGGTGGTTGCATGAATGTACATATGTAATCAAGTGGCATATAACTATCTACTCTACGCACATTGTATCAATGTCAAATGCTGTGTTTTGATATTGTACTGTAATAATGTGAGATGTAGCCATTGGCAAAAACTCTGTGTATACAGGACTTCTGTGAACTATCTTTACAACTTCCTGTGTATCTGTGTATCACGTAAAAATAAAGTTTACTTTAAAAAAAAAAAAAGCTTCAATACAGATGGATTGAAAATCAAAATGCACACAGCAGAAATATGGATTAGGAAGCCAGAAGGTTAACAATCCAGAAGGAACCAAATGAAATAAAAAGATTCATAAAACAACTTGACATGAAAGACAGAAATAGAAGTTCCCACATCCATTGAATAGCATCCTAAGAAGACAATAGAATTGAGAGGTAATGCTTGAAGTAATCACCAAGGAAAATTACCGCAGAATAAAGTATGTTAAGAAGCCCTCTTTCAAATTACTTATCAAGTTAGTAAAATTCGAAATATTAATTCTATCACATATTTTCCATCTTAGCATCTATGAAATTGGAATGTGTCTTATATCTGTGAAATGCCATTTTTTAATTGACACTACTTTCATTGGTAAATAAAATAATTTATGGCTTTTAAAAAGTTAAATATTATGCACATTTAGCAAAATTTCCAAAAAAAAAATATAAAGGAATGAACATATAAAATCTTCAAGAAAGATTTTAAAATTGACCTACAAAGGAATTAGGAACAGATTAACATTAGCCTTTTACAAGTATACTCTTGTAAGAAGATAATGGAGCAGATCTTCAAAACTAGAACTATGCCAGACTATGCCAAACTCTTGTTTAAATTACCCATCTCAGAAAACTTCTTTTAATATATTCCTGGAGGCTATTGGAAAATAAAGATAAGTAAACGATATAAATGAAGTGACAAGAGAAAAAGTTGGCAAACAAATTGGTTTTTAAAATAAACTTGAATACAAAAACTCAAGACCACTGTTTCAAAATAAAGTTCCACTTGGTATCAAAATAGAATATATGGATAAGGAAAGGGGACTCCAAATGGAAACAGAAACAGTGTGGTGGCTCTTATTCAACAAAAGGCCAGATAGGAGTTGCATACAATTTGTGTGTGTGTGTGTGTGTGTACACACCAGGGATTAAACTCAGGGGCTCTTAACCACTGAGCCACAACCCCAGCCCTCAGTGTGTGGATCTGCTGTGATTACAGGCGTGTGCCACTGCACCCAGCAAAATTTCTTTTTTACTTTTTCCTTTTGTGTGTGTGTGTGTGTGTGGGTGGGGGATACCAGGGATTGAACTCAGGGGCATTCAGCCACTGAGCCACATCCCCAGCCCTAATTTGTATTTTATTTAGAGACAAGGTCTCACTGAACTGCTTAGTGCCTCGTTTTTGCTGAGGCTGGCTTTGAATTTGCGATCCTCCTGCCTCAGCCTCCTGGCCGCTAGGATTATACAGGTATGTGCCATTACGCCCAGCCATAATTTCTTATTTAAAGGATTTTTGTTTTAATTTAAGCATAAACCTATAACAAACATCTCATTTAATGAAGAGCATAGTAACATTCCCACTCATCAGGAACCAGGGCAAGAGGTGGAAATAAGATAACTGACTAGAGGTACACAGCACACACCTCCACAACAAAGGACCAAAATGGTGGGGAATCAACACCTGTTTCTCTGTAATGTTTGAAGCATATCATCAGATTGCAGTGGGGATGTAGCAGAGATGTTGCTGAGCATGGAGATACATGGTGGCCTTATAAAAAGGGAACTAAACACAGCACCTACTGCTCCCTGCCTCCAGAGATCAACCCTGTACTAAGAGGGACCTGGCTCAGCAGGGAAGGGTTAAGCAGGAAGCCCCTGGCAGTCCCCACTTGTGTGTGTGACACCTGAGGGATGTAGAGCTGGAGGGCTTTCACAGGCTCTGAGCCCACTTTGGGGAGCCTGGGGAGCCACATTGAGTTACCACGCCTTCCAATCCTGATGTACCACAGAGATCTAAAGATCACTCTAGTCTGGTGTGGTAGTGCCATGACTGGTGACTCCGTCTTTTCCCCAACTCGGAGAGCAAGGCCAGTCTTCTGAGTACACATACCCTTGGGGTTGAGCTACACTCACCTATTTTGAAATCTTATCCCTTTGCCCTGTTTGGGATAGAATGTTCCATCAAAACTCCCTTTGTGTGTCCCCTTCTCCTGCTCTGCCTTTGGGTGTGGCCTTCCAAGATGTCAGTCAACTGCTGACAGCAGACATCACAAAGCGAGACTCAACACCTCCCCCAAACCTGACCCCTTGCCTCATTTGAATGGCTCCTCCTCAATAAAAGCATTCAGCATGTGCTCTCTCTCTCTCTTTCTTTCCAAAGACCCCTAAGGTCAGATGAGCCATCACAGGACCCAAAGAAAAAGGTATCTCTGTCTCTTATATGATTATTTCATGCAGCCCAGTTCACCTGGAGTGACCCTGAGTGTTAGTCATGGAACAGAATAGGGGAGCTGCTAGGCTACCACACTGCTATACTGTGGGAGAAAGAGCCCAGCCCACATTGTGTCCTCCCCCACTCATCTTGAGACCCCAAGAGATCCCCAAGAGATCCTCAGAGAAGCACCTGGGACCCCCTTGAGTGACTTGGCCTGAAGAAGACCTCAGAAAACAGACAGACTCACCCACACACCCTAACCAGAAAGCAGCAAGCAGCCTTGCCCATTCACCTGTGCCTGGTAAGTAGCTGAACAGACCTTTCTGGGTGGCTTAGCACCAGGTAGGCCCACTGAGACCCTGAGAAACAGATGCTAGATCTCCCCAGGAGGCCCAGGAAGCATCTGGGCAGATCTCCCTGAGCAGGTCAGCTGTGAAGTTCCCTGCAAAGCCACCTATGCAGCCCTCAGATACTGACAGGTTCCCTATCATGGTCACTGCTGCTGCAAACTTTCCAGTGCAATCCTCAGTCCCTAATGGGTACTCCCTGCTGCTTCTGGGTGTGTTGTGTGGCAACTACCTGGATCAAGTGCTGTGGCCCCACCCTCACACTGTCACCCTAAGAGGTCCAAGGAGTCACTGGAGGGGGGCCTCAAATTAGGATGGGTGAGGTTCTTGACAAACATTGCATAAATGACTTTAAGGATGTATCCATTAAAGGCACAGATTTATTTAGGAAAGCATTCAAAATAAATTAGTTAAGACTAAACCTGAGCCCAGTGCGGTGGCTCATATCTGTAATCCCAATAACTTAGGAGGCCGAGGCAGGAGAATCACAAGTTCAAAGCCAGCCTCAGCAACGGTGAGGCACTAAACAACTCAGTGAGACCCTGTCTCTAAATAAAATACAAAATAGGGCTGGGGATGTGGCTCAGTGGTCAAGTGCCCCTGAGTTCAATCCCCAGTAACAAGAACAAACAAACAACAACAAAAAAGCACAATAATGTACAAGGAAATTTTCATAAGTGGGTGAACTTCCAATAACTTTATAAATATAGATTTCCCAGAAATTTAGTAGTGATAGGCCTGGGAGAGAGAACTGGCCTGGGAAGGAAATGTGTGCTGAACTTTAACATAAGCCTTTTAGGTTAAATTTATAATTCCCTTGTCCTTCCTTCCCTTTTTTTCCCCTCCATTTATTTTGTAGTTGTAGATGGGCAGCATGCCATTATTTTATTTGTTTATTTTTATGTGGTGCTAAGGATCAAACCCAGTGCCCCACTCGTGCTAGGCAAGTGCTCTGCCACTGAGCTACAGCCCCAGCCCTTGTCCTTCCTTTTGACTCCTTTGTACTTATTTTTTATTTTCTTCTACCTCAACATGACCCACAGAAACTGTTGGACACCCCACAGCTGGGAGCACTACACCAGAGCTGACAGTGGACCTGCCCATTGAAAGGAGCTACATCCCAGTTGGGGCAATCTCACAACACCCAAGAAATCCCTTCCAATCCTAGCCACACCTAATGTAAACCAATGGACCCTTAGCAGAGTTTGTCCTGCATCAAAATAGAGGTCTGAGCACTTCAGCAGGATTTCCAGACACTTCCCCGTTCTGGGACCCCCAGAGGTACTTGTGACAAGCCTGTTCCAATCTGTCTTTCCAGTTCAAAGCCAGCCTCAGCAACTTAGCAAGGCCCTAAGCAACTTAGTGAGACCCTGACCCTAAATAAAATATAAAAAGGGTGGGTGGGGGAGTCTCAGTGGCTAAGCACCCCTGGTGTCAAAAACTGGTACAAAAAAAAAAAAAAAGAAAGAAAAAAAATCAATCCGCCTTTCCAGGGCATAGGGGAGGTCATTTCACCCATACAGAACCTCTTTCAGGGCTCCTGGAACCTGCTTGACCTTCCACATCTGAAATGATAAAACTGCACAGGCCATGATCAGCAGGCAACTACACTTACCCAGGTGGAGCCCTCCTAGCCAGGTTCACAACTCTCAGAGGCCTTGGGGCTCAACGCTCCATATTCCCAGTTCATGGCATTCCCCATCTTCTCTTTTTTGGGGGAGGGCAGAGATTGGAGATTGAACCAGGGGTACCGAATCACTGAGCCACATCCTCTGTTCTTTTTATTTTTAGTGTGAGGGTCTCACTAAATTGCTGAGGCTAACCTCAAACTTGCCTACCTCTGGCTTCAGCCTCCCAAATTGCTATGATTATAGGCATGCACCACTCAGTACCCAGAATAAAGATGTTGAAGTTATGCCGCTAGATCTAGACCTTTTTTTTTTTCTTTTTCTCTTTTTGGTGGTTAAAAACTAAACTTATGAAAACCTAGTATGAGATTAAGAACTGCCAATTAGCAGATCTTGTTGAAGGGCCATGAGCCCAGGACACATCCACTTCAAGCTATATATATTTAAGGGAGCCATCAAGAGGCTGCCACTAACATGTATGATTACACTAGTGGAATGACTCTGAACCACGTACAGCTGGAGGAATGAGAAGTTGTGCTCCATTTACGTACAATATGCCAAAATGCATTCTACTGTAAAATAAATAAATAAATGAATGAATTTTTAAAAGGCTACCATTAACTCTTCTAGGCTTTTCCCCCTTGACTTTAAAAATTAAGGTAGAACACAAATACGAAAATGTTCATAAGGTTCACTAAATACAGAGTTTGATGATTTTTTATATTTTTTCTTTACAAATTGGAACTTTGTGGTGACCACTACCCAGATCAAGATGTAGATCATTTCTTAACACTCCATAAAATTTACTTGTGACCCTCATCCACTCTCCTCCACACACCAATACATCATCAGTAGTCTAAAAGGAAGATTTCAAGTTCAAGACCAGCTCGGGCAATTTAGTGAGACCCTGCCTCAAAATAAAAAGTGTGGAGAGCCATTCTCACACGTGACTGGACGACTCCCGGTTTGGGCCTGAGGCTTCTGGCTGTGTCGGAATTTTTCCGGCCCTCTCCTGATGAGAGAACCCATCCGTGTGGGGGTGTTACTGACCACTGACCCCGGGGTCCAATCACTGACCCTGACCTTGGAGTGCGGGCCCCCCCCCTCAACCTTCATTGGATGGAATTCTCCCCTGAATTTCTTGTTCCCCAATAAAAGGCTACTCCCTGGCGTGCTCGCTCTCTCTCTCTCCTGCTAGCCCTGAGTAATCCTTGCTGCCCTACGGGTGGTTCAAGGTTGGAGCCAGAGAGGGGAGCCGTCTCGGACCTGGTCATAGAAAAAGGTAACTGAGTATGTGTGTTTTATTTCGATCTCTGCTAGCTAACTTTTATGCCAAGAACCTCATTAATGAAACCAATGCGCAGGCCGCATGGTGGAAAAAAGTGCAGAGGCCATAGCTTAGTGCTTGCGTAGCATGTGCAAGGTGTTGGGTTCCATCTCCAGTACTGCAAAAAAAAAGAAAGGTAGAAAGGAAAAGGAAGAAAGAATGGAAACGAAGGAAAGAAAAAGATTTATATGAATGAATAGAGGAGGAGATAGGTGGAAATCAGATGCTCAATCTCACCACAAATTGCAGTTCTTCTTTTTTTAAATTTTTTTTTTTCATTGTCAATGGACCCCAATGTCTCACACATGCTAGGCAAGTGCTTGCTACAGAGCCACAATCCTAGCCCGCAGTTCTTCTTATCACTACAACTTTGATTTCTGCTACTTTAGAGATCTTAATGCCTTTTTAAATGCATTTTTGTAGTTGTAGATGGACAGTATGTCTTTATTTTATTTGCCTCATTTTTATATGGTGCTAAGAATTGAACCCAGCACTTCACACATGCTAGGCAATTGCTCTACTACTGAGCTACAGCCGCAGCCCCCAGATCTTAATTTTTTTGTTTGATTGATAAATTGAAATTCTCAGTCTCATTTTGCTATAAGTTTGGATATGGTTTGAGTATGTCCCCCAGGGATTCCTGTGTTGGAGTTTGGTCCTCAATGTGGCCAATGGTGAGAGGTGGTGGAATTTTTAAGAAGTGAGGCTTTGTGCAAAGTAATCCAGTCATTGGGACACTGCCCTCAGAAGAGATCAATATAGTTTTCACGGGATCCTTGTTAGTTCCCTTAGGAGTAGGTTGTTATAAGAGACAGGTCCTTCCTCACTCTCTGGCTTCCTGTCTCGCCCTGTGATCTCTCCCTCTTGCATGTGCTTCTGACCTGAAGCCACTCACTACGTCATGACAGCCATAGTAGGCCTCACCAGAGCCCAGCAGAAGCTGGTGCCATGCTCTTAAATATCCAAAACTGAGCTAAATAAGCTCTTTTTCTTTATAAAATATCTAGCTGTTGTGGTTTAGGTATGAGGTGTCCCCCAAAAACTCATGTGGTGAGATAATGCAAGAATTTTTTAGGAGTAAAGTTAGGTTATGAGAGGTATAACCTAATAGGCAGATTAATCCACTGATATGGATCAACTAGCTGGGTGGTAACTTTAGGCAGGTGGGATATGGCTATAGGTCAATGGGCATGTGCTTTTGGAGTTTATATTTTGTCACTGATGAGCAGAGTTGTCTGCTTCCTGGTTGCTATGTCCTGAACAGCTTCCCTCTGTCTTGCCCTCTGCCATGATGTTAGCCCAGAGCTATGGAATTGATGGATCATGGGCTGAACCTCTGAAACCCTGAGTCAAAATCAACATTTTTTTCCCTCTATGTATTTTTTTTGAGCCACAGAACCTATAAGCATAATAAAATGGTCAGTTGCCTTATGGTACTCAATTTTGGGTGGTGCGTTATAAAACAATAAGCAGAATAGGTAAGTCTTCCTTAAGAATACTGAAATTAAAAAAAGTGATAACAGGGCTTTTTAAAGGGGAATTGATGAAATGGGTTGTATGGGATACAGATTGATGCAAAATTTCTCCAAATATACTTTGTTTTATGATTTTAACTTTAAAGTCATGGAAGTATTTTACATTTTAAAAACATTAACTTGGATATATAAACAGCAGTCCTGGGGCTTGGGTTATCGCTCATTGGTAGAGCGCTTGTCTAGTATGTGTGAAGCACTGGGTTCAATTCTCAGCACCACATATATAAATAAAATGAAGGTCTATCAACAACTAAAAAAAGTATTTTTAAAAACAGCAGTCCTTGGGGCTGAGGTTGTGGCTCAGCGGTACAGTGCTCACCTGGCATGAGTGAGGCACTGGGTTCGATCCTCAGCACCACAGAAAAAATAAAAATAAAGGTATTGTGTCCACCTACAACTAAAAAATAAATGTTTAAAAAAATAGCAGTCCTTAAACAATGAAAATACAAGAAACACTGAATCTGTGAATCAAATTAGCTAAAACAACTATTTTAAAAAATTTTTAGTTGTAGATGGACACAATACCGTTATTTTATTTATTTATTTTTGTGTGGTGCTGAGGATTGAACCCAGTGCCTCATACATGCTAGGCTAGACAAGTATTTTACCACTGAGCCACAACCCCAGCCCCTACTATTTTGACTCTACTTTCTTAGTGAATATTTCAAGGACAGGTAGTGATGTATAGCTTTAATTTCACTCAGCCTTTATTATTAGTATTAGCATGGTACTAAGTTGCTGTAGCTATTTTGTGCCTCTTATAGAACATAGCAATGACTGCATTGTTGAAAATCAAGTTTTTCAGTGTAAAAGAAAAAGCTACAACAGCTGGGCACGGGGCGCATGCCTGTAATCCCAGCGCCTTGAGAAGCTGAGACAGGAGGATAGTGAGTTCAAAGCCAGCCTCAGCAAAAAGAGAGGCACTAAGGAACACAGTGAGATCCTGTCTCTAAACATTAAATACAAAATAGGGCTGGGAATGTGGTTAGTGGTCAAGTACCCCTGAGTTCAATCCCTGGTACCGAAAAAAAAAAAAAGCTACAACATAGATTAAAAATCATGATATTAATCTGAATTGAAAGTATTAATATGAACTCATGGTTTTCCTTCCCATAACTTAAAAATGTTAATTAAGCTGTTATATAAGTGTGTATAAATAGATGTACAGTTGGATGAATTTTCAAAAACTGAATACATTAGTTAAATCAGCACCCAGCTCAAGTGACAAAACATTACTCACATTCTCAGAAAACCCCACGCTGTTTCCATAACAACTCTTTGAATGCCACACACCACCTCCCCAACACTATCCTGGCTTCTGTGTAGAATTTTTGTATTTTATATAACTAGAACATACAACAAGTTCTCTTTTCTGCCTATATTCTTTTGCCCAATATTGTGCTTTTGAGATTCATCTGTATTGTTGCATAGTCAGGTGGTTCTCATTGCAGTGTTGGGTTGACTTTTGACCTTCATTTCTAAAGAAAAGCATCAATCCAATCTTCAGAAATAAATGATAAGACATGTTGTTACATCCAAGGAAACATACCTTATACCACCCTCTAACATAGCTAACCACTTGACATAAAGTCTAAATTTTCCTGTCTCCCCAATCACTATTTTGCTTATAGCAATATCTGCTTACATGGATTCATATTCCAAAGAAACCTTCATGTAGACATTGAGAGTCAAAGTGGACATGGTAAAGTGCTCTCGAGGTTGAGTCAAGTCAAATGAATTCTCATTACTTCAGTTTTTGGATAAATTTATAGCTTTATTTCTAAAAAATGAATTGATTTTAATATACAGAACATACTTTTAAGTCCCTTTCCTGGAAAATGTCTTCAAATACAATCAAGTTTCATATTCCATTTGAGAAATGTTGGATTAATTGTCTTATCTTGAAGACCTAAGTAGGCCAATATGCTAGATGTAAGTAAAAAACACTAAAATTTTGTTCTGTAGTATGTTTGAAGAGAAGTTGAGAGATCAATATGTAACAATGCAATACACTGAATTTCACTACCTCCTAGTCATAGCAAGAGCAATGCAATTCAGTGAATGGCTACAGTGCAGTCACTCAAGTCTTAGTCTTTGGGTGGGGCTGTGGCTCTGTGGTAGTGCACTTGCCTAGAATATGTGAGGCACTAGGGTTTGATCCTCAGTACCACATTAAAAAAGATAAATAAAAGTATTTTTTAAAAATTGTCTTCATTATTTTGACAAAGGAATTTAAAAGCATTTGGTTGTAATTTTGCAAACACAGAATTCATTCTATTCTTCATATAGACAGCTAGAAAAACCCCCAAAGAATTAAGGTACTAGGGCTGGATTTTTTACTGTGATAAAAGTAAAGGTAGAATTCTACTGAAGGTAGAATGCCTGCAATGTATAATTAAGGTAGGATGAATCAGGCCCAAGATATTCCATACATGATTTACTGTTCTATATTTAGTTAAATAAACCACTGGATACAATTTACTAGAAGTTTTAATTACTAGATTTATCTTCATAAGGAAAGTCTACATTTTGTTTTTGTGGGCCCTCTTATCTAGTTTTATAATCAGTTTTAGGTTAGTCTTGTAGAATGTTAGAAAAGATGTAGTTAAGTTTTTTTCTCATAAAAAATCAGATTCTAAATGTAAGTTTTTAGAAGGGATATCTTTTAACTGTCTTAATTTTTCCTTCATTTATTGTTTACTTAGGTTTTCTTCAGCATGTTGAGACAATTTTGAAATTTTTTTCCAGAAAATAATTATAACTTTTTGATATTTAAAAATACAATACAGTGTATAAATATATACTCTATATAAGAAATCACACTTTTGTATACTTATAGAGTAAAACAATCTTTTTAAATTTTTAGTTGTAGATGAACACAAAGCCTTTATTTATTTATGTGGTGCTAAGGATCAAACCCCATGCCTTATTCATGCTAGGCAAATACTCTACTCTTTTTTTTTTTTTTTTTTTTTTTTTGAGAGAGAGGATTTTTTAATATTTATTTTTTAGTTTTTGGCAGACACAACATCTTTATTTTTTTTTGTATGTGGTGCTGAGGATCAAACCCAGAGCCACACGCATGCCAGGCGAGCGCGCTACCGCTTGAGCCACATCCCCAGCCCTAAGTACTCTACTCTTGATCTACAACCCCAGCCCCAGAACCACCTTTTTATTTTGTACTATGGATTGAACCCAGCAGTGCTTAATCACTGAACCACATACCTAGCCCTTTTTATTTTTGAGACAGGGTCTCCTGAAGCTGCTTAGGGCCTCACTAAACTGCTGGGGCTGCCTTTTTGTTGGGGTGGTGGTGGATGGGTAGGGACACCAGGGATTGAACTCACGGGCACTCAACCACTGAGCCACATTCCCAATCCCCCCTTTTTTATTTGTATTTTATTTAGAGACAGGGCTTCACTGAATTGCTCAGCACCTCACTGTTGCTGAGGCTGGCAAACTGCCATCCTCCTGCCTCTGAGTGTTCAACAACTAAGCCACTAGGGTTATAGGCATGCACTACCACACCTGGCTGAGGCTGGCTTTGAACTTGCAACCCTCTTCCCTCAGCCTCCTAAGCTGCTGGTATTACAGGCATGTACACATCCAGCAAGGACGATTTATAATTTAAAAAATCCATCACTGTCATTTCCCCATTCATATAGCTTTAATTTTGGTATCTTTCTTATTTGCCTTCTTTTTTTTTTTTGGTGAAAATTACCAAGTTCTTGATGTATTGATGCCATTTTAAAAGAAAACGCCATTGGCTAAAGTCTATATTTTTATTTTTTATACCAATGCTGACAATAGACATGTACAAACCACATAATTTAAAATTTTCCAATAGCCACATTAAAAAGCAACAAGTAATGAAATTAATTTGAATGTATTTTAAAATTCATTATACTATATCATTAAAATGTATCATGTATTGAGCCATATATCTAATATATTATCATTTCAATAAGAAAAACTGTTTTTAAGAACTTAATCTTCACCATCTTGTTTGTATTTTACATTTAACACCATTTTAATTTGGACTGGCCACATTTCAAGTATTCAACACTCAATTTCAAGTGATCCCGCATGTTGCTAGTGACTACAATATTTGTGCAGGTCAAATTCACATTTCCACATTTAGTTATAGTCACTGCTTTTCTTCACTTATTTTTTGTACATATGAAATGCCTACTGTGTGACAGATACTGTAATAGACACAGAGACAGGATGTGAATAAGCAAAATTTGAAACCTTTGTTTCTCAATACATTATAGTGTATTTAATATGCCAATGTGTAGACCTTTGGCAACATCCAAAAATTTTAATATTAGGCATTTAAAAATTATCCTTTTCAAACTGGCTATAATTTCATCATTAATTTTCTTTAGAAGAAGATTTTAGAAATTTTCAAATACATAAGAACTCAGAATTACAAAAACAAAACAAATAGAAACCATGCACCCAACATCTAGTTGGCTATCTTTTTACCAAACTTACATTATCCCCCTCACTTTGCTTTCTTTTTTTTTTTGTTTAATTTGGTATGGGAGATTGAACCCAAGGGCACTTAACCACTGAGCCACATCCCCAGCCCTTTTTATTTTGAGACAGGGTCTCACTAAGTTGCTGAAGCTAGCCTTGTGATCCTTCTGCCTCAGCCTCCCGAGCTGCTGGCATTACAAGTGTGTCCTCCCATGCCTGGCCCTCACTTCTTTTGAATGAACATTTAAAGAACATTCAAGGTATCACAACATCTTGTATATATAAATTTCAGAATTTATCCCTAATGAACAGACTTTTTTTATATAACCAAAACGCTATTCTCCACACCCAATAAAAACATGGTTTCTTAATTTACTACTAGAAACATTCTTATTTTCTCAGTTGCTGTGAAAATGTCATGACCTGAAAAAGAACCATCCATTCATTGCATTTGATTGATGTCTCTAAAGTTTTTTCAATATCTTAGGAGTTCTAGCTCCTTTTTTCAATGTTCTTTTATTGGTCGAGAAGCCGGGTCACTCCTCTTGTAGAACACCCACATTTACATTTGCTTTTTTGTTGTGTCATGGAATTTGTTCTTCCATTCTCTACTTTTTCTAAACTTGGAGTTGGATTTTCAGGCTTAAATTCACATTCAACATTTTTGGTGAGATGTTTGTATTTTATTGCATCACATTAGGAGGCACAGAACATTTTCTTGTCCTACTTCTGATCAGTGGATTCAGATGTTGACAGCCTGATCCATCACCATAACGTTCAAGTCAACCTTTCACTTACTGGCTTTGACCTCTATGAAGAATTAGTTCTACATCATCAACTACTTCGTCAACTTCTGGTTTTCCTGAAATACAGTTTACATAGGAAATACAGGCTAAATGACTTTTCTTTCTTTTTATTTATCTATTTTCAGAATGAGATGGTGCCCTGTCAACTTTCATAGGTACACTACACAGATAGAAGAACAGGGATGATAAAAGGTAAGGACAAAAGCTTTTTCACACTTCCTTAACAAAGTTCCTTTCTAGAGTGAATTTCCTGTAGTTTAACATGGCTTGAATGGTGAAAAAAGGCTTCTACATAGTCATTAAATTAACATATGTTTTCTTTAAATACAAACTTTATACTAAGTTGTGAGCATGAAGCAAAAAGGATTCCTACATTCGAAAATTTTCCTCTATAATTTATTTTCTAATGCTCTTTAATACTACGTTCACATTTGAAGGATTCTTATAATTACTAAGTTACATTATGAATTCGCTGATGGTAAGTGAGGTGTGAATGTTGTCTGAAGGCCTTCTTACATTCTGAACATTTGTAGGGTTTCTCACCAGAATGAATTCTCTGATGTTGAATAAGTGATGAATGAAGTCTAAAGGCCTTTCCACATTCCTTACAGTCATAGGGTTTCTCACCAGTGTGAATGCTCTGATGTTGAGTAAGCTGTGAGAGCAGTCGGAAAGTCTTCTCACATTCCTTACATTTATAGGGTTTCTCACCAAAATGAATGCTCTGGTGTTGAGTAAGTTGTGAGAATAGCCTAAAGGCCTTCCCACATTCCTTACAGTCATAAGGTTTCTCTCCAATATGAATACCTTGATGTGAAATAAGTTCTGAGTAACGACGAAAGAACTTCTGACATTCCTTGCATTCGTAAGGTTTCTCACCTGTATGAATTCTCTGATGGAGAGTCAGGTGATAGCCGCGACTAAAGGTCTTCCCACACTCCTTACAATCATAGGGCTTCTCACCTGTGTGAATCCTCTGATGTAGTGTAAGTTGTTGGCGTACCCTAAAGGCCTTTCCGCACTCCTTGCAGTCATAGGGTTTTTCACCTGTATGGAGTTTGTGGTGGATTCGAAGGCCGGTACTGCACAGAAAAGCCTGCCCGCATTCCTTACACTCATAGCACTTCTCACCGATGTTAAGTCTCTGGTGTCGAGTAAGGTGTGCATACTGTCTGAAGGTCTTCCCACATTCCTTACACTCATAGGGTTTCTCACCAGTGTGAATGCGCTGGTGGAGAGTAAGCTGTCCCCGCACTCTAAAGGCTTTCCCACATTCCTTACATTCATAGGGTTTCTCACCAATATGAATTCTCTGATGTACTCGAAGGTCTGAGCTACATGTAAAGATCTTCCCACACTTTTTACATTCATAGAGTTTGTCAGATGTATGAATTCTCTGATGTCTACTCAGGTGGGCACATTGTCTAAAGGTCTTTCCACATTCTTTGCATTCATAGGGTTTCTCACCGGTATGGATTCTCTGATGGAAAGTAAGTTGTTGGCGTACTCTAAAAGCCTTCCCACATTCCCCACATTCATAGGGCTTTTCTCTATTATGACTTTTCTGATATAGAGCAAGAGATGTGAGTTTTCTGTAAGTGGGTATTTTTTCAGAGGTGTTTTTTGTCACTTGCCTGAAATAGACTTTGTGAGGACCCTCTTGTTCCTCAAACTTTTTATATTCACCGCCTTTTCCAAAAATAGAATAATCAAGGCCACGACTTTTAATTCTTTCCATTATTTCCCACTGAGATAAATTCATTTCATAAATATCCTTTTCTTGAAATAACTTTTTAGTGTCATATTTGGATTCCAAATCTGAAAGGAAATAAGATAAACACAATATTTTTCTATCCTTGATGAAATAAATAAGCAAATAAAAATTTTACCATAGAAAACAAAAACACCACAGAAAATAAATCTCACTTGAAGCAAATGGGCTAAATAAACCTAAAATAATCACATAATTGGAAAAAAACAAAAAAGCAAAAAGGAATAGAGAAATGGTGAGTTAAAACTTGATTATCTGGATGAAGACTAAAGTTTGAGAATCCCTACTTTAGTTTTTTAAAAATATTTTTTAGATCTATGGACCTTTGTTTTATTCATTTATTTATATGTGGTGCTAAGAATTGAACCCAGTGCCTCACACATGCTAGGCAAGCACTCTACCACTGAGCCACAGCCTCAGCCCCCCTACTTTAATTTTTAATTTTAATCCCTACTTATTTTTTTATCTTCTTAAAGATAAAAAAAATAAGTCGTTTTTATCTTCTTGAAAATAAAAAATAAAGTATAAAAAAAAAAGGGTAAACACTTCCCCATGAATAGCTGGGCTTCAGCTCACCATCATGTATCAGCTTCACCCCGTGTCCCCTTTGCTGCCTCTCTTACTGTCACACTTGCCTCCTTCTCAGTTCCTAGAACATGTGACAATCTTCATTTCTTACAGCTTTTCATCAGCTGTTGAATCTCCTGGGAATCCCAACTTGGGTTTACAGGGCTGGATTCCTTTCACTAGTCATGTATCATCTGAAAATTCAGAAAACTATCCCCACTGACTTCTATTTTATGTTCTTTATTTTCTATCCTAGTTACTGGCTTAATATTTTCTCAATTTTTTTTTTACTCATGTATATCCCTGCTGATTATTCTTGTTATTTTCTTACAGAAACAAATATTCACTCACCAACTGATTAACAGACCAATAGTACATAGTAACTGCTAATTATTAAATTCCCATAAGTAGTTAACAATAAATATGCAGCCCAATCTCCAAAACTATGCCTTGATTAAACACACTTTTTTCCTTTGAATACTAAGAATTGAACCCAGGGCAGTGCACATGCTAAGTAAGTGCACTACCATTAAGCTCCACCCCCAGTCCTTCTAATTTTTATTTTTGGAGACAGAGTCTTGTTAAGCTGCCTGAACTGGCCTCAGATTTGGCAATCTTCCTGCCTCAACCTCCTAAGTATCTGATATTATAGGAGTGTGCCACTGTACCTAGCTTATTTAAGTATTCTTTTTATTATTTCCTATAGAGATGGAAAACAAGCACATTTAAGCTACCTTCACCAACTATATAAATAGAAAATGGTGATTTATTTCCACCTGACAACCCTTTTGACAGCCTCTCTACTTACACTTGCAGATATCTCCACTGCAGCTGAAGTCCTTCTTGGCATGGTGAGGAGAGAACTTGTCTCCTTTTATAACCAGGTAATGAGAAGTTCTACTTATTTATCTTCATTTGAGTTATTTAATGATGCACATCTGTGTTTTAAATACTCAACCTGTATACTCCATACCCTTCTCCATAATGTCCCTGAAGTCCTCATAGCCAAATCCATTGGGGGTACTTCTTAGTGTATCTTAATGATTTTTCATGCTTAACAATAGGTTTATTCCATAGTAAAAGGTGAATAAATTCTGAGCAAAAAGATGTGTATTTTCTTAGCAATTTTGTGATAAAAATTTAATGCTGTCTAAAAAGAAAGCATTTTAAAAAATATATATATATATAATAAACCAATATTATCTGTAAAATGCCCAAACTGGAAAGAATCTCAGTGTTCATCAACAGATGAATGGCTAAGAAATGATGGCACATCAGCACAGCACCAGAGTGTACAGCAGAAATGAAAAACACTCTACAATCATGCAACAATGAGGACAAATCCAGACACCCTGGTGAGTAAACAAAGTCAGACATAATACAAAATATACTGTATGATTTCATTTTTATAAAGTAAAAAGTAAGCAAACTAATCTATGGTGTTAAAGTCCAAAGAGTAGTTAACTGTAGAGTGTAAGAATGACTGCAAGGAGTGGGGGGAGGCTATAGGATTCCAGGAAAGTTCTATTTCTGAGTCTGTTGACAAGATGGGTGTGATTACGTTCTTAAAATTCAATGAACTGCTCACTAATGATCTGTGTATTTTTCTTACGTATATTTATATTTTTAAAAATTCACTTTTGGGCCGGGCACAGTAGCACACCCTGTAATCCCAGTGGCTCGGGAGGCTGAGGCAGGAGTAACTTTGCGAGGCACTAAGCAACTCAGGGAGAAACTGTCTCTAAATAAAATACAAAATAGGGCTGGGGATGTGGCTCAGTGGTTGAGTGCTCCTGAGTTCAATCCCTGGTACCAAAAAAAAAAAAAAAAAATTCACTTTTGGTCTGGGGTTGTAGCTCAGTCATAGAGCGCTTGCCTGGCACATGTAAAGCACTGGGTTCAATCCTCAGAACCACATAAAAATAAATGAAATAAAGGTATTGTGTACAACTACAACTAAAAATTAAATATTTTTTTTAAAAAGTATATACAGTAGCTAGAAAGAAAAAGGAATAAAGGTTGGGGTGGATCTCCTAAAAATCAAAGAGAGATCAATAAAGAAGAGAGATCAAGGGGTGGGAGGCAGGGAGAGAGGCAGAAAGTACTGGGGAGTGATATTGGCCAAATGATATTGTTATATTGTGTGTGTGTGTGTGTGTGTGTGTGTACAAATATGTAACAACAGATCCTATCAATATGTACAAATATAATGCACCAATAAAAAAAAATGTGGGGAAAAAAGGGCTAGGGATATAGCTCTGTGATAGCATGCATGAGGTCCTGGGTTCAAGCCCTAGTACAGAAAAAAAGAAAAAGAAAAGAAAAAGGACATACTAAAAAGACTGAAAGGGCTATAAAAATTTCAGAAGTATGGGTAAAATGTGAGTGGAGAAAGGTAAATGAATGGTGCGAGAAAGGTAAATGAACGGTGCACAAAATACTATTAAGAAAACTATACATCTGTTTCTCTATTTTCCTACTTAAGAAAACAAAAAAAATGCAACTTTGTAGAATTTTGCGGAGAAAGTCAATTTAGGGTCTCAATAAGACAAGACATAAATGATAGATAGATGACCATGACTGGCTATATAATAGTAGTAAATGAGTAGGCAGTTAACAAGGCATGAAAAAGGGAAAAGGGGAAGGGATGAGAAAAGGGTAAGAGGAGACACTAGGGGCTAAAATGGAGTAGATTAAATTGCATGCATGTATGATCATGTCAAAATGAACCCAGCTATCATGCACCAGTAAAAGCAAAAAGGTATGATAAACCTAAGATGGTAATTGTGGGACTTACTTGCAAGTTAAATGAGCAATATAAAAAGGAAAGTCATAATCCAAATCAAAATAAAGTGCTAAAACATTCATAAGAAAAGCAAGCAAATGTTAATGTTTGCGGGGACCCATGGGTAAACTGAGTGATGCTTAAGCCATTAGGAAAGGAAACTCAGTTGTAAAAACTCCCAGGCAGAACCCCCTGGTTTGAGAATGCCTACTTCAGGTTGGCACCCTGTTTTAGCTTACTACTCAAGTTCTAGCTCAGCCTGGGAGATGGAATGACCTTGTGGAGGCCCACAAACTAAACTAAGACTCCTCCCGCAGAACCTTACCCCTGAATTTGATGCACTTCCCCTTAAATAAAGAATTGGGGCCTTTTTTCAGTTGTTCATTTCTAGCTCTTAACAGGACTGGAAGATTCATCAGGCGCTTCTCTTTAAATCTAATTTTTGCTTCTTTCTTTATTTTTTACTGATGTATTTCAGACTTTTTATTTCCCAGGCACCTCACACTTCCTGAGCAGGAACCTACTGTATCTGGGTACAGGCCACACTGGTATAAATGTTCACATCACAAAAGCCCCTACAAATTGACATAAGAAACATTAAAGAAAGAAAAAGAATAAAGAAAGTGAACAGACAATGCACAAAATAAATATAAGCATAAACAAATTTGGTAACATTCTATCATTCCTTTTTCATTTAGTCACTGAATAATTTTATTAAGAGGATAAATGCTTCTTTTCCTTTGAGTTTCTGTTTTTAAAATAAGTTAACAACACTTGAGTATATTCCAATGGTCAATAATTTGCTATTAATATTCATTAGGAGTTTATGGAGGGGGTTAGAGATAACAGCTCAGTGCTTGCTTAGTATGCTTGAGGCCCTGGTTTAGATCCCCAGCACCACAGACACACACAAAATTATGGAACTGAGTATATTCTATCATTATTGTTATTAAGAGTGTTAATGCTCAAATGATCCCATCTTTAGTCAATTGGAGCTTCCTCAAATTGATTCCTGTTCCCTGAACACTCTACCTAAAAATCACTCATTCTAATTTTCCATATCATTACCTTATTCACTTATCTTTATAGTACTTAATCATTGCAGGATATTTAGTAAACCTCTTATTTGTTGTCCTGTTTTGCAGTGCTGGCCATCAAACTCAGGGCCTCCCATATGATAGGCAAGTACTCTACACCTCCAGTGTTTACTTGTTGTTTGTAGACTACCCCACTACAGTGTAAACTAAAAAATAGAGTAATGAATATAAAATATAAAAGTTAAAATACAAAAGGTGAGCTAGAAGAAGTTAGATCCAAAATACAGGTAAAATGGTTATTATTAGGGAAGAAAGTTTTCCCCTACTGTGAGAGAGAAGAAACAAGGGGTAAGTCGAGTGGGGATGAAGTTTCTTTGATGACACACTGAGAAGATCTAAGTTTCCTTCCCAAGTTTTTGGTCTCTTCTTCACAGTCAAGATCTATGGGGTATGTTTTCTTCTAACAAATCTTCCCAGCAGGTCTGTGCCATGCTGTCTAAAACACCCAAATAGCACTCACTCACCTAGGCTCCATCTTCTTTTCTCATCCCTCACAATCATCCAGGGATCCTTCCCTTGTTCCAACAGGGTAATCACGTCTGGCTTAGAAATGGAACATCCTGCTTGACAGAAGAGAATAGAACATATTACAGAAAGAATTTATTTGATCAAGCTTTCAGAACAAAAAAGGTTATCAGGATTAAAAACACTCAAATTAGAATTACTTCAGGATCACAAAGAAAAACAAGAACTGAGAGGTAGGGACATGGTCTTATTTTAATTTAAACTCATCTAGGCTGTCTTTTGAGAGAAAATTATAGTTGAGAACACTGGTTTCAAATCCTGCCTCTGACAGGTGGGTCACCAAAGCAAATAATATGATCTCTCTGTGCCTCAATTTGCTCAGTTGTAAAAAGGAGACAATGGTATTGTGTATACATGGGATTGTTGTGAGGTTTGACTTAGTGTCTGTTAAGATAACTCCCTAGTATATCACAACCATATGCCTATTAGGTATTTTTTGATATTATTTTGCTGAGAGAAAAATAACAAGCTTTTTTCCAGAATATTTACCTAATGTTAAATGCAAAGTTCATTTATTTTAGAAGTTGTAAAATAATATGTCAGCTGGTCATGGTGGTGCACATCTGTAATCCCAATAACTTGGAAGGCTGAGGCAAAAGGATCACAAGTTCGAGGCCAGCCTCAGCAACTTAGCAAGAGTCTGTCTTAAAATAAAAAATAAAAAGGAGGTTTGGGGATGTAGCTCAGTGATATAGTGCTGCTAGTTTCATCCCCACTACTGCAAAAAAAATTAATATGTCTATTTCAGGAAACTGAATATGTCCAATCGAGGTTTTTTTTTTGGTACTGGGGATTGAACCCAGGCGTACTTAACTACTGAGCCACCTTCCAAGCCCTATTTTATTTTGAAACAGGGTCTTAATAAGTTGCTGAGGCTAGTTTTGAACTCTTGATCCTCCTGCCTCAGCCTCCTGAGCCACTGGGATGACAGGTGTGTGCCACAATGCCTGGCAACCACTTGGGTTTTGACAAACTGTTGATTCAACTCATCACCATGTACATATAAAGACTTTTTTAATAGTTAGGCAGAGGCAGAATCTCTATCTTCCTATTCTCATTACAAGTGAGTCCACAAATAACATGGACTAGTAGTATGGAATTTTATTTCTTTGACAATACTTTTGTTGTGTTTAAGAATTTATATCCAGATGCCATTAAAGAGCAGTAATTACAGTTGGGCATAGTAATACACGCCTGTAATCCTAGCAGCTCCAGAGGCTGAGGCAGGAGGATTGAAAATTCAAAGCCAGCCTCAGCCACTTAGTGAGGCCCTAAGCCACTTAGTGAGACCTTGTCTCAAAATAAAAAATAAAAAAAGGGCTGGGGGGGCTGGGGATGTGGCTCAAGCGGTGGCATGCTCACCTGGCATGCGTGCGGCCCGGGTTCGATCCTCAGCACCACATACAAACAAAGATGTTGTGTCTGCCGAAAACTAAAAAATAAATTAAATTCTCTCTCTCTCTCTCTCTCTTAAAAAAAAAATGTTTAAAAAAAAAAAAAAAGGGCTGGGGATGTGGCTCAGTGATAAAGCGCCCCTGGATCCAAACCCCAGTACAAAAAAAAAAAGCAGTAGTAATAGACAAAGGAAGATGTAAGGGTCACTGAATTTTGGGAGAAGATAAAAGTGCTTCTTTTTATCAAAGAGATATTCAGCTAGTTTTTACAAAGAGAGCCTGAAAATTCAGTCTTGTTAATTTCTAAATTATTTGACCCAGATAAGCTTACCAAGTGACAACAAGTTGCTGTAGTTCTCCAAAATCACATCTCTGTATAAATTCCTCTGATAGGAGTTCAGGCATTCCCACTCCTCCTGAGAAAAGTCTACAGTCACATCTCTGAACATCACCAAATCCTGAAATGACAAACCCATGTATTGTTGGTAAGATAAAAGAATGTTTTCAAGGGGCTGGGGTTGTGGCTCAGCAGTAGAGCGCTCCCCTAGCACGTGCGAGGCCCTGGGCTTGATCCTCAGCACTGCATAAAAATAAAATAAAGGTATTGTGTCCAACTACAACTAAAACAAAATGTTTTCAAGGTGGTGGAAGGGTCTTGACTATATGTTCATTTTATATGTTAAGTGAATAGGCTGGAGCTGGATGCCCATGATGTGGGTAAGTGGGAATAAGGAAATAAGTCTGACGGAAACAGAATAGCTACATATTCTTGAAGATTTCTTCCTCTCCCTCTTTCTGGTACCAGGGTCGAACTCAGGGCTTTGCATATGCTAAGTAAGTACTCTACCAGTGAGCTACATTCCCAGGCCTCTTGAAGATTTCTTAATGTGTATGAGGGGTTGGCAGACATTTTCCATAAGAGGTCAATATTGTAGGCTCTGCATACCACATCCACGTTGCATATTCTTTTTTAAAAACCAGTTCTTTCAAAATACCATCTGCTTGCAAGCTGTATAAATACAGTTCTCAGGCTAAATTTGATTACAACTTCAAATGTATAGTATTTGTAGTTTGCCCACAATTGCTACAGCTAAAACTTCCATATAAAATGGAATACCTAATTAATTTCCGACATGTTCAGGTAATTATCAGAATTTCCCTATTAACTGAAATAGGTTCATAAGAACCTATTATCTTTTCCTTTAAGAATCAGAAAAAAAAACAACTGATGAAAAATTTCCCCCAGGGGCTGGGGATGTGGCTCAAGCGGTAGCGTGCTTGCCTGGCATGCCGCAGTGCGGCCCAGGTTCATCCTCAGCACCACATACTAACAAAGATGTTGTGTCCGCCGAAAACTAAAAAATAAAAAAAGAAAAAAAAAAGAAATTTCCCCAAATGAACTATAAAAATCTCTATTTTTTTAAAAAGTAGTGTTTACATGAACTTAAAGAATTTCTTCCAGGAGCTGGGGTTGTGGCTCAGTGGTAGAGTACTTGCCTAGCGTGTGTGAGGCACTGCGTTCGATCCTCAGCACTGCATAAAAATAAACAAAATAAAGGTGTTGTGTTCATCTAAAACTAAAAGTAAAATAAAATAAAATAAAGGTATTGTGTCCAACTACAACTAAAACAAAATACTAAAAAAAAAAAAAAGAATTTCTTTCAGACCTAACTATTGTTAAATTGTATCATTTGCATTTTTTCTTATTACAACAAATCATTTTTTGAACTTAAAATTTAGCATACAGTAGTCAATTTTTTGATGTTAGGCTTAATAATAGTTGTATTTAGATATTTCTATACTTTTAAATATATTAAATGATATTTTGAATTTACATTATACAAAATTCTAAAGCTGCAATATCAAACATCCTAGCTTAGAAATGTGGTTGCTGAGCAATTAAATTGTGAGTAGTCCAAATTCAGGTGTGCTGTATATGCAAAATACATACCACATAGTAATGACTTTAGAAAGAAAAAAAAGAATGTAAAATATCTCAATTTTTATATTAATTATACTTTGAAATGATAATATTTTGGCTATCCTGGGTAAATAAAACATTAAAATTAACTGCACCTGTTTTTTAATATGAATACTAAGATATTTAAATTATATACCTGCCTTGTATATCATTCTATATGTTTAGAATGTGACTACTAGAAAATTTCAACTTATGGTCTGGGGTTGTGGCTCAGTGGTAGAGTGCTCACCTAGCACGTGTGAAGCCCTGGGTTCAATCCTCAACACCACATAAAAATAAATTAATAAAATAAAAGTACTGTGTCCAACTAAAAAATAAATATTTTTTAAAAAATATTTTTTAAAAAGAGAAAATTTAAACTTACATATATAGCTCACATTATAATTCTTTTGGGCAGTGTTCTTAGGATCAGTGTTCTCTGACCCTAAAAGCCTCAGATCAAATACCACCCCCCAACCCAGGGAATTCATTTCTGCTTCACCTGCTCTAGACAGAGACCACATACAAAGGAGATGCTGAATGATTTGGTCAATGCACAGGTGGACAAGGTGGAAAAGAGAGGAGTATACAGGAGGTACCTGAGATGTTGGGCTCCATCCCTCATTAGGGAGCAGTTACTGGATGGGGCTCTTTAAGAAGTTTCAGAATAACAATAAAAATGTTCACATACCCTGGAAAAATAAAGATGGAATTTCAAATAGAAAAACCAACTTACATGAGCCATGATTTTAGAATTGCAAGAAATGGTCAGTTTTCTTCAAGGTTCATTTATTGAAGAAGCAGAGTCCACAGAGGCCGGAGCTATAGGAACAATGTAAGCTCATTAAGAACAGTTTCCAAAATTTAAAAATCATATATACCATTTTCCCATCCCTACATGCAACTGTGGCTCCCAACACACAGACAGGTCATGAAAGTAAGAAGTAATTAAGAACTCTTCCCAAAACTATAGGGAAATCTGCTGTACAAGGAATAGACACAGAGCAGACTCTCCTGAATCAAAGCACATGCTCAGACACTTCAACAGGAGGGCTACCAGGTGGTCTCTATGCCACACCCAAGGATGAGGACCTGACAATGCACTGCACAGAGTCTTGAGCAGATCCTCCTCCCTCCATTCCCGCTTTCTTGGTTAAATGCAGGCTACACTTTCTAATCCAGAACTTCCTTCTTGGATTTAGAAATCTGTTTGACCTCCACAAACCTAGAGATAGAAAATAGCATAGACAAAAATTTCCCAAGCTTTGCTGTAAATTGGATAACCTGGAGATCTTTAAAATATACTGACTCCCATCTAAAACATTCTGATTTAATCAGTATAGTACATGACCTGGAAATCAGGATTTTAAAATACTTCCACAGGTTTTTATAAAATCCCCTTTGAAGATTATAATGGGCAGCAAAATTTGGCAACCAAACTTAAGTGCATATCAGAATCAACTAGAGGACTAGTTAAAGAGACTGCTGAGTATGGAGATTCCTCAGAAAACTAGGAATGCAACCAACATTTGACCTGGTTATACCACTCCTTGGTATATATCCAAAGGACTTAAAATCAGCATACTACAGTGTTGTAGCCACATTAATGTTTATAGTAGCTCAACTCACAATAGCTAAGCAATGGAACTACCCTAGTACCCTTCAATAGATGAATGGATGAAGAAAATGTGGTTATATCTACACAATGGAATATTACTTAGCCATAAAAAGAATGACTTTATGACCTTTGCTAATAAATAGAAGGATCTGAAGACTATCCGCTAAGTGAAATAAGCCAATTCCAAAAAAAGCAAAGGTCAAATGTTCTTTCTTATTTGTGGATGCTAACACTTAGGTGGGGGGAGAATAGAAGTTCAATGGATTAGACAAAGGGGAATGAAGTATTAGACAAAGGGGGACAGGAATAAGAAAAACAATGGAATAAACTAGACATAATTTTCATATGTGAATACGTGACCAGGGAAATTCCACATCAAGTTCAACCTCAAGAATGGGATCCTAATTAGAGTAAGTTACACTCCATGTATGTATAATATGTTCAAAATACACTCTATTGTCATATATATCTAAATTGAACAATTTTTTTTTAAAAAAAAAAGACTGTTGAACTTTACTCCCAAAGTTTGGTATTCAGGAGATTTGGGACTGCCCTTCTGGATATGCATTTCTAAAAAGTTTTCAGGTGATGCTGATGCTGCTGGTCCAGAGGCCACATTTCAAGAACCACCTGTGCAGACCATGTGGAGAGCCTTTATCACGGCAAAACTGCAGCTGTCCACTGGTCCCTTTCCCTAGGCTTAACTAACCCAGAATCCTCAGAGTTCACTGCTCACTATTTTCCTATTGGGGATCATCAATAATGCCTGCATGATCTCAATTACTATCCAGTTTTCCTTGGTACAAACAGACAGGATACAAGTAAATCTGTGAACACTGAGCATGAATTATTTTTTAGAAAGTAAAAAATAACTCATCTATATATTAGTTAAAACCTACTAATAAGTAAGGAGACACATATTAAATAAAATGATTTAACAAATCTGAAAAATAGATGGTACTTCTTGGTCTGACACAAAGAATGAAATGGTGTACAGAGAGAAATTGTTTATAATGAGACCAAAAAGCTAAATGTTTTTCAAGAATGTTAAATTATTATGTATTCTCTCAATGGAAATGAAATACCCATTAATAATGAAGGTAATTTTTTTTTTTTTTTGGTACTGGGGATTGAACTCAAGGGCACTCAACTACTGAGTTACATCCCCAGTCTTATTTTGTGTTTTATTTAGAGACAGGGTCTCACTGAGTTGCTTAGCACCTCACCATTGCTGAGGTTGGCGTTGAACTCTGCCTCAGCCTCCCAAGCTGCTGAGATTACAGGCGTGAGCCACCACACCTGGCAAATTCTTTACTAATGTCACAGGAAAATGATCACTACATACTTCTCAGGGAAGATGGCAGGTTTGAAAATAGTATTGTAGGGCTGGGGATGTGGCTCAAGCGGTGGCGCACTCGCCTGGCATGCGTGCAGCCCGGTTAGATCCACAGCACCACATACAAAGATATTGTGTCCCCCGAAAACTAAAAAAAAAATAAATGAATATTGAAAATTGTCTCTCTCTCTCTCTTTTTTTTAAAAAAAGAAAATAGTATTGTAGTGTGACTGTATTTTGGCAAGACTCCATACACTTGCATGCATGTCTATGAGTGTGCATAAAATAACCTAGGAACTGTAATAAAATTTCATTGTATTTTATAAAATTTCTACCACTACGAGATGGGTTCCCAGGTAATCTTTTTTTTAATATAACTTTATTTTATTTATTTTTTATGTGGTGCTGAGGATCAAACCCAGTGCCCCACCCACACTAGGCAAGGGCTCTACCATTGAGCCACAACTCCAGCCCCCAGGTAATCTTTACTTTGTTCTTTGCTGGAGTTTCTGAATTTTTTAATTAAAAACTTACAAGTCTGTGTCACTTAACCTGGGCATAATTCAAAATAGCTGTAAAAGAAATATTATAAAAAGTTCTAAAAGTTCTATTCCTGATATCCTGACCCTCATCTTCCAAATGTAAAGATAACCATCTTTACCTCTTTTAGTTTGCTTCTTTTGGTATTTAAAATCTGTACATCTTTCTTTTCATGGAGATGTTATGGGGGACAGGACTGAAGGCTTTGCACATGCTAAGCAAGCACTCTACTACTGAGCTATATCCCCAGCCCATTACATTTTGTATATTTAAATAACATACTAATAATGCTTATTCTGAATTTTTGGCTTTAATCATTACTTATTCACTTCCTATTGTGAAAGGTATAGTTTAAACTATCTTTTGTCACCTACCTCAACCCCACATAGGCCCAGCTGAAGTCCCCTTATCCTTCCAATATGGTTTTAATTCCTTTTCAGGGCAAATGAATATTTAGTTTATTTTATTGTGGTTATGTCACCATTATAGACTGAGTTATACTCAGACAATTCTGCCATCCTTACACAGTCTTTTTCTTCTCTGAAATCGAAATAATTTTATTGTTTTGTTTTTGTTTTTGGGGTACTGGGGATTAGACTCAGGGGCACTCAACCACTGAGCCTCATCCCAAGCCCTATATTTTTTGGTATTTTATTTAGAGACAGGGTTTCACTGAGTTGCTTAGCATCTTGCTTTTGCTGAAGCTGGTTTTAACTCATGATCCTCCTGGCTCAGCCTCCTGAGCAGCTGGATTACAGGCATGCGCCACTGTACCTGGCTAATTTCGTTTTTGTAAGCTTGGAAAATAATTGTTAACTTCCCAAATGCTTGATAAAGGCAATGACTAACCATCACCATTTAATAGGAAGAGATATTATTAATTTGGGATTAAGTGACAGGTATGAGTTATACAGATATTAATTCATGTAATCTTAAACACTGTCCTTCGAAGGCTGGAGTTGTGGCTTAGTGGTACAGCATTTGCCTCACATGTGTGAGGCACTGGGTTTGATTCTTAGCACCGCATATAAATTAAAAAAAACTAAAAAATACCTTTAAAAAAAATGCCCTTTGAAGTATATACTATTACAATTTTGACTTTACACATGAAGAAACTGGCATGAAACAACCCAAAGTCACTCAAATTTGGGTCACAGTCAGGATTCAAATGCTCCCCCGGCCCCTCACCTTTAGAATTATTTAAACATAAATATACAACAGGTTCTTAACTCTACACACACATTTAAATTTTTTTTTAAAGAAAAATGTTATGTCTTATCACATCAAGATCCTGGCTAATAGCTTTCCAAAACTCCGAGAAAAATCTTACAAAAAACAGTTTTATATGTCTCATCTGGAATTTACAAATTCAACATTATCAAAGAAGGAATTCAAATCCTCTTAATCTAGGTGCAACATTCTTAGCCACCATCATTTAACACCTTTCTGGGTCCATCCACAGATACACCAAACCCCAAACCACACCTGTCTAGTGCTGAAATTTCATTTATTTTCTTTTTCTTTTTTAAAATAATTTCCTTAGTTGTAGATGGACAATACCCTTATTTTATTTATTTTTATGTGGTACTGAAGATTGAACCCAGTGCCTCACAGGTGTCAGGTGAGCGCTCTAGCACTGAGCCACAAACCCTAGCCCTGATACCAAAATTTCATTCATGAATTTCCTGGATTAAAAAAAAAAAAAAAGTCTTAAAACCTAAAAAAAAAAAAAAAAAAAAAAACTTTACTCTTACTCCGGAATCACTGAGATATATAAACCCTACATACTACTTAACAAATCACAGCCCAAAACAAAGCATGAACATTAACCTTCACGCAGGCGTATTTCCTGATCTTTATAATCCTTCGAAAATCAGTGCTCAAAAAGTAATCTCTTAATTAGGTCCCTTGCCATTGACTATGTAGGGAAATCCTAAGGCAATGAACAGATCACTCTTAAGTCCTTTCAAGGAAAGGTAATCAAATAATCCTGTGTTCTGAAAATGAAATGCATTTCACAGAAACAAAGAAGCCACACAAACTCATATGAAATCTGGCTCTTCGAGGAGCAACAGCGATGCGCTTCACCTTTCCAAGGCTCTTTTCTGGAGACTGGCAGGACAAGGGAAGCAGAGAGGGTTCAGGACACCCAGAGTTTTTCTGGACTCTCGGAACCCACCCTCCACGCTCCAATGGCTCTGGATAACCCCCACCTGCATGCATGCATGAATACAAACGAGGAGATGGGAGAAGGCTCGCAGTCACCCCTATCTGGGTTCACATCTGTAAATAAGATGTAGCTGGACACCTAAGCCATCTCCCACCGCGGTGGGCCGCCACGATATCCTGTTCAGAACTGTCCAGCGGGTCCTCCTAGTCCCCAGAGGCCTGACCGGAATTTAGTTCCCGGGGTTTTGCTGGGGACTTCCACTGTGGCCCTCCAGCTCTGACCAGAGCCCCTCTAGGGCCTTCTTTACCGCCAGGCCTAGGTGGTGCGCGGGGTCTGCGGTTCTCATAGTGCAGGATAGGCCGCACCCACAAAACGGGACGGGCCACCGCTACTGCCACTCAGGCCCCAGGGGCTCAGGATCCGCAGAGCCTGGCCGGTCCCGCGCTCCTTTCCCCCAGAAACACGGCTGCCACACCCGATCCTGGCTCACCGCGCTCAGTCCTCACCGGACCCGACAGCTGCCCAGCCCCGAATTCCGCGACGCGGGGATGCGGGAGCGCTTGGTCCTCAGTGCGCAGGCGCGGGGACGGGGGCGCGTCCCGGGCTCCTCTGGGCTGGAAGATGAGGAGGCTGAGCAGGGAAGCAGCGCCCGGAGGAGCCGGCGTCCTGTGGTGGCCCTGTGAATGACCCGTGCTACTGCTAATAATCCAGGCCTGCTCCCTTGTGGGTGCTCTACCTCCAAACCAGAAGGCCGTATGCTCTGGCTCTTTCACTCGGTCCAAGGCTTCGCGCCGCTTCTAAACGACGGGACCCGGAGGATCCTGGACTTTCGTTTCTTTTCGGACTGCGCAGGCGCGCGGGGAAACCGGCGCAAATCCGCCCCCGCTGGGGAACGAGGGAGGGTAGGGGGCTCCACTTGCTCAGGGGGGGAGAGAAGGTTGGCGTGAAAAGGCCAGAGTGAGCCGCAGTGGCCAAACACTTAGGACCCTAGCTGTGGTCGGGACCAGCAAACCCCGGTAGCCGCGAGCGTGGTCCAGCGCGAGACGCTCGGCCTGTGGCGTTTGCTGAGTGACCGCCGGGGTCCTCGTGTGCCAGGCCCAGCAGGGGACCGCGGGGTTGTGTCTCCGTGCTTGGGGCTGTTTCTCCACGCGTGCCATTCTTTGGGT